>NW_021938895.1:3960955-4435296 GCF_001715985.3 Manacus vitellinus
GGCAAGGAGAGTGAGATTTTGCCATCAAGTTTAAGTTGAGTGCTTTCCCAGCAGAATTTACTGTGGTAGCTTTGGTTGGACGGGCTGAATGGCAAGTGGAATTCTACAGCTGGATTTGGAGAATTTAATATTTGGTGAATTCTAAGTGGAAGAAAGAATTCGTGAGACTCTCTTCTTCCTTGTCTCTAGTCGGCTTTGTTGACTAGAACTGCGGTTTTGTTTTTTTGTTTTTTTTTAATTGGCACAGAATCAATTAGGTTGGGAAAGACCTCAATGATAATTGAGTCCAACCTTTGACCGAACACCACCTTGCCAGCTGGACCATGGCTCTAAATGACACGTTCAGTCCTTAAACACCTCCAGGATCGTGACTCTACCACCTCCCTGGGCAGCCCGTTCCTAACCCTTTCTGTGAAGAAATTCCTCTTATAAGAGGAATTATAGGCAGGACTTTACTTGATGAAACTTCACGTGTTGCTTTGAAGGTTTAAACTAGTAGTTATAGCTGCGTGCTCTGCATGTATATTAGAAAAACAATGTAAATATGGAAGTGAAAATTGAGGGTCAGAAGGACAGTCCTGCATCAACTGACCACATCCCAGCCCTGCTAAGGAGGAAGTTAATCAGACAAGCAGAAAAACAGCAATAATAGCTGGAGGCAGATCAGAAGGATGACACCTGGAATTCTCACAAAACCTTTTGCTCCATTCTTTTAGTCTTAAAATACTAAAACCACCTCAAATTACTGTCTGGATACTCCATACCTTCTGTGCTTCTCTTTCAGTTCTTTCATGCTTCACAGTTCTTCCCTTCCCCCATCTTACTTCTCCCTGTTCCCTATTTCTTCCTTGTTTAATTTCAGTAGACTCCTGGGGATGCAGCACCATAGCTGTAAAAAGCTGTTCTGCTTGTTCTAGTGTGCACTTTCTGTTTATTCATATCGTGGGTCTTGTGGTTTGTGAAGCAAAGTTTGGTGTAACCCTTACTGGCTTACTTTGCAGGGAGTTTGCTGCTGCTAAAAAAAGTAGCTTGGGCTTCTTTCCAAGTATTTTTAATCTGTGAATAGTATTTTTATACTACGAATCATTAAAATGTTTAAATTGTTATTTTCATGGTGTAAGGCAAGGAGATGGTGCAAAATAGCGCCAAATGTTGTAAATACTTCCCAGGATATTGCCCATGCTTCTAAAAGAGCATTTCTTCTAAAGTTAAATGTAAATTTTGGTATATGGGAATAGACTTGTTTCACTGCACAACAAATCTCATGTGTTTGAGGTAGAATTTTTTCTTTTCTTTAAGATGTAATTGCCAAGTATGAGCAGAAGTTATCCAAGAAGAGTGTTTTGTAAAATATGTATCTCTCACTGTATTTTAAAGTTGTCTTTGTACAACTCTTTTTATTCTTCAGATGGAAGTACTGTCAGCAATGCAACGTCTTTCTGAGCTTCTGAATCTTCTTGAAGTAGTGCCAGAGAAGGATCTCAGTGATTAGGACATGAATAACTGTAGCAGTAGGGAGACAAAGCCTTTGCTTTTGGAAGCGACTGTCGGGAGGCAGATAGTGAGGCTGTGTTCTGTGCAGAAGGCGTGCTGGGATCGTCTTCATGCAGTTGTATGTAATTTTTTTTTTGCAGTTGACTGGGACAGTGTGTCCTTTTAAAATCTTTTGGGTGTAATGTCAGGAGGCCCAGCCTTACTACCAGCAGTTAAGTGGGTTAATGGGCAGCTCGAGTTTGGAGCTTTGGCAGGAATGGGATGCTTCTTATTTGCACTGTTTGACTTAATTTCCTTCCATGGAGGTTCTGACTTGGACACCCAGAGAAATGCTCTTTGGTGGCAATGCTTGTGGCCCACCTTTCAGAATGTATTTTGAAAGATCATCTGTCTCTTGCTTATTAGCAACAAAAACTGAGTTAGTAACCTAATGACATCCTGTGTGATGCTGAGTAGACCAGATGAGGGGTTAGGAGTTGCCTTCCACCTCTTTTGTTCTATTTCAATTTTTGTCTCCTTTTTTCCTCTTGGCTACTTCTTGTATACATAGGGTTGTGGCTTTTTATTTTTTTTTTTTTTGGTTGTTGTTGTTTTGGTTTTTTTGTTTGTTTGTTTGTTTGTTTCCCCCCCATACATATACAAGGATAGGCTTGAATCTCTCCTTTCTCAAGATCTTGAGTTAAGTTTCTAGTCTTCTGCTTCAGTATTATGCTGAATTACGTATGAGTAGTGTGTGGTTTTGTTTGTTCTGAGTTTGGAAGCAACACACATTCTGTGGAAATGGGCTGTAATAGTCTAAATGCCTTTATCATGTTCAGTGTATTCCCTCTGTAGTACTTGCTCAGCCCAGAGAAAGCAATGACGTCAGGCTTTGAAAAGTAAACTGGTTTGAATTATTGATTGGCGACCACGCAGTCAGCGATGAAGATGAATACATGTGCGTCTGTCTCCTGACCAGAAGCCAGATTAAAATGAACAAAATCCCTCACTAAATGGATCAAGGAGCCAAGAAGTTTATTGTCTGAGATGATGTCATAGCAGAGTGCATAGAGAGGGTATAGAGGGGAAAAACTGGCCTTTGTTTTCTTCCTACATCTAGGACTGATTTACACACTGTTTGGTAGAAATTGAAGTTATGCTTACATAAATTTATGTTCGATCTTTATACAAATTATATGTAATTTTTTCTTTCTAGCCTTAAAACTTGGAAAATGTTCTGGCTTTATATTAAAGCATTCTGACAAGAAAAGTGCATCAAAATCATCTAAAGTTTTCAGAAACAGAATTGTAACACAAGGCTTGTAAATCCAGTGGAATTCATTCACACTGTGAAAAAATTGAGGATAGTGTGACCATAAGTGGTTAAATTTGTGATTTATATCTACTAATGCCTGATGTTTTCAGATACTGAGTTGTGATTGCTGGTAACATTTGCTTGGCAATCGAAATGATTTTTCTCAGTCATCTCAAAACACAAATCAAAAATGTTGATCAAGAAAACTTATGAATTTATTGTGAGATAAACACTCTTAAATTATGTCAGCGTACTAGTTAGACATTTTAGAAATGTATACAAGATTAGCTTAATTTAATTAGCCAAGAAAGCATTAGCAGTGCCTTAAGAGCTACTTGAGGGCACGGTGATAATTGTAACACATGATCCTCGCTAAAAGTAGTGCTGCCAACATCGTTCAACTTGCTCAGTGGCACCGTAGAGCTCTCCATTGTGCTTAATTGCTAATGGGAGCAAACAGGGGCTGGAGGATTGACATCGGGTGCTGCAGTGTGGGAAGGTAGAAAGCTAAGCAGCATATTTGTGCTCTGTGATGCTAGTACATCTCAGTGTCTCCTATTGTAATTCCTCAGTCTGTAGCAATAGAAGTGTTTTCTGATTTCTGGGTGGTAATGTGGTTTTTGTAGCATAAACTCATTGCTGTGTTTTATTCCTTGAAAGGCCTTTAATGGTCAGCTGTTGAAAACATAGAAAAATAACTTAAAGAAATTATTATAATTTCTCTTAAAATACAAGTTTCAAATATAACCCATAGAGCTTTCTAAAAATTAAATTTTCCTTTACGAGACAGCCTGATTCAGATTAGCATGTTGTCTTTGTTGTCTATGCAAAATGTCTGGTAGTGTTCTGGATGCTCTGCTGTTTTGAATAAAACTGTAAAAAAGTTAGATTTTCCTCCTTTGCTGGATAAATTACACTTGCTGGCCACCTGCATGTAAAGCTCTTACAGGGGAAAAAAGCTCCTCTCCAATATCTATGTTTTAAAGAACGGAACTGCCTTCCTGTTTGAGTTTACAGTAGCATCAGTAAAGGTGCTGAGGTTAATGCTTTTACAGTTCTTTGAAATACATCCTGAAATAAGAGAGTCTTGTGAAGTTATTCCAAACAATTTAATTTAAAGGAAGAGTCCCAGGAAAGCTCATATTTTTGGTGTGTAATAAAATGTCGGGTTCTTTCTGGTTTAGTGGTCTGCTGCTCTTTTGGGACTTAGCAGGGGAAAATCAGTGATCTAAAACGAATTGTGCAGGCTGTTCCTTGGTAGCGTAGTGTTAATACAGCTGTGAGCAGTGGGAAATGGAGCAATTGTTGGAAGCAATCTGTGTTCAGGATTCTGTCAAAATACCATACAGTTGGCATTTGTAATCCTTTCATGTTTCTAAAGGGGTGTCCTGAGCTTGAATTCTTCCTGTGTATCCTGCCAAATCAGTCTGGGCCCCCGTCATAAGTCAGGACACCTGTGAAGTGTCCATGGCTTGTTCTGGGAGGCAGGGGTGCATCCTGTAGGAAGCTGGCTATCCTTGGTGTCATGCTGTTCCAAGGCCTTCAAAGGAAGCAATATAAAGACTAATCCAGTAAGTAGATGAGAACTCCAAAGAATACTCAGGAAATGGTGTTGATGTTTGGTGTGCTGCATTGCTTCCTCTGAATATTGGGCTTGTCCCCAAGTAATATTAAAAACTGCTTCTCCAACTACTCTGTCTCAATCTGAACTTCAAGCAGAAGGCTTGACCCATGGCCGTGAGACAGCCCATGACAATTTTGCAGGAGTGGCATACAGCTTGGGGTTATGCAAGATAATTAGCTCAGGTAATTACATTCTGATCAGCTGCATCCCCCTGCAGTTTCAGTTGGATGTGGTACGATTTTGCACATCCTGTCCTAAATTGTTGAGTGTTTGCTATGCTGTGGAAAAGTTTTAATTCCAATCTAATGATGCTTTAAATGATTTCAATGTAAAACTTCATAAAAACCTTCTCAAGCTAAAGCTTGCAGCAAGTAGGCATCAATGAGTTGAAGCTTTCACTGCTCTTATTTTGCAGCTGTGACCCTTTTAAAGGTTGCTGATCGTTTATTAGATGTTTTAGCTCTAATGGATTACTTTGTGTGTGGGTAATACTGCTCATGAACCCATTTATTGCAAAGGGAGCTGACAATATGTTTTTAGCCTCTTTTTGTGTACACTTCATGCTTTGCTGCTTTTTCTAAACAATTTTTCAGTCTGACTTCACTCTTGAAATATTGTCTTTATTACCTTTGATGGGATTTTCATGGTTTATTTTAACCATTAATTCTGCTTTAAATTGTTCAAGTGTTGTTTTGCATTTATACTTGCTTGGACTCTCTTCCTGAATAAATCTAGTTTCTTTTTGCTTGGTAGCTATTTAAACAGGCAACTTTTCAACCAGTTGTAAGATTAATGTGTAATCTTCTGTAAGCCTTTTGATTTTACACTGCTGAGTATGTCTATGCTATAATAGCTTCAACTCCAGCTGAACTAGGTATGAAGGAGGCAGTTTTAGTTCTATCAGAAATACAGAATTTAAAAACTTCTCCAAGTTCCGTAATTTTTTTTGTAGCCTGTACTGAATTTTGTGGTTTTATCTTTATGCTTCTGTTAGTGTCTGTTAAGAGTCTAACTAATCTAAAGCTTTGGTGCAAAGTTTGTGTCCAGTTGCAGTTGGAGTAGATGCTTTGGTTTGGGTGTTTTCATAATTTGAGAAATGGGCTTTTTGCTTTTTTCCAGTCCCCAGTCAGTTTCCTCATTTTAAACGGATAAATTGTTGAGCCAAGCTATTTAAATAACCTGAAATGAAGAAGCTGTTCATTCTGTACATGTGGAAGAGATTACTTGCACTGAAATTTGTTGCCATGCTTCAGCAATCCCTCATTCCAAATACTTAATAACTATCATCTATTGTTTCTCTGATTTATCTTTCAGGCCTTGAATGTTGTTTTTATCTTAAGATTTCATATCACAATTTTACACAATTTAAATATTTTCTTCTTTTGAAATACTCTCTTCAAGTGCATTGTAGTTAGGGATGCAGAGTGTTTTTAATCCCAAGTTTTTTTTCACACAGAAGGCCACCTTCTTGTAGCTCACCTTGCTACAGACACTTCCTTGTTTAGTTTACTGAGCCTGTTTCCTGGTCATGTCCAAACCTTGTGGAACCCTCTGGTCCAAGGGTTCTCTATTCTCCTCCTTGCAATCATAGTTCAGATCATTCTGCTTCTTTATTTACATTTATAATAGTACTAAAGGGGGCTGTGTCCTCTAGGATTTGTTTGGGATGGGGGTGTTCAGCAGAAACAAGATGGATTTTTGAGGACTGAGGGTAGGAAAAAAAGTTTGAATGTCTTCTGTTTTTCCATGTCTGAATTGCAATCATTCTTGACTCATTACATAATCTAATTTTTGCTTTAAAAGTCTTTGTTAACAGACTCTAGAAAGTAATGGAAATGGTTAATGTGGTTCTAACTAAAAATGTGTTGCTTTTAGTATTCCTTCGGTGTTAAATAAGGAGGATCAGTGGTTTTAAAAACTTCCCTTAAGTGAATATTCTAGGAAAACTTCTGAGTGATGCATGGACCCCATACAGTAAGTAGAGCTCTTCTCAGTGGGCTTGTTCTGAAGGTGTGTGATCTCACATGTGCTGTGAGCTCTGGCTGTTGACTGCAGTTGTGAAAACCAACAGACTCACCAGTATTAATGCTTGCCACTATTAATGCTTGCCAGGCCATTTGATCAGCTGGATCAGGATCATGTTACTGGTCCAGTTGAAACTAATCCTCTTCCCCCTATCCTTCTGCTTCCCCTTGCCTCCTCTCCATCCTTTTGATTTGAGTATCAGCTGAAAATTCACGATGTCTCCCTAATTTTAGTAAAGGCACAGAGGAGGAGAGAGGAGTACTCCTGGTGGAAATGCTTGGAGTGGGAAGATGATGATGAGTAGAGGACAAACCTCAGCTAACTATTTATGGGCTCTGTCACAGTTTGTCAGAGGCTGCTCAGGAGCTCACTCTCCCTTTTGTTCATAAATGTTGAAGTCACCTGTGGATTGCAAGAGTTTTTTGGGTGTCACACTGAAAGGCACTTGCTCAGCCTGGATATGAACAGGTGTCTTTTTCTATTATAGACAGAGGGAATGGTTGCAGGTGTGAAAATCCCCAATACAGTGCTGTAGGTAGTGGTTTCTGTTTTTAACTTGTAAGCTTTTAACTTTTCTGAAAAGCTTTCACATTTATTAAAATAACCTGAATTCTAGAATTGAAGAGTTCCAGGAAATAAAATGGAAATCTATTGAAAAAATGAAGCAGATCTTTCCATGCAAGAAATATGATTTTATTTATCTGAATGACTAGGGAAGAATTTATTTTTCTGAGAAAGTCTAAATGATGGTATTTTTTATATTCTTAATGGCTATTATTGATGTAAGCATTGTTTAGTGAAAAAAACCCAGAAGTTGAATGTTAAAAGAATTTAGATCATCCTGTAATTGAGACATTCTTCACTATCATTACCACTAATGAAATACAGTGTTAATAGTTGTTTATTCCAAGATCATCAAGCACTTAAGCATGAATCTTATTTTCCCTTAACACCTGTGGAGAGCCAATGTCTGATAAACAACTGTGTGCAAACAAATGGAAATTGGAGAACTGCCACCAGACAATGGGTTCCTTTAAGCCTTTTTCTTTTTTCAAGCTATCAGCAAAGTTAATGCATGAGGTCCTTCATGAAACTTGGATGTTCTCAGTAAGGTAGTTAATGTGCTCTTATCTAAATACGTTTATTTTTCAGCCTCTTGTCACATGAAGGCACAGGCAGAATCATAGAATGATAGAATGGTTTGGGTTGGAAGGGACTTTGAAGATCATCCAGTTCCAAACTCCTGCCATGGATAGGGACACCTTCCACTAGACCAGGTGGATGACCCAGAGCCCCATCCAACCTGGCTTTGAAGTAGCTATTCTCACCCTGGACTTTTAGGACACAAGGGTAGATGTTCAGCATGCAGCAGTGTTTTATGTACCATCACAAAAACAGTCTGCTGGATTATGCTAGACCTCAAGTTCAGTCATGTTACCTTTTTTCCGCAGACAAGTGTATCAGGTCTTACCTCTTCCCACCAAACAGGTAGCCAGTTCTCCTATAGAAGAGGGGCTAAGGGCATTTGGAAAGGGCCCAGGAAAATGTAGGGTGGAGTGGGGTGGGGAGGAGAGGAGCTTGTGGGGATATGTTGGTGCTGGAGAGAGTGGGTAGCGTGGTGTGTCATCCTGGAATTAGGACACAGTGTGGATGCATAAGGCAAGGTGTGGTACCTGGTTTGAGCACACTGATGAGAGCGTTTCAGCTGCTGAATATTTGTACTGAGCAGGAGAGTTTTAGTCCTCTGGTGTGTGTTTGTTTTTGGTTTTGTGGGGTTTTTTTTCCCCCCTTTGGTGAAGAAGCTATAATGTAAAGTGTTGAACTTAAAAAAACTTGGAAATAGTATTTGAAGGGATTTATTACATTCTGATGACATTATCACAGTCATTGGAAAATGATGTGCTAGGTAGAATTTGGAACCAGAAAAGAGTCTATCATAAAATACCTCAAAGAGATTTTGATTTTTTTAATTGCTTAGTTTACCTAGTCCAGAAATGCATTAGGAATGGTACCTAGCTCTTACCTAACTCTCATCAATAGATCTTAAAGTAGATGTTTAATGTAATGAATTTGTAGAAGTTAATGTTTTAATCCACATTTTTACCTTTGCAGAAAATAGAAAGGGATACACAAGGGAGCAAGAGGTTCATCCAGAATCACTGTGCAGACAGCTAGAGAGTGGTTTTGGTGTATTTTATTGGTGTTTGAAATCAGACATGGTTCAAACACAGAAAAATACAACTTATTTGTTAACTGAATAGTTATATGAGGGCAGAGATGAGTCATGAGCTTAACTAATTGCTACACTGGGGACACAATCACATTTTTTTCACAAATACAAGTTTTATTTTGGAAAGATGATTTTATCTTTTTAGACCATTGGGATAAAAGTGTTCATTAAATGCATCGACTAGCCCCGAGTATGTATTTTATTTTTTTCAATGGGCAGCATGTTTCTACAAGAACTTTGCATAAACTGGTAGAAGAAAAGGTAGACTAGATTTTCTTCGCATGTATTTTTAAAATATTAATCCAGATTATTAATATCCTGGGACATCTGAGAACTTGTGTTGTTATTCATAAGATACATTTTAAATTAGAAAATAGAAAGTTAAAAATAACTGGAGGACCTGGATTCACTTTCTTCAAAGTTAGTGAAAATAAGATTGGGACATATCTGAAGTCATTGTCTTTTTAAACAGTCAGATGAAGAGGAAAAATTTACTTTTTAATATCAGAAATTAAGATTTAACTAAAGTTAGAACTAGAGGTTTTTGAAAACTTGTAGCTGAAACAGATTTTTTGAAAATGTTTACTTCATTATTATTAAGGGAAAGTAACTTTCAGGGTCTTTCGTGCTTGTTCAGTGCCTCAAACAGACAAGCTATTTGAGCACTTAACAAAATGCCAAGAAATGGGATTGATCAGCTGAAGATTGAGTGTCAGTGTATTAATTTCATGTCTTAGACATGGGAAGAGGTCACAGGAAACAGAAAAAATACAGTTGTTGAAGGTTTAAGAGAGTGGGTTGAAAACTCGCCTGAGTGGGGAGTTGTAGGAGCGGCTGTGCCAGTGTTCAGGGTGTGGCAGAGTCAGGAGGGTGTGACCCACAGAGTGCGTGGCGAGGAGAGCAAGTCTGACCGTGGTGGAACACTCAGATATTCATGTCTGCATGCCTGTGTCTGAATACAGCTGAACCTGTGGCAAACCAGACAGAGTCTGTTTCAGAAATTGCGAGGTGTGGTTGTGGTTTGACTGTTATATCACCTGTTACTTGAGAACTCAGTGAACTTGCATTCACATGCATGGAGATGGCAATGGTAGAGATGGTTCGTACTTGTCCTCTATTATCAAGACTACTGGATTTAGGATTATTTTGGGATGTTCAGACCAGCAGTGTAATGAGGGACTTCTTTGGTTATTCTGTTGGCTAGGAGATTCAACTTAAAAAAACAGAAGAAACCAAAAAACTCTCCTTCAATATGCTATAGGTAATCTTTGTATTTCAATTTGAAGTTAATCCAATGTCATGCTTTAGACAGCTGGTTCCTGTGATACACCTGACAGGAGAGGAGTCCCCTGGTATGTGTGTCCTTCAGTCCTGCTGAAAGACTGTAACAGTGGTCACTGTTTTTCTAAGAGGGTTGATGGAGAAAGAAGTCAGTTTTATTCATTGATTTCTAGCTTGTGTTCTTCCAAAACTTAGGCGCTTGTTATACATGTTATAAGTAAAGCTCTGTCAGTATCAAATCATTACTTTTAAATTTAGGGATGCATACAGAAGAGGCTGCAGGTAATACTGTGTATCAGTGGTTTTGTAGCTTGTTCATGAATATGTGTATTATAATAAACATTTTTTCCGTCTTTCTTCTTTTCATACAAAGTAGAGAAAACATAGAGATAAATATACAGCTATATATATTTTCTTGCTGTATTTACGTATTCATTTCAGATTTTGTTTCTGGATTTATTGGTACCATCATTCAAGTGCCTTCAGTGAAGGTGTGTTAACAGTTTGCCCCACTATCCCTGCTAGACTCTCACTGATGAATCTTAGCTCAACAGTAGATTTGTGGTATTCACTCAATTGTTACATTCCATTTTACTCCTGAATCCAAGGATAATGAAGACTGTATTTCACCAGTCTAGGCCACTGATGGTGTCCTGTTAATTCCAGTTATGTCATTACTCTTTATTAGAAACAGTGCTTTCCATAAGAAGCTGTTCTGGATTACAGCTGGAGTTTGGTGGGTCTCTCATTTCTGTTGGATCAATACAGTTATGCTGAATTTTGTTTCTCTCTTTGTATTTCCTAACATTATGTAAAGTCATTTCTTGATTCTTTTGTGCTTGCTTTTTCTTTGTGGCTTTGTTACGCTTGCAGGCAATTTCTGTCATGATTAAGATTTTATTAATTCATATTCTCTGCATTCTCTCAGCATGTGAGTGCATTTGCTTCAGTGATGGTGTTTCATTAGGAGCTTTGAGTTCAGTGCATTGGTTCCTATTTCTGCAATTGTGTTATTAATTTTTTTAATTTTTAAGTTTGATGCTTATATCTTTCTAGTCCCAGAACGTTTTCATGATATGTACTGTTAAGTAATAAGTTTCTGGGTTGAACCTGAAGTGCTATTTTTAATCATGAAAGGTATAAATGGTTTGAGACCCAGTTACTTGAGGGAGCAAGTTGAGTGCTGTGGAATCATTAGACCTCTTTTGCTATAAATGGGAGGAAGCAGTGGATAGACTGCTCTCTGTAAAGGCTTCCTAAATTGAAATTAATTTCATTTCTTGTTCTAGCATATCCCAGTTTGGATAATCTCTTGAGTGTAATGAAAGCTCTATCTCCATATTTTACGGTAGGTAGGTGAAAGTTCTGGATGGCAGTCTAGTGTGATTTGATTCCCTAGAGCTTGAATTTTTAAAGTTGTCTGTTAACTACAAAACAGAGCTTGGATTCTCAGTAGTATGTTTAAAATTTCAGTGATTTTAACTTTTTAGTAGCTTTGTCACTACTTAATGCTAAACCATTTTGTATGTTAGTGCATCTTATACAGCCTGTGTCCTAACATAGGTTAGTATTTGGGCTTGACTGTCTTAAAATTTAATTTGGCTTGTACTTGCTGAGTTTGTGTGTAGAGTTAATATGCAGACAAGTGAGGCACAATTGAAAATAATAGCCTAAACAAAGAATAACCTGATTAAATAAACTCCTTCATTGCTAGTGTGGTTCCTTAGGCAGTTGCATTGCTGTGATCACACTGACCTGCCCTTCCAGATTCTGAAGCTATTTGCCGTGTTCTGAAGCTATGTTCATTTGTCTCCAGCATTAGAGATCTCAAAGATATTTGGCTTTTATAAATGTTGTGAATATTGGTAGCAGAGGGAGACCTGAAATAGCAGATTTTGTTTCCAGTGCTACTATTTTGTTGAAGCTGCCAGGTGACCACTTGCTCATAGCTCAGAAGTAGCTCCACTGCTATATTGCCTTCAACCAATAGACAGGACAAATGAGGGATCCTGGCTGATCTTGAGACTTGGGACCAGAGGTAGGGAACTCAGAGAAAGGTGATCATAGGAGACCTGGAGGAGTTTGGCTCTTTGCATGGAAAGAGGTGGATATGGAGTATAGGAACCTGTGCTTTACTAATTTCACTGCTTGCAAAACATCTTTGATGTTAGCCCTCGTAAAGCTTTGTTACATGCTGCTTCATCTTTCTTAGTTTCATATTCTCTGTCTCGCCTAGCCGGTTTCAAACTGGTTCTGTGGCTTACCTTGAAACTCTTCTGTCCTGCAGAAGTAGTAGTTTTGCGAAGTCGTTACTAAAATTGACTTAGCAGTGCTGCGTTTCGGTAAGTCCACGAGTAAACTTGTGGCTAATTAAAGCAAAAAGTACTACACAAATGCTTACAGTGTTCAGAAGTGAATATGCAGGCTGTTAACATTTTGTAATTGGTATGTTGTAGTTGCAGAACATTATGGAAAACAGCTGTGTGGCTGCTCATGGATTTTACAGTGCTATGCAAGGTGCAGGTGTTTTGTATTTAGGAATGGTGGTAGTTACCTCTGCTACCACTTGGACCAAGTCTTAGGTTTAGATCTCAGATTCTTCTTCATCTGATTTAAAGTTCTAATTAGGATCTTGTAATATAGCTCTTATTTTGAGTTACATTGATGTATGTCCTGGAGAAGTGAAATAATGAGAAAAAAAAAAGTAAGGTGCCTTTTTTTTTTTCATTAGGGCTAAATGAGTTTTAAGAATTAATCTCCATATAGACCTCTTTCTTTCCTTAGATTTACATTGCCAGGCTAAAAATTATCAAGGCTGAAACTACTTTTAAAATGATGTGAACGTGGGCTGGCTAACATTTAATACTAGTTTTCAGTATTTAATATTTTTTAGTATTATAAAAAGTATTTATTGTCACATATAAGATGCAGTAAATAAATAGTTCATCATAATTAATACTCTATTAATTTGTTATTGGTGTTGTAAGTATTTAATATTAGTTAATAATTGTTAAAAATAGGTATCGGGGGACAAGATGTTAAGGTGTGATGTGGACAGCCCATTTCACTTGCAGCTTTCTGTTCCTGCAGACAGTGATCCTGTCCTCACCTTGTTGTTTTTCCCTTGCATTATCTTTTGTACTTGTCCGATCTCTCAATGAAATGATTCAGATCACTGACCAGGTAGGAAGTTCATGTAACTGAAGGAAAGTGAGCTTTTGAAGCTTTAGTGAGCTCATTTGGTTTATGAGTGGGTCAGAGAAACATCAGAAGAAGACCCAAGGAGGTTGGAGTGGTGCTGTGTAGCCAGACAAGGGAGTGCATGGGCCAGTCCCTGGGTCAGTGGTGCTGAGCTGCCTTGTCAAACTGCACCCAGACATTAGGCTTTTCACTTTCTAAATACTGCACTGTGATATTGTCTTGTTCTTAATAAGCCTGATGAACAAACAGGGCTTCTGTGATCGTCTCCCTATATATGAGTAAAATTATCTTTTTTCATGGTATAAGTGGTTACTGACAATTTCTGGACCTTAATATTTGAGAATTGGTTACTCTGTTGTTGCAAGAGAGGATATTTAGTTTTCTAATCGTAGAATGGTTTGGGTTGGAATAAAGATCATCTAGTTCCACCACCCCTGCCATAGGGTTCCATTAGATCAGGTTGCTTAGAGCCTCAGCCAACCCACTTCGGGGGATATGGGGCATCCTCAGCTTCTCTGGGCAGCCTGTGCCAGTGCCTCACTCCCCTCACAGTAAAGAACTTTTTCCCAATATCTGATCTAATCCTATCCCCTTTCAGTTTAAGGAGGACATTCCCCTTGTCCTGTTACTCCGTGCCCTTGTTAGAAAGTCCCTCTAATCTCTCTTGTAGCCTTTTTAGGCACTGGAAGGTGCTATAAGGTTTCCCTGGAGCATTCTCTTCTCCAGGCTGAACACCCCCAGCTATCCCAACCTGGTGCTCCAGCCCTCTGACCATCTTTGTGGCCTTCTCTGGACTTGCTCCAGCAGGTCCACGTCCTGCCTTTGTTGGGGACCCCAGAGCTGGATACAGCGCTCCAGGTGGGATCTCAGGAGTGCAGAGATAGACAGAATCCCCTCCCTCAACCTGCCGCCCATGCTGGTTCTGATGCAGCCCAGGACACTGCTGGCTTTCTGGACTGCAAACACGCGTTGATGGGTCATGTTGAACTTCTTGTCCACCGACACCCACAGGTCCCTTCTCCACTCATCCAGTATTTGTGCTTGGGATCACCGTGATGGACGTGCAGGACCTTGTACTTGGCCTTGCTGAACTTCCTGAAGTTTGCCCAGGCCCACCTCTCAAGCGTTTTGGGTCCTTCTGGATGGCCATTAAGACTGTTTTGATGAGCTAAAATTTGTGTTTATAGAATCCTGGTTTTTTGGTTTTGTTCTGGTAGTTCAGGAGCAGATCCTCTGCAGTTTGCTGTTTGTCCATTTCTTATGTACAGCTCTGACATAATCTCTTGCTACTGTCTTTGAGTTTCTGTCTTAATGTTACCTCCGATAAGTAAAAACAACAGAAAAAACCCTCCTCTGGAACTATTTAGGTGCTTCTTAAAAGGTATTAAGACTAATGTGGTTGGTGTGTATAATACTGTTAATATACACATTAGACAGAAATTGCCATGAAAGTATAAAGTCCACTTACAGTTTTTCCTGGCTGTGTGGTGGGCGGTTTGACGGGTGGAACAAGGTATTGGAAAACTCTTACATGGAGGAAGAGCATAATGTGTTTAAACATCTTAGAGATAACATCAGAATAAATTAATGCTGTGTTTGTTAGTATCTTAATTTTCCTCAGCTCTTTTTTCCTTCTTTATTGCACTATTAGCTCTTTTGCAAGTAGGGTGAGAGTGGCAGTGTCATGTATGATATAAAAAGTACAGTTAGAGAAATAGAATGCGTGTTCAGACATACAGGTAAAATATTATGGAAGTTTAATGTTTAAAATTAAATACTTTCATATTTTTTGTAATGTTTTCAGAATAAATGTTTTTAATATTTCACATAGGCTGGTCACTAAGAGTTTGACAGAGACTTCCGTTTTACTAAGCTGAAGTTTCCTCTTTTTTCTGGAAGGATATTTGTAATAAAAGTATTACAAATGAGCCAATTAAGTATGGTCCAATGCTTTTTGTTTTCAGAAAGATGAAGGTAGTGATGCTAGTTTGAGTGATAGCCACATCTCTCCTCCCGCCAAACGTACCTCAAAACATGCTGATCCTGTGTGCAAAGACAAATCAAAATCACGCAGTACTGGGCAGCGAGAGGAATGGAGCATCTCAACTGGACAGTCCAGGTAATTGGTGCCAAGAGAAAAAGAAACTCTTGCCAGTTTTTCCTATGTTGTTAACCCACTTATGCTGTTTCTGCAGTTAACTGCAGCTCAAGAGTATACTTCTGAAGTGTGTTATTTTCATACAACTTTCTTTAGTTTAAGATTCCAGGAGTGTGGATTGCATCAGTCCTCTCATCTCTGTTTCCATTCTATGCATATTTGTGCAAAAACAGAAAGTAATTTTATTTGAGTTCTAGATTCTTGATACATCTGAATTTAGGGAAGTAATTGGTATTTTCATGCGTTCAGGCTTTAAGAAGACATGACATTTTAATTAGAAAATCAGTGTTGTCGTCTTTAGGGAATGGATAATGGTCAAGTTTATTTCCATTGTTGTTTCAGCCTTTTATCCCTGTTTGATTATAGAGACTCAAGTAAATTTTATATATTATTGCCTCAGTGTTGCCACATTTTTATAACTTGAGAGAGAAATGGTTAATTTTATTTTATAACTGTGTTTTGTAGTATTTTACAAAGCACTCTTGTATGCATGAGGTTCCTTACGTGATTACAAGTAACTGTGAGGTGGTGTACACAGTATTTTCCTGATCCATGAAATTTCAGTTAATACTGATTCTTTTGTAGATATGTATTTCATGTTTATGTACAAATCAAAATCGTTCTTGTAATGCTTCGTATGTAAGTGTATGTAATCAGTACTGGACTGTTGTCTGCTAGGATGAAGTTTATTTAAAAACTTTGTAAATCCTAAAATAGACCTTCTTCTGTTATTTTTTTCTCTTTTAAAACAGAATAAATGAAATATAGCATATTAATATGCCATGGTCACTGGGAATATATTGAAACTTATGAACATTCTGTTCCTTTTTTGTAAGTGTAGACTTGTACAGTACCTCTTAAAAATGTTAAGATACAAAAAAAACGTTTAATAAGGCCTGGAGAATTTAGATCATTGTGTCAAATGAAATTTGGCCAAGGTACTGAAACTCATGTTGTTGCTCATTTAAAACCCACTGCAACATGTCTTTGCATCTGAGGTTTTTTGTTGTTTCTGCTGGAATCCAAAGTGCTACACTCAAGAGTCATCTTGAGTCAATAAGACTTTTCCCAAAAGTTTGTAGCTTCTGCTGTTTTATCCAAAGTTTTGGAATGATAATTGCCTATGGTGAGCTATGTCAAGGCTCTGTTCTGAAATGTAAGGGGAAAGTTAACAGTAGGAACATTGAAGGAATTAATAAGAAAAAACATGTTTAGATAATTCAAGGGTTTTCATATAATTGGTATTGGGCAGTTTTGTCCTCATTCCAATGTTGGGCATGAAGCAGATTCTTCAGAGGCCGCATGTCGCAAAGGTTTTGAAATCATAGTGTATCATGTAGGATTTTGTGTTTAAAGTTGTATTTTCAGCTTGTGCCTTTTGCTTGGCTAAGGAATGTTAACATTACTTGTGTGTCTGATCTGTTTTAGGTTAACTTCTCAGCCTGGTGCTACACTACCAAATGGACGTAGCTTATGTAAGTGTATTATATCTACTTTTGTATCTACTTTTACATTTAGCAATTTTATGTTAGTGATCTTCAGTGGCATATGTTTTTGATAACTTTGATTACTCTGACCATTTTGACTAGAAAAGTTACTGTTTTGGCTCAGTTTTCTTCTGTCAGCATCTTGGATGCTCTCTGTGGATAGGGGGAACATTTCTAGATGAAAATCCATTTCTCTTCTCAATTCAGACCTCTTGGCCATGATCTTGATGTTTTCATTAATTCCCAAATTACTGTTAGGAACTAATTTTGGCCTTCCTTGCCCAGCTGGTGTCTTTAATTTACTTACTCTCTTTACTTGTCTGAAATTTGGCCTTTTGTAGTTCTTAAGATTACTTAACTCTACTATTGCTTTAGAGAGACCTGCCTTGTCTGCAGCTCCTGCTACCTTGAACAATCTTTCTATATGCTTGTAGCTTACAAACTTGCCATTTCATTGCTTTTCTCAGCTAAAACCACTTTGTCTTTTGTGTCCCTTTTTCATCAATTCTGTCCCGTTTAGTTCTGTGTTGACTCTATGTACATGTTAATTCATTAAGCATATTTGGTATTTTAGTATTTATTGTGGTGCCTGAGGAACAATCAGGAGTGGGATCTCTTTGTTTGGCGCTGTATAGAGTAGCTGGGAAATCCATATGTGGTATCTCACATTTTGATAATCTATTTGAATGACTACGAATTGAACCTGTGGGCCAAGTGTGCATTGTAGTACTGATGTTAACCTAAAAATATTGAATGGTTATTTGAATGCCAAATTTTCATCATAAAGTAAGATTATCATATAAGGAAACAAGCTGAAGAAATAGCTTTTAAAGTAACTTTGTTAGGAATTAAAAAGAATACGGTTCTTTAGATCGTACTGTGCTCCATAACTTCTGATTTATTGTCCTTGCTGAGTATTCTCTTATTAATTCTTGTTTGTGAAAATGTTGTTTCCTGCATTTTTAAGTAGTAATACAAATTTCTCTTAGCTCTCAAAAGCCACCCCCTTCGAGGGGAAAAAAAGGGAGATGGGGACCATGCTTGCATAAACGGAGATATAGAAGTCAGAAAAAGTTGTCGGTCCAGGAAAAACAGATTCGAAACTTTGAATCAGAGTTTATTGTTTGATCAGCTAGTAAACAGGTATGTGGGGATACTTCAGTTGTATTCACAAAGCACCTTAATGATGTCTTAAAATTAGAAACCCCTGTGTTGCAGTGCCGTGTCTGTTTTACTGTGGGGATGCACTGAGACAAGCTAGATTGTGGTTTGAGTTACAGCTGGGTCTGTGCTGTGACTGCCCATGGTATCCATCCTCTGAATACAGAGCACCTTCCCAGGCTTTCATTGAGGAGGAAGCTACTCTGTGTTTACACCTGGTTAAAACTCTATGTTGGCAGTTACTGCAGAGTGCCTGACATGCTGTAAATCCACACCCTAGTTTGTTTCTTGGTAACCTGTTTATGTAGTGATACCCTAAATGTAATGTAAATTGGTGATTAGCAGCAGTGCTTGGAAGCTTTCTAGATTTTACGTGTATGATTTTGATCATAAAATATCAAAAGTTTGTAGCTTTCTTTTCGTTCTTGTTTTTTTACCATTTGTTAGTAATTCACATAGGGTGGGTGTCACTTTTTGACATTTACTGTGCAGACAAAGTAGGTCAGACAGGGAGGCACGGTCTGGTCTGAGCATAGGAATGGGAACCAGAAATGCTTTTCTTGAAATATTATTTCTGTGTGGCCCTGGGCAGGTCAATTAATATGTCCCAATCTTCCCACCTGTAAAACAGGTTTTAACAGACACGTCTGTGGGAGGCTGCTTTCTCTAGTATTGGAAAATGATTTAAACATAAACATTCAATTGCCAAGTATGATCTTTATTGTTAAATGTATTCTGTTGAGTCTTTTATTAATTTTCTTTTTCAACTTACTCAGTAACTACTTAGCATCAGCTTACAAATTTAAGTTACATTTATTTTTCTAGTTGCAGTTGAATCTCCCTCTCCTCCTCAACAGTAGGAGAAAGTCTACCATGAAGATTGTAATTTGATAAGATCATGGTACTGAAGTCTGTATATGAGCTTACACTGATAACAATGCGTCCCATAATCATTGGAGGTTTTTAAGAACAGGTCAGACAAATATCTGTCAGGAATGATGTAGGCATTCTGTAGTTTGCTCTTGCCTGGCAGAGCACGTAGAGTTTTCCAGGTCCCTTCCAACTGTATTTTCTTTGATAGCAAACTGCAGCATGATTTTACTTGAAGTGGTTCTGTCATACATCAGATACTTTAGAAGAATTGTTTAAAATTGAGACGAGCTCTCAAAACAAAATCTTGATTTTACTGACTTCTTTCACCAGAACTTCCACTATCTTCTCTCAAGGCAGGATTTCACCCTTTAGATTTACCTCTAAACTGCTGGGGAAAAAAAGGAAGGGAAAGTTTCTGCCTTCTTCCAGTTATTATACAGTTACAGTATGATTCCAGTGGAAATCTACTATAATCACCATGGAGAGCAGTAACATGGTGTTCAGGACAGGTGGCCAAATAATTGACTTGGCCTGGCTAATACTCTTGTTCTCTTCCTTAGCAATGAAGCATCTTGGCCAAGGTTGTTATTTATATACCACCATTGTTTTGACAGCTGTTTACAAATACTCCAGATAATAAAAATGTAGACTAATTAAATAGATGAGAAATGGTAGTGAGGTCAAATACTGAACAATGAAATTCTGGGTGTGACTGATTTAACACAAAAAAAAATTCTTTGTTTTAGTGTCTTTTTGAGGCCAGAGTAAGAAAGCGTAAAGCTTATGGGGTGGAGGCATTAATTGCATTCCAAGTATTATAATTATGTAGGTAAAAAGCTTTACTTTCTTATTTTGCAAATTTAATCTTACCTGACACCCAGTCTTAACATCTAAGCAGTTACAAAGCAAAAATTTTTTAAAATGTTTTTTAAAATGTTACAGCCTAATTTGAATCCCAGATTTTAATAGCATCAGCAGTTCTTCTTTTGCATACTTCTTAGTTTATATTCTGTAGGTTCATCTTTCAGTTTTGTTATGGTTGGTTTTGTAGTTAATTGATAGACATCTTAAGATGTTAGATGCTATGTAAAAAGTTCTGCATGCTACTATTTTAAGACTGATTTTTTTATCTTTGTGTATTAATTGATACATGTATTTTAGTACTGCTGAAGCTGTCCTACAGGAAATGGACAATATTAACATCAGGAGAAACAGGCGATCGGGGGAAGTAGAACGGCTACGGATGTGGACAGACACAGAATTTGTAAGTGCAAAGTGTCCCAGCTTTTGGATAAAAGAAATATCAAGGGGGAGCATGTTTGTTTTTGCAAAGACCACACATTTGTCTAGCTCTGTCTAAAGGTTTCTGATTTTCCTCAGTGGACAACATAAAAAACTTGATAAACTGAAATTCAGAACTAAATTCATGGATATATACTAAAATATGCTTTCTTTATTGTAAATTGACTGTCATGCTCTCACAATGTGCTGTGATGTTTCTCCTTTGCTTTGAAGCACACTCTGATAGCCTAGAAACAGGACCAGTGACTGTCATCTGCTTTGTTCCCTAAACCAGCTTGATACTGATGTTAACTGTGTTAGATGGACTAAGTACTATCTGAGAGACTTACTTTAGCACCTCTTAAAGGAGACTACTTTTGTAGTCTACCTGTGGAGAACTCTGCTGGAAAAACATTTGAGGACTACAGATTGTGTGGAGCATTACAAAGTGTTCTGAGTTGGAAGGGATCCAAAGGATCATCAAGTCCAACTCTTAAGTGAATGGCCCATACAGGGATCAAACCTGCAACTTTGGCATTATTAACATCACGCTCTAACCAGATGAGCTAATCTCAGGATATTACTGAACAGAGGGTTTAACACTGTGAGTGACATGGGACAGTACTGATGGGAGTGCATGTGCATTTTATTCCAGGAAAACATGGATATGTATTCTCGAGTGAAAAGGAGGAGGAAATCACTGAGGAGAAATAGCTATGGGATTCAGAACCACCATGAGGTATCCACAGAAGGGGAAGAAGAAGGTATGGGTTGTAAAGAATTGTAAGGGCTTGTCTGAAATCCTTGTAAAACAAAGTTTTCTGTAGCATAAGATAGCAATATATTGCACTATAGAGAGCAGAGCCTGGTTTCTAAATGTTTGTTCTACATTTCCTTACACCTGTTTTTCCTAACACTAAGTAATTGAAGCTTTCTTTATATTCCCTGTGACAATCCTCTGGTGGAAGCCAGGATGTGATGAATGTAATGTACAGCTATGTGTGTTCTAACTGACTTGATTTTTCTCGTGTGCTGGGTGGTAGTTACCAGAAAGAATGTGTAATAGTCAGTCCTGTATTTTTTCTTTGGGGAGGGTATTAATTAAAGTCCCTGTTTTCTGTCCATCGACTGATTTTCAAAAGGCTTGTAGACACACAACTGTGTTTGAAATTCTACCTTCTTTTAAAAATTTGAATGAAACTGTCCAGTGGATTCAAAAATTAATGAGAAAGAAGGGATTGTGGCTAACTGTGATAGCATGATCAGCATCATGCTTGGCTTCCTTAAGAAATCAGTCTCAAACTTCAGGCATCCATATGGGGTTCAGCATAGCATATCTCAGTTTTTAACTAAAACTGCTGTACATGATATGATTTGTCCCAATGAATAAGAATTCAGTCTTAGTTCTGAGATCCATGGATGGAGATTCTGGTACTGTTAATAGATGGGCCTAGGTTATGCCTTTATGCTTTATGTTTCTTTGCTTTGTGTAAAAATGTGAATCATAAAGTTGTACTTATTTTCGTGCTGTGTCAGATACTTGATTTTCTGGCACTCCTATGGGAAAAGAGAAGACAGGCATTATTCTTAATTGAAGGGTAATTATTGAAGGAAAAATACATGGATAAAAGTGATATTTGAAGTACTTTACTTCTAAAACTGTTTTGAATGCATTTATTTTTCTCTCTGTTGCTTTTCCAGAACCATCTGTAGAAAACTGGAAGGAAATTTAACAATGATTGTAGATTTAGCTTGGTCTTCAAATTTCCAGTGATTTTCCAATTAGTGTTATTTAATAAGTGGGCAGTAATTCTCAGTGACCATTAAAATGTTAATTTTTAGGATGAAAGTAACTCTGGCATCAAGTAGAAGTGTTCTCAAAATATTTTTACCCCTGAACAGAGTCTCAGGAAGAAGATGGAGATATAGAAGTAGAAGAAGCCGAGGGGGAAGAAAATGATCGGCCATATAATCTCAGACAGAGAAAAACTGTTGAAAGATACCAGGCCCCTCCAATAGGTGAGGAACCAGACAGTGCTTGTGTCCTTTTGGTCTGCTGACCTCCAAGAATAGCATGGGTGTGGGGAGGGAAAGGTTGGATGGCTACTCTTCATCCCTGACAGAGTTCCCACGCAGCACCTTGTGACTTCTGCCTTGCCGCTGTTGTTCACCACGCAAACAGGACTGCTGAGACACGGTCTGTCAGTTTGTCAGTGGGGGTGGCATTGCTGCCTCACTGAACTATGCAAGTACTGCCATATGCTGGGCTCAGGGCTGAGGGTGAGCGAGGTTTAAGTCAGGAAACATTTGACATGAAGCAGTCTAATAAATCAGGTAATTACTTAGAAAAAATAGTTGCTGTTACACCTGCTTTTCCTCTCGAGTGATAAACCTAAATCATAACTGTAGATAAATGGCATAACAGCAGTTACCACATTTTGCCTGGATGAGAAATTTAAAATATTTCACTTGGAAGTAACCTACAATGATCATCTGGTCTGACTGCCTGACAACTTCAGGGCAGACCGAAAGGTAAAATGTTATTCAGGGTGTTGTCCAAATGCCTCTTAAATGCTGACAGGCATTGGAGTATTGACCACCTCTTTAGGAACTGTGTTCAGTGTTGGGGCACCCTCTCAGTAAGGAAATCCTTCATGTCAAATTTGAGTTTGCCCTGATGCAGCTTTGAACCATTTCCACACGTCCTGTCACTGGATCCCAGGGAGAAGAGTTCAGCACCTCCATTTCCCCTTGTCAGGAAGCTGTAAAGAGCAATGAAGTTGTCCCTTAGCCTCCTTTTCTCCCAGCTAGACAAACCTTGTGTCCTTAGCTGTTCCTCACAGGACATACCATCAGGGTCCATACAGGGTACAGTGTAGTGTCTCTTAATTTTTAACCTTTTAATACTTCTCTTTAAAATAATGTGGATATATTTGGTGGTGTATCAATGTGCTTTATCTTAAGGCAACTTGGAAATTAAAACTCTGATAGAGAAATACTGTGGTTTATTTTTTGAGAGAAATTTGAAGACATCTCATATTATCAGCTGTGAAAACATTTCTGTATGGAGCTTCATGTCCTGAAAATGAACTAAAAATGCAGTGCCCTGGTTGAGTTACATTCTGTGCTGTGATAGGCACAGCTGTGATGGTGTGAGGAGTACGAGGGTGGGATTGCTGTGCCTGTATTAAGCCAAGTATGGTGATAGTAAAGCAAAACATAAGAGGTTTGATTTCCCACCACCCCCTAGTTCTTTTCTTAATTTGAGTTTTTAGAGAAACCAGTGGTAACCTAATTGATGAAGTGATTATCTAGCACTTTTCTGCTGCATTTAGATTAGTTTGTTATTCTTTTGTAATTGATGTTACAAACCTGTAACTTCTCTTTCTTAGTGCCAGCTCATCAAAAAAAGAGAGAAAATACGCTGTTTGACATTCACAGATCTCCTGCAAGAAGAAGCCATATCAGGTAAATGTCAGTCTTTTAGTATGTAGTTATTTGCTTTCCTTCAGGACATTCTGGTAGTTTTTGATTTTCAGACCATTCTTGAGTGAGCTGTACAGTTCATTCACACATGTGCGTGAGTCTTGAATTGTATCCCAGGTTTAGACCCTGATCAGCACACAAATAGGAGAGTCTTGGCACTTTGCAATCCCAGTAGAAGCTTTGGGCTGAACAGAATGGAAACAGGTGTGCTGCAAGTACTGGGAAGAATTGTTCATTGCACACTGTTTCTGTGAGGTCGTACATTTTGTGTTTTAATCCAGAGCATCAGTTTAACAAATAATCCCTTTTCTGTTCTGCAAAACTAGACAAATCAGGTTAATGTTTTTTGTTTTCTTTCAGTTCAAGTTTCATCCAAGGATTATCAACAATTTAATAAAATATTTAGCAAGCATAATTTTTGACTCTTATGTTTTGTGTCAAAGAAGTCTGGAATATACCAAGTTGTCTTGGAAACTGTCAGCAGGCTTTATGTAACAAAACAGATGAGATTACAGCTTAATACATTTTTTAAAAAATAAACTTAGTCAAAGCTTCAAAAAGACAAATCTGTCCATGAACAGAATCCAAGTAAACGAATGCTAGTCATAGCTGAAACACTTGTCTTATTGCTCAATTTAATGGTGTAGTAAAAATATGAAAAGTAAATGAATAGATGAATCTTATGATTCTGAAGTTTCTTTGTAATACAAATAAGAGTTTGTCTTTTTTCTTCCTCCCCTTGAAGTGCAGATGACATTGTGTTAGATAATCTCACGACTTGTACTTACTATTAAGATATGCAGAGTGAAAACTATTATCACTGCAGTCTGCTCATTGCTCCACTCTCATTTTATCCTTTCTTGTCAGGACACTATCATAAAATGTCTTGCCAATTGCGTGATATTCTCCTTGTGATACTTTGACATTTATCTCGTTTTTGGTCACTGAGCAGTAAAACTGATTGACCATGTTATCCATTGGCAAAAACCAGCTAGTTCAGTGCATTATTGTAGTCATACAAATGATGCAGCTCACTATATTCACCTAAAATCCAAGAGTTTTTACTAGTAGCCAGCTTTTTCATGAAAAAAGTGCTGAATTTTTCAAACCGATGTCAAACTCCGCACCTTTTTGTACGGAAGATTTAATGTACGTTCTCTGATATTTCTGAAATACTCAGTTTTCTGAGATACGGTCATACTAAAATAAGAAATGGTTCATTCAGACTTTGAATAGTAATTTTACTTGGATTCAGATGAGAAGTTAAACTACGGTACTGGTATTTTATGAAACTGTTCTGCTGTTCAGAATGAATAACCTCATAAAAAGAGACTGTGTTCTTTGGGAAGTATGGATTTTTTTCAGAGAATATTTAAATAAACCATCAAACTGAGTAAGGAGATCTTGATATCTCTCTTGCGTTAGAGGTGGCTAAAGTGGTTGGAGGTTTTCCTAAGTACAGTTGCAGCTTATTGATTGAATACTCAAATCACATTGCTGAGGCAACATGGACTGGACTACATATCTTATGGGGTTCTACTGTTTTAGTGATGTTCATCTTGAAATCAGATAATCCCTGTGGTAAGAGCTGTTGTTCCCCTCTCAGATACTTAACGAAGGTAAAATTTGTGTGCATCTCAAACCTGAACAGTACTGTAAAAAAACCCAAAAAATACCATTCTACTGCAAAAAGGACTGAGTTTTCTGTTTGTTTTGCCACTTCAACAGGAGAAAGAAGCATGCCATTCACAGCAGTGATACAACCTCTTCAGATGAAGAACGCTTTGAAAGAAGAAAATCTAAAAGCATAGCCAGAGCAAGAAATAGGTATCAAAACATCCTTGGTCTTTAAAAGGGTTTGATTTCTATTATGCATCATTTGATTCTGCAGACATGGTTTAGGAAAACTGCTGGTCACATTAATATAGATCTTGAAGTCTTATGAGTAGATAATTAATAATAGTGATAAAAAGATGGAAAGATAAGAATAGCTGTTTGATTCAGTTGGGTTATAAGATTGCTTCTGTTGGTTAAAATAAATTTCTATTCTTGGTGTTACTTGGTCCCAGTTAATTCAGTTATACTCCCAGTACTAACTCTTCCCTCTTCCTCTTGTGTAACAATTCATGCATTCTACACACCCAACACATATTCTGTAGACCTTAAATTTATTTAGCAGTTATCTAAAAGTGGAAGATTTATAAGTGAATTTACTTACTGCCGTAGATGCATTAGTTGGAAAATTCAGCAGAAAAAAAAGTTTCCTGTTCTTTTTTTCCAACTCTTCCTCTCTGCCACACTGTTCCCTTTTCCATCATGAGGAATTCAAGCGATTATACAACTACCAGAAGTACAGTTCTGAGTGTAACTTGTGTCTTTACTGGTACCTTTATCTGTGTAGTTGACCTGATACTACCTATGTACTACATCTTTAAAGCAAGGAAATGTTTCTTCTGTGTTTAATCAAAATAGTCTGTACAACCTAGTTGTCCAGATTGAAGTACCTGTATGGAAGCATAAAACTAACTTTATGTAAGGAACTTCCACATACGCAGTAATAATTACCACAGTAAAAAGAGTCAGTTTTGTTTGCCTTACCAATCCAGAAAGGTTGTCTCTTTACGTAGTAGAAGGCATTTAATCTCTTGGTTCTTCCCTTCAAGCAAATGAACAAAACAGAAAAGTATTTATTTGCTGTTTTGTTTGTTGTTGAACAGGTGCCTGCCTTTGAACTTCAGAGCAGAAGACTTAGCTAGTGGAATCCTTCGAGAACGTGTGAAAGTTGGGGCCAGTTTGGCTGATGTTGACCCTATGATTGTTGATAAATCGGTAAGTTCTGTTAGAACTTTTTATTTCCTTCACCCAATTATGTACAAGTAGAATTCTCCAAAGCCTCTTATTAGAGTTGAAGTAAATTCATAAGAAGCTCGCTGATCTCTTTATTTTTTCCAAAGCTTTTGTCTGTTTATTTCTTTAGACTGCAAGGCACTTGCTTTTGGCCTGTGGGTAGTCAGCAGGCTGCATGCATGTCATAAATAAGCCAAAACATCAATTGCCCAAGTATATTTCTTTGCTTACAGTCAGTTTGTGATTACTTGTACTAGTGGAAACTGGGATATGCTGAGCAGTGCAGGAAACGGAGATCCTGACTCTCTGGACTGGTTAACTCTGGTACCATGTGGGTCCTGTGTGTTCAGAACCAACGATGCACATCAGCTTTGGTGTGTGCTGTGCAGAAGCTGCTGAATTACTACTGGAGCTGAACCTCTGTCTAGAGGTGCTTTGATTATATTCACATTATGCTGTGCCTGAGCTTAAAGATGATCTGGGACTTAGGCTGGATCTCTGTAGGTGTTCAGGCATCCCTGGCACAGTTAGCTTGCAAACCAGATAAATTTCGTGTGGGCAGCCAAGAATTGACTTTCTCAACTGTTTCTTTACACTTTCAAAATTCAGGGAATTCCTGTTGGTCAGTGCAGTGGTTTTTGTAATTTGTTTTCAAATATTTGTAAGTAAAGATATTTTTGTGGAAAACTGTTACAATATAAGCTTTATATGCTCTGTTTTCTTTTTCCTAAGGTATGTTTTGACAGTATAGGGGGATTGAGCCATCATATCCTTGCACTTAAGGAAATGGTAGTGTTTCCTCTTCTCTATCCAGAAATATTTGAAAAATTCAAAATTCAACCACCGAGGTAGGTGCATTTATTCATATTGCTTTGTTTTATTTTATTAAACTCTGAAGAATGCTTCACTTGAAAACACATAGGAGATTGATTCTCTCCCTGAAGTGTTTTACAGTTCAAATGGACCTATGTGTTTGCTACCCCAGTTGTCTATCAGAATGTAATAAACAGGATGAAGAGTTAAACAATTCTTTATTTTAAAAAAATATTTAGTTTATTTTTCTTGTGATATGAAGGTAAACTTGGTGATTTGGTTAAAGAAAGATTCTGTTTAGTGTTCTATTTAGTAGTACCTTGCCTTTTTTTCCTCCATTATGTTATCAAATATTTTACTAAATCAAGTGAAATGCTGATGTTTCTTTTATAGGTGTAATCTCAATAATGTTATATTATGATTTTAGTATTTCTTAATCAGGCCTCTTGGTATGTTATTTAAATGGGTACATGGAATCTAAGTAAATTGAAAATGTTGGGGTATTTTTGTAATTTAAAGGAATTCCTTCTTTCCAAAGAAGTAACAAACACTGACTCAGGTATTAACCTAAGTTCTAATATTTGAGGACATGTTCAACTAATGTAAAAGTATCCTTTGGAAACTTAGTATGCCATTAATTAATGATCTTTACAAATCAAAGTTTTACTGATTTGAAAGAATAAAACAAACTTAGATTTTATGAAGTCATGTTAATACACTAAATAATAATATGAGATCTTAAGTCTTTCTTCTCCAGGCTCCCTGTCTTCATTATAAAATTTGACTTGGAGTTTTTCAGGAGACATAAAATAAGTTTGTGACTGTGTTGATCCATTTATCTTCAGGGGCTGTTTATTCTATGGTCCTCCTGGAACAGGTAAAACCTTGGTAGCTAGAGCTCTAGCTAATGAGTGCAGTCAAGGAGACAAAAAGGTGGCTTTCTTTATGAGGAAAGGAGCAGACTGTCTCAGTAAGTGGGTTGGTGAATCCGAACGTCAGCTTCGACTCCTTTTTGATCAGGTTAGAAGAAAATACGTATTTTTCATATAATTTCTCTGTATGTTGTTTTTTGTGGTTTAGGCAGCCAAAGTTATTTGCAATTGAAGCTAAATATTTGTAAATTTTCATAAATTAAGCAGGATTTGTCCAAATGACATATGTAGATGAAAAGAATAGAGGAATATTGACAACAGTTTTTCTTCCTCTGAAAACTGAGAGGAAGAAGTCTCTTGACTTGTCCATTAATAAAGCAAAGTAGTTTGGGTAAAAATTGGAAAAAAAAAATTGAATCAGTGAGTTTGAGGTTGACTGGCATGTTCAAGATAAATGCTACAGAGGAGGATGCACAATTGTGTCAGTTTTGTGTCTGTTATACTGTTCTTATTCGGCTCAGAAGAGATGGGACAGAAGATAGAGTCACATAAGTGAAATGCAGTAGCTCAAAGACAAGTAGTTTTCAGATAGGTATGTCTAAACAAAACAGGTTATGAGCAGATAAGATCATGTTTTCTGTAACTGAGTGTGTCTCAGTTTGTCTTTAACCTGTCCAGCACACAGTAAAACTGGTACACTGGTGCCATCTTGCTTACTCACAGCAGACTGCAGCCTGTTTTGCTTTCAAACAGTGCTATAGTTGAAAATTCAGTTTTCTTTTCAGACTGTACACGTTTTGACAAATACGTCTCAATGTATGTGTCAGTTTACCATGTTAATGCTTTATAGTAAGAACATTTTTCAGTGTTGATGGATAAATTATGAATTAACAGTTAATTCAGTTTTTTTAATTTATTGCATACCAGGCATACTTGATGAGACCCTCTATAATCTTTTTTGATGAGATAGATGGCTTGGCTCCAGTTCGTTCTAGCAGACAAGATCAGATTCACAGGTAATATTTCTCATATGCTGCCATTATGTTGGTATATGCTGTGTTATCTTGGTAAACCCTTAAATGTAACTTTATTCAGTTCCCAGGAAAGGTTTTTACTTTTTCTGGAGCCCACTTACCCTAGAAAGGACAGATTGTTTCTTTGGTGTTGAAAGTCATCTTTTCGGTCCTCCAGGCAGACTGTAATTTGCTGGGAATTGAATTGTAGTGGCAATTATCCTTCATCCATGTTATTAACTGCAAGATTTCCACAGCTTTTCTTTTGTTTTTGTGCTCTAAACAGATTGTCTGTTACCAGCCCAGTAGAATAACAAGTTGAAAAAATGTTTTTTTAAGATTATGAATTTTAATGTTCTGTGAATGAACTGAACTCCCCTGTGATTTTGGTTCTAGATAGTATGATGTGCAAACTTATCTTGTGTTGCTATCATGTCATTTTTTAAAACATTTTTTACAACAGTTGGCTGAAAATTTTCCTGGCTGCTTTCAGTCTCAGTTTTGCTCTGCTCTGTATGGCAACACACTTGTATCTGTCATTCTATAGGTGGTGGCATTTGTGTGTATATCTCCTTCCACTCAACTGAGAGAAATAGGAAAGAAATTTGGGGCCAGCAGACTAGGAGGTTAATGGAACATATGAGACTTGAAACTGTTATGCACCTGTTTTCTTTAAACGTGGCTTTTTTCCTTTGAAATTATTAATGTTGCATTTGAAAATCCAAAAGTTTGTGCAGTGTTCTCTATATATTCTTTCTGTGAAACATCTCTTTTAGCTCTATAGTGTCTACTCTTCTTGCCCTCATGGATGGACTGGATAATAGAGGTGAAATAGTTGTAATTGGTGCTACAAACAGACTGGATTCTATAGATCCTGCACTCAGGAGACCTGGTCGCTTTGACAGGGAATTTCTTTTCAACTTGCCTGATAAAAAGGTAAAACCTAGAAATGAGATTTATTAATAAACATCTTTAGGATGTTAAACATTGGAATGCCTGACAGCCAGGCTTATAAAATAAAAGTACACATTCTTGCTTGTAAGAATGTTTAATTAGGAAGACATTTGTGGTACAAACAGATTGTATACATGAAGTTGTACTGAACTTCAGATCTTCAGGATAGGTAAATTATTCACAATAAACCTATTGCTTATCTAAAAACAATGGATTTGTGTAATGAACCCTAACTACTTGGGGTTTTGGAAGTTATGATAAGAGAAAATAACTTTTTAAATCTTGTAGACTTCTAAGTCTGTAAAAAATGTAGATGCAAAGCCAGACATTATTGTATTGGCAACAGGAACATTTCAGTTCCTTATTCTAGGCTTTCATGAACTCAGACATAATATTTCTTGAATTATGCTTAAAATTAAATTTACTTTGTATATTGATAGATGTATTTGGATCCTATAGAATTTTTAGCTGACGTTGTTTTGGGATTCGTGTGTATGTGCTGTGCTACTCAGCAACACATTCATTGATGAGGCATTTGACAGTGGAAGCTGTTAATCATAGGTACAGTAATGAAAAATTAAATTATAAACCTGTGATGATTCCTAATAGAACATGAGTTTTGATGAGTTCACATATAATAATGTTGATAAAACAGCAATTAAAATATATAACATATACTGAAAAAATTACTGCTTATATATAAAATTTTCAGTACTAAGTTCTATTTTATATAGAACTGTCTTTCAGTGATATGTCAAAAACCAGTAAAATAACTTCAGATTCACAAGAATAAATATTATTTTTGTCTAAAATATTATGGATTTGGTTTGCTAATTTTGATCTCTTTTTTTTTTTTTTTAAATCAGGCACGAAAGCACATTTTACAAATTCATACCAGGGATTGGAACCCCAAATTGTCAGATCCTTTCTTAGGAGAACTGGCTGAAAAATGTGTTGGTGAGTGTTATGATGTTAGTACTTTTACTGTAGAAGCTTTCTCTTCTGTGTAAAACTTTGAAGGTATGTTAAATGTATCAAGGTATTTTCTTATCTTTACCTTTCTAAACTTCTGTACTTTGAACAACACTTTTTGTGATAACAAAACATGTTTCTGTCTTACTAAAACACAATATGAGTAGCTAGTAGTTGTTTGGAAATACAACCATGTTTCCTTTCTGTAACATCACTGTCTTTATACATCCCCTCAAAGAGAAGTAAAATGAGGTCGGAATTGGAATCTTTAGGTAGACTTCCCATTAGATTAGTACATTACAAAAGCGATAGAGACACTTGGGGGTTTTCTGTCTACTTGTTGAGGAAAAAAAATCAGGACTTGTGTGTGTTTTTGGCTTTTGTTTTTTGTTTGTTTTTTACTTACTGGCATGCTCCCCTCTGATGTAAATCCAACAAACTAACCAGCCTTTCTAAAGATGAATTTTTTTTCAGATTGCTAGCACAGAACAACTTCAAAGTGTAGACATAGGTTGGGGGGCAAAAAAGGGCACCACACCATGAATACATTAAATACACCTTTGGAGCTCCCAAAGACCTGCTGTACTGAATGGAGGTTGGTTGTTCAAGATAAGCCTGCTGTTTAATCAGAAATAAGCTCAAATATTTTTATAGTGAATTTAACAGAGGAAATGACCCTTAAGCACACACCTCCACAACCTCTTCTCAGCAATTTGTCATGCAAAGATACATCCTCTGTCTGCCTTGACAAACCCTGAAGTTCTCAGAAAAAGGACAGTCTCAAATATCTGTGCTTTGGAATCCAGCACATCAGAGAATCTAAGAACTTTAAATTGAACATCAGTCCATTCAGTCAGCTACAGTACATCCGAATTATCCTCTTCATCCACAGGGACATCTGTCACCGAAGCAGCATCCCTCCGCTTTTGATGCACAAAGACCTCAACATCTTCTGGTGAGGAGAAAACATAACTATCCAGCAAACTGCAGTTTAAGCTTTGCCGGGCATAAGACAGCACGTGCCAAACCCATTTCGTGTAAATTCTGCTTGATTTATGCAAAGACAGTGGTGCTGCATAGTGGGAGAGAGGGGAATAGGTGGGGAAAAAAACCCAGATGTTTCTTGGAAAATTCTCCTTATTTTTTCATTGAGAACACAATTATGTATTTTAAAATTTCAGACAACAGGGAAAGCCATTTGTAGGTTTGATGGGAAGACATCCTTTGTGTTCCATAAAGCCTCTTGGTTTTGTGGAAAAGTTAGCTAACAAAAAGAAATACCCTCTTCTGTTTTCCTTGGCTTTCCTACTCTACAACTACTGTATACCTGATTGTCTCCATTCTGTATCTTGGAATTTAAGTGTTTCCATACATCCAAGTTTAAAACTTTTTGACTATTACAAGGACTTTTCAAAACAGCAAGTAAGACTGGTTTATCTTCTTCGCCTTGAGATTGCCTCATCATTTCTATAAGTGAAATCTGCAGCAACTGAGGATTTAAACAGACTTTCCAGATTCTTTGTGGCCATCACAATTCAGACTCATTGGCACACATACAGTATATATACCAGTCTGCTGTTTCCTCTCGTGTGCAGCTTTTCTTCAAAAACAACTTTCTTCCCAAAAAAACAACACCCCCTCAGTTTCCCCAAGTAAAAGCTGCCCAGACTGGCCAGGCTTTTCGCACAGCATGGTTGGTTCCTCTCTCCACTTCAGCAGACTTGATGACACTTAACTCTTAAGCTTTTGGATCCTAAGGAAGAAAACTGTTGAAATACTCCCGAAGGGAACGACTTTGGGGAAACAGGTGTATGTGTGATTCCGAACTTTTTAAGATCTGGGGGTGTAATTAGAAAGAAATCGAAAGGGAAAAGCCTCAGGACTCACAAAAAATAGGTTATTTCCTGAGGGTTGATTTTTGTCCTAGGTGTTACAGATTTACATACCTTTTTAGAAGATTTCTATGTACGTGAGAATTAAAGACTTCACTTTGTTGAATGGGCTCATGACTGCGATGCGTGTGAGACGAAATGAAACAGTTTGGGGAGAGCACAGCATTGCTCAGAAGACCACACACTTGTGTCTTATTAGTACCTTCAATAAACACAAGTAATTACTATGTTTTTTCTCCTTACTGGAGATGGGTCCCAGATACCTTGAGCTTTGTAAATCCTTTCTTATCTCTTGTGCTTATTCTCTTCTTCTGAATGGTGACTTTCTGTAGGTAGAGAGACTGTTACCTGTGAACTCAGTCTTGTAGGAAACAAAACATTAGCAACCAAAAAAGTGTGAATTCCTCCATCTGTCATCCTGCAGATGAATCTTTTTACAATGTAGTAAGGCTTATTTAAATAATGTTAAGTAAAATTGTAAAGAAGCAAACTATCACACTCAAAATACTCCATTCTGTGCTTATTATTGCAGGAGCATTTTGTGGCAAAATGATATCTTGTTAGATTTTTCTTTCCCATCCTGATGTAATGATGGAGGGGGAAATTTTGGTATTAGTGTTCATGTTTTTCACAATTCTTTTAAAAAAATGCAACAGTTATTTTTCATCTCTGTCATGCTGAGTTGTTTGCTAGCTCTCTTTCTCTGCAGTCCATTTTAGGAGTTGTAGGAAGTTGAATGACATACATTGGAAGAAGTGGTCAAAATTGTTTCCCTAAACGTTTCATTGCTACTTCAGTAGCAATTTGTTGTAGGTTCTTAGGGTGGGTATTAGAAAAAATTTTAAAGAGGACATAATTTCTGCACAGCAGAGGTGGAAGAGTATGGCTTGAAAATGACAGTGATCAAAGTGCATTCTTTGGGAATCTGCATGGGAATCCACTTTTTTGCTGTTCTGCTTTTTGAAAGTTGGACTTCAGAAATGTTTAGCAGAGTGTGGTGGTGCTGGATAGAAGAAAATTGGCTACTGGACAAGAATCCTTGTTTTATTCTGAGTTAAGGTGTGACAGTACATTTTGCCTGGCAAATTGAACATCTTCTGTGAGATGCTTCAAAAATGGAAGCAAATCACTGAACCCTGGGTTTATATTACAGTGTCAGTTTGGGTAAAAATAAATTCAGGATATTTACTGATGTCATGATACATTTAATTTTGCTTTGACAGTACTTCACTCATGTTTTTCTTCATCTTGATCAGTGTATATTTGCTTCTTAGGAATATAAAACTCTTTAATGTTTCACAAGGTACAGGATTTTTGCAGATTTTTTGTCACTGAAATGGATGTACAGTATGCACAAGAGAACCCCTCAAAAAGAGACACCAATTATTAGTCTTCAAATGTAATTGCTCCTGAGAAATGAAAAGTAGAAATGGAGACTAATTGTGTATCTGATCACCTGAGAATGTAATTTTAAAAATAGGCTACAGGCTATTATTTCCTAATTTTGCAATTCTTTGGAGATGTACAAGCGGTGATTAAAATGACTTAGAAAGTGATATTACAGCATTTATTAATAGAAAACTTGGAAAGGATATAGTGCCTGAGCTGCTGAATCTTTTGTCACGAACATACTAAACTAGTTTTTGAGGTGACAGGTATTCAGGGTGCTGTATATCTCCAGCATACCTTTGATTTAAGCTTCAATTTAGTGCTCTCCCCCCATCCTGTCATGTTTTGTTTATTCCAGTGTGCTCATTGAATGAGAATAGGGCCAATTTAAATAGGATTGTGATACCTGATACTTAAAGAACAAAGCAGAATTTAGAGGAAAAACTGTGATTTTGATTTCTCTGATGCACCTGTAGCTACTGTCTAATAGTTTCACGTGGTTGGAGTGTGCCTGTGTAGTTTTAATTTCTTGATGTGGTTTAGTTATATCTGAACATGCTTCAAATGTCATGTGTATTTATTTCAAGGTAACGTGGGGATGTGTATTGCTACATATGTTTTAGATAAGTCACTGTGGGCTCATCAAATTTAGACAATTGTAGCTACTGACCTTTTTATAAAATTACAAAGCTTAGTTTAAAAATTTCAGAAGTCATCTGATATTTATGGTGATCTTCCATCTGGATTTTTCTTTTTATAAAAATTACTTTCAAGTATATATGAGAAAGAGGTGCAACTTGAAGTCTCATCTAATTTAAATCATCTTTATAGCTGAAGGCTTGTTATCTTTTATTATTATCCTCCAAATTTATATATCTGAGAGATGGACATGGAAGAGTGTCTGTCTTCTGTATTAATTGCTTCCTTTTTTATTTTTCTACATTGTGTGTAGAATCAGCTTTGTTCCTTATTGCTGTATGGATCTTGTAAAAATAGATATGCCAGCAGCACTGAAAGAACATGAGAGGCTAAAAAGAGAGAAGCAAGGCAGGCTCCAGTTTTGGGACTTAGTGCTGCCAAAAGATCAATCATAGTATCACAGTACAGTTTGGAAGGGATGTTAAAGATCATCTAATTCCAACCCCCTGCCGTGGGCAGGGACACCTCCCACTAGACCAGGTTACTCCCAGCCCCATCCAACCTTCAGGAACTTCTCTGGGTGACAGGTTCAAGTGCCTTATAATTAAAGAATTTCTTCCTAATATCCCATGTAAACCTGTCCCCTTCAGCTTAATAAGAAAATAGAGAAGAAAAGGTGCAGAAAGGTGTAAGACCTGGTGGGGAGGAATAAGTCTGGTAAAAAAACCAGTTGACTGAGAATAATTTTAACTAAAGAATTGATTAATTAGCTTCTATAAACACTTTGTTACAAACCCATTAACTTTTATATGGCAGTACCTCAGTGCAACACGTTTTCCTATAGTGACTCTAATTCGCTAAAAGAGTTTTCTCACTGGAATATTGTTTTACAGATTTTGAAAGATAAAGCTATGGTGCCTCAAAATACAGGAGCATGTTAATGTGTCTTGCTGAGAGAGATGGAAAATTTGAAAGCTAATTTCTAGCTCTGGGGAAAACCCCCAAACAATTAGTACTGCAGAAGACACAGAGGTATTAAGTCTCTCAGTATTTCATAATTATCAGATCTGTGTTTTTCAGCAATGATGATTAAGCAATTATAGGTAACCACCTGTAGATAATTACAAAGAAAGGGTAAATTAAAATTCTAATGCATTTTAATGTCTATTTTTGGTTATATTAGTAAAATTATGAAACTCTTAAACGTCTGAAACATCTTTCTTGATAGTAGAAGTTAACATTTTTCCAGTAGTCCAGAGTATGCTTTTTTAACAAGAGATTTCATTTCTTCCATATTCTGTTCATGAAACAGTTTTCTTTATACTGCTCATTTTCTCAGACTGTAAAAGTTTAAAGTTGGTGATGTTCAGTGTAACAAAATTACTTTGCTATTAAAGAACATATTCATGTAGAGATATTAAAATAAAAAAAGAGGAGAGGGACTAGCCTGTTAAAAATTCCACACATGCTTTAGACAATGTTAAAGAAAAGAGCAATGATAGACCTATAACCCAGGACTGAAAATACACTATGTATCATATGATATAGTGAAAATGTAGGTAATTTTAACCTCAATGTGGAATTAATTTCTTGTATATTTTATATACCCATCTAACTTCCTGGTACACAACACTGTCACCAGATTATGACCTAATACCTTTTGGCAGATGCTTTATGGACCTTCACAATTAAGTATTACTGATTGTTTTTTAGCCTGAGGCATGTTTGAGACACATGTAGCACAGCATTGCTGTTTTTAATGGAAGATATTTTTGTTTTTGTGTGCACTAGGGTACTGTGGAGCTGACATAAAAGCACTTTGCACTGAGGCTGCCTTGATTGCCCTGAGACGACGCTACCCCCAGATTTACATGAGCAGTCAGAAGCTACAGCTGGATGTTTCCTCAGTAGTTCTCAGTGCGCAGGATTTTTATCATGCAATGCAGAATATTGTGCCTGCTTCCCAACGTGCCGTGACATCTTCAGGACATGCACTGTCTCCTGTGATCAGACCACTCTTGGAACGGACCTTCACTAAACTTCTTGAGGTTTTACACAAGGTGTTCCCTCATGCTGAATTTAGCCAGGGTGACAAAAGTGAAGGTATGTGTGTGGTTTTGCTCTTCTTGCAAGTGCTGTTTCAATTTGGAAATACTCCAGCTGGCTTTCTTCTCCTACTAGCCTTAAATCTGATGTGTATTTGCATCAGTGTTTTTAGGACATAAATACAGTATCCTTGGATGTTTCCTAGTTATTTTTGCTGATTCCAAGTTGTTGTGGAATCTCATAAACTGACTTTTATAGACCAAGGTCCCAGAGGTATGAGGGCCATCCAAAGAAAAGGAGAACTCACAAGTAATTTACAATTTAAATAAAAGAAATAACGGACCATAATCAGAGGCCAGAAAATAAGAAAAATAGATCATTTTGCTCAGTGTATTAGGACCTGAAATTGGCCCTGTCCTGAGTGTTGGCCCCCAATCCTTTGTTTGCTGATGGTGCAGAAGCTTTTGGGAGCTCACAGCTCAGCAGGTGAGACTGTGTTTAGCCAGGATACCTTATCCTGCATAATGGTCATCTGCTAGTGAAGGAGAAAGTCTTGAGGCTTCCCTTGCCTCTGGTCTGGTGCACTCCTGGCCCTCTGAGTTGATTCTGTTGCCTTAGCAAGTGGAGAACTATTTGCTGTTTTGTCAAGTTAACTTTTTTTGCCAAATTAGTTAGTAAAATCATTCCCTAAGGGGTCAGTGAATGCCAGAACCCTACTGCAATGGGGGCAATGTGAGTGCACTGAGGAAGCAGGGGAGAAGAAGGAATGCAACTGACTGTTTTGATTGGCAGTGAGTCAATATGTTCTGGGTTTTTTTACCCGGCTCTTCTTTTGAGACATACTCTAATAGTAACCCTGGTCATTTCTTGGAAGTTAAATGTTGAACCAGGTACCTTGTGTTTGATGTCTGCTTATTCTGACACACTGTTTTCTACTGTTCTTACCTGGGGTCACCCTCACCTCACCACCCTAACTCTGTAAATGATAGTTGAGGTTGTGTGTGATTAACTTGCAAATAGCTCACTTATTAAGCAAATGTGTAACAGTCGTGACTTACTTTCCATTCCTGTTCCAGAGCACATTTTCATCCTATAGTCCAGGCAGCTTAAGCTGATCCTTGTGCTGGCTGCTGCAGTTTCTGCAGCCCAGCTGTGCATTTTTACTCTATCCTTTCCACTTTAGTACCTCAGGTTTCTTTGTTAAACCATTTTAGCCAGAAAACTCATCCAAAAATGGGTGTATTCGTCAGGTCAGTTTTCTGCTGACTGTGGGATAGCTGGAGGTTTAACAAAAGTTGTAGTTGGCCAGAGATAGGCCCTGGGAGCCCTGGTGGTGGGTAAGGGGAATTGAGCTGGCTTACAGCTGCAGTTAGATCCTATTAGGCCCCCTCGACTGTATTAGGCTCTCATAACCAAAGTTGTTTAAGATGCTTAAGTCTCTCTGTAATGCTGTTAACCTGTTGGTAAAACCCAGTTTAGAGACTGTCATTACGGTTGAAGAATTGGTGTCTCCCTCTTTCTTGTAAAGTTCTAGTTCAGAATATCTTCTTTGGTTACATTCTGTATATTCCTGTTTATTGCTGCTCATTACTGCTAACAAAATGAGTTTGGAAACATTAATTGATTTAAATAGTAGTTTTACTAGATAATGTGCTGCTGTGAATACTTATAAGTATTTTTAGATATTCAGTTTTGAAGATACATGAACTAAGGTTTCTTTTAACATTTTCTTTTACCTTAGTTTTTCTTCTTACTTCCTTAAATCCAAGAAAATATTGAATAAGTTTAATCTTTGTTAAAATCAGAAAAATCCATTTTCAAGTACAATGATTAAATGTAAATGTAGATTATACATTAGGGCTTCAAATTTTCTTGGATTCAAAGCCAGGTATATAGAAGATGCTTACTGGTGTGCTTACAATCTCCACATCTAGTTTTCTGCTTTGCACTAACAATTGCCGTTTCTTGTAATTCAGTGAGTCAGATGCTCAAGCAAAGGATGTCACAGAGTCTTGATGCTTGGGAATAAAAGATTATTTTAAAATAATTATGTGTTTTAGGAAACAAAAGCTGTATCCAGTACATGAGCATAGGACTTACCCTATGGCCTGCATCTGGTATACTGGAAATTCTGTGTGTTTAGGGGCTGTAGTGAGCCCAGAGTTAGGAGGCCCGTGTCTAGCTGGTTTGAAGGTCTCTGTCTGTAGCTGTAGCTAAACGTCCAGCAGCTTCTATGCTGTGTTTTCATGCTGTGGACTAGCTTTTGGCCACTGGCTGGGGTCTGCAAGCCTTTTTCATCTTTGCTCCCTGAGGAATGATTGTCAGGTGTGTGGCTGTATGATGCCCTCACAAGGATTGTGGCACGTCCTCATCCCATGCCAGCAGAATATTTTTCCTACCCAGCCTACTCTGAATCCAGTTTCTTACATCACACAGCCAACTAAGGGAACTTCTATTGCCTCTTAACATTTTTTCCTGTGACCCTGTGGCTAGATGCACTGTCCTTAGGTGGCATCTTCACCCAACACTTAATACTGCCTTGAAGGTGATTCCGTTGTCCTGTGATGATGATTTGATCTGTGTAGCATGACCTGTGCCATGGCTTTATGCAAATCCATAAATCGTGCAGTATTTTTGAGAGTAACACTTGTATCTCTCTGTATTTCACTGTATTAGCAAAGAAATTAGAATAGGTAAAGGTATAGTAAATGAACATGGAATGCATTGAACTGATTTTGATAAAAAGTAATTTGATATTCTTTGCCAGATTATCAGAGGGTGAAAAACAATTCTTCATAAAAATACATTGTCTAGGTAGTCATGCTGAGAATAATTTTGGAAGAAGTGTACCTGTGAGAATTTGGACACTAGAACAAATAAATAAGTACAGAATTCTCCATAGTCTGAGGAATTACAAATTTTATGACTCTATCCTTGAAAAAACCTCCAGCTGTGAAATAAAACCAAAGGAAGCATTTCATAACAAGTTAAACTTTTCTGTATTTGAGTTGTTCAACTTGGTGACTTAAAAAAATAAATTGTAATTATTATTAGATTTCTACAGTATTTAATTTGTTTTGGTTTTTGAAGTAATAAGTACTTATTATTCTGAATTCTGATATTTAGACAGTTTTAAGTAATTTCTTCTGCATTTCAAGATTTATTGTAATTGACACGAAATTGTAATGTCTTTTCTTGTTTGTTGTACATGTACTTAAAAGTGATAAAGTTCTAATTAATACATCTCTTGGAACAGATGTACCAAGTCTAATATTAGATGATAGTGAAGATGAGAATGCTTCATCAATTTTTGAGACGAGCTGTCACTCAGGATCACCAAAGAAACAGTCATCAGCTGCTATACATAAACCCTACCTTCATTTTACAATGTGAGTGTCCCTCTAAATGCATATAACCAGATAGATGAAACCATGAAATTCCTACATCAGGAGAGCTAAGGAAGACGTTCTTTTGCTTTTGGGTGGCATTGGTGTTCTGTGATGGAAACATCTAAGTGCATGGTCAAGAGTTCCAGATATGGGAATGTTCTTAGGAAAGGCCATGTCCTGCAGTAATTAACAATAATTAACATTTCTTTGTTTTATATTAAGAATATTTTTAGACTGCTTTATGTGATGGTTTCCGCAGGGAGTTTGCTGAATGAATAAATAGAAGTTAGAAAAACTGTTCATTAGTGGTACTGTTTAGTAGAGCCATCTTGTGGAAAACTGCTAAAATTTTTGTGCTAAATAGTAATGCCAGATCAGAATTTATGGAGCTTAAAAATAAGGATTTAAGTTCAAATAGCTGGAGGTACATAGTCAAGTATTTTAATGCCAAATTTAAGCTTTTGTTGTGAGGTTGTGAAGGAGGAAGCCAAAACAAAACCAATATGTATTTGTGTGGATGTGTGTCTAAATAAGAGAATCTGGAAGAGTGTATTTTCTGGGCGATTTTAATTGTTATCTGTATATGTAACCTCCACCACCAGAACTGAAAAGCTGAAGGTCAGCAGTGTTCATCGTTGTTCCAGAATGTTTAACATGAAGTAATCCCAGCCAGTCTTGTTTCACTGCCCGAGCTGACTGATGTGCAGATAAAAATACCTCGATGAGACAAAACGCAAATTAATTAAAAACTTTCTTGTTTTATAATCAGTTTTCTATCAGTGGAAAAGACTTTTAATGGAAGAACTTAATGCTTCTCTCTTCATGTCTCATTTATCCCCAAAACAGGGTAAAATCCCCCAAAAGAATCAAACAAAAAAATCCCAAAACCCCTTGTATGGACTGCTGAGAATTTCTTCTCAACAACAAAAAAAAACAAGCAAAAAGTTCAACTTTGGAGTTTTTCCTTTACAGTCTTCCTTCTGTCTGGAAATCTACTGAATAGAAATGTATGAATATGCTAGAATACAAGATGAATAGTGATTTTATTCAATCCTACTTCAAATCCTCTTTCTTAAATAAACAAACTGTTGAAATGTTCGGTGCTTCTTGAAAATCTTGGGCAGCACTTAAGGGATGAAAGGATTGACCTGGGATTCCTGAGGCTACTGAAGAGATACTTTAGTAGTTAGGACTGAACTAGACATGATTAAATTGCTGTCTTTACTGTAAGTCCATTAAGTCTTTTAATATGATCAAGGAATTAGTTTTAAATAAATTAGTTATAATGAAAATTGTCATGAATTTAATATTATGCATAACTTTGCACAGATGAGTTTGAATTAAATGGTTGTGAAACCAAAGGTAAGACAAAACTTGAGTTATTGGGACTTGAAGTAGTGTTGAGGGATAGTTGAGTTAGTTGAATCTTTTTAGGCTGTTTTAGGAAACTATTACCCATTACTGAAAGTCTTCTAGACTCTAAAATAATCTTATTATATATATCAATCCACTGATAACGTTGGTGTGTTAATTGACTTTTGTGATTGTTATTCTGTTGCAGGTCAGCTTATCACCAGCCAACCTCTTACAGACCGAGATTACTGCTCTCTGGAGAAAGAGGTTCGGGTCAGACTTCGCACCTTGCTCCAGCACTATTGCACACTCTGGAAAAATTCTCTGTACACAGGCTAGACCTGCCAGCTCTGTATTCAGTCAGTGCCAAAACACCTGAAGAGTCATGTGCACAGGTGACATTTCAGATTTCTCTTGTAATGAGTCAGTTATGTAACTCTGTAAAAGATTAGTTGCACCAATGTAAAGGCAGCCAGCCGGAATGTAACCTAAAATTCAGATTTTCATAGACTCCTTCTATTTTCATGTTTAAAATAAAGAGGTCTCTAGAGGGTGATGGAGAACTCTAGTTACTAGTGAGAGTAATTACATTTTTAACCTGCCCCCTCATCACATACCTAATACCAAGTAATCTTAGTCTTGGTATTCGGTGCCTGATATTCATTTTATTCACTTGTATATGAATTGATATGCTGTGGTTCTAGATTCACTTGCTTAGTTTTAAATGTTTTAGGCTTCAAAACAGTTGGCAGTGGATTTTGCATGGATTTCAAATCAGTTGAATCTTCATCTCGATCAGTTAATAGCGAGTTTTTAAAACATATATGACAAGTAGTTACTCTGTGCTCCCTGGCATATTGACGTAAGATAATTGAATGCTACAGCCAAGAGTCACAAACACTTGTTTAGAAAGTCTTTAGCGTTAGATAACTTTATTCTGCTGGAACATTTGTCTATAAAATACCACAAACATGAGTCATTTCCTAATCCGCAAAAATTTTGTTACTCCCAATTGATACTAACAATTATTTCCTTAGTTTATATATCACTGTTTCTTTTAATTAGATCTTTCGTGAAGCTCGAAGGACAGTACCAAGTATAGTTTACATGCCTCATATTGGTGATTGGTGGGAAGCTGTCAGTGAAACTGTGAGAGCTACTTTCCTAACTCTGCTGCAAGATATACCATCTTTCTCCCCTATATTTCTACTGTCTACCTCTGAGTCCATGTTTAGTGAATTGCCTGAAGAGGTAAGTTTATTGAGGAAGGAGGTGGTGTTGTTAGGGAGTTCTGTGCTCTTCAGAATGTTTTGGTCGTGTAAAACCACTTTGTTTTGTAATGGTTTTCTAACTTAATATATGTCAAACTGAAAATGTAGTATTAATTGAATGTTTGCAGTTTTCCTTAATGAGGGATATATGTCCATATTACTGATTTTTCATAAGCTCCATGCTACTCTGATGAGAAGACAAAATTGTTAATTTTGTCTGTTGTTTATATTGGTAAATTACTGCATTATAATTAAATGCAGATTAATATAAAGAGCTGACCTATAGCTTTACGTCTTCTGAGGCTCAGGATGAGGGAGGGAAGTTCCTTTTTTTTGTTTCCCCTCAACATTTTTTTTTACTCTTTTTTTTTTTTCTCCTGCCCTTTCTCTGCCTTTCACTGCAGAGGTGGCCATTGTTAGGATTGTGGGATACTGCAAGTTTAGTTACTATTCAGTGAGAATTACAAGTATTGTTTTACCTTTACTGTAAACACTGCTTTAGGTAGAGCTTACTGTCTTCTGTCCTGTGGCTGATTTTGGAAAGTTTGTGACTAGTGTTTTGATGTGGTCATTGATCATGTATTTCTGAGTGGGGACTCAATTTTCCGATATTTTTTTTCCCTAGGTGAAATGTATTTTCAGAATCCAGTATGAAGAGGTTTTTTATATTCAAAGACCAAGTGAAGAAGACAGATTGCGATTTTTCAAAGGCTTAATTCTTGATGAGGCAGCAATGCCCCCACCAAGAAGGAAACAGGCTGGTAAACTAAGTTACAGTAAAACCAATTATAATGTGATCTGAATGTTTTATTTTGTGTTATGTTCCTTTTTAAAAAGGTGTGGGTAATTAACATGTGGCAGTATTAATCAGTGCCCAGAATAAATTTCATAGTTAGAGTTAACAGTTTTGGAAGACGGAGAGCTGTGGGGTTAAGGATCCATGAGGCAGATTAAATTTATATGGTGGAACTTGAAGTGGCATAATCCCAAAAGCCACGGTGTTGTTAATATTTCCATTGTCTGACTTCTTGGTTTTTTCCCTAGCTCTTCGTGCTCTGGAAGTTCTTCCTCTTGCACTGCCGTGTCCTGCCCGGGAGCTGTCGGAGGCAGAGAAACAGCGGATGGAGGACCAGGAAGAGAACACGTTGCGAGAGCTGCGGTTGTTTCTCAGGGATGTCACCAAGAGGCTGGCCACAGACAAGCGCTTTAACATCTTCAGCAAACCGGTGGATATTGAAGAGGTCTTGTTTCAGTAATGTGCAAACAATGAAGTTGAAGCTATTAGAAAAAGAATATAAATTAAAAAAGGGAACGGTTATGTTAGTAAGAAAAATAGACGTTTGAGCCATGATCTTTCCAGTCTAGAGTGTTGATTTTTTAGCTGGTGAGATACTCACAGCCTCATCATCTGATGCAAAGATTTGGAGTATGTTCTATTGCCAGTGACCTGTCGAAAGCCCTTGTGCATTCCTCTCAGTTTTATAACTGAAACCAGCATTTTAAAATGCCCACATTCCTATCCCTACCAGTGCTCCTGAAATATTTGATACCGTAGATATAATTCTTTAATAAAAGCTTTTACAGCATTGTAATCATAGACATGATAATATTGGGAAAGTGATCTGTGTTCTGTAATGTATTCAGCATTAATAGTATTGTTGAATAATTTCAGCAGTAATGCTTGTGGCTGCCATTAATCACAGCTGGTAGCACATTATAAGGCATTAACTGGTCGATTATGGAGTGTGTGCACCTAACTGATGAGACAGTTCGATCTGCAAATCTATTTTCAGGTGCTGCTGTATGAATAGGATTGTGTTTGTCTGACTTTGAGATCAGATGCTGGCCCACTGCAAGCTTTGCACAGGCTTGCTAACTGAAAAAAATATTCCTTAATTGCTTCTAAAGAGAGAAACCTCTCTTTTGGAAGACATTAAGATAATGTGGGACATTAGAAATCCAGCACTGTAAAAAGCAGATTTGGAGTGTAAACTCCTTGCAGGGTGGAACAGGTATCTCTATGGGCCCATGCAGTAAGTCCTCTCTTAACTTGACCTTTCCATAGTGTTTGGTAGCTGACAGCTTTTGAAAGACTGGCAAAAGCTGTTTAACATGGCAACTTCTGGTATGAGCATGGTCTGAGCAGTAACTTGGTTTGATTTTTCTTACGGAACTGTTTGGGAGGTCCATTATTGTAGGAAACTCCTCTGCATGTAGTAGAGGTATTCTCTTTCCCCAGAGCATTTGTGGTATAAACTTACATGAGTAAGAGCACGTAAAGAAAGAACCAAAATGTATCCTTGGTTTGTAGATGGAGAGAATCGAAATATGAATTTATTTAAACCCTTACCAGAAACTCTGCTAATATACTACAGCACTAGAAATCAAATGTAACCCTCTACGTCCCACCTGATGCATTTAAGAACAGGACTAGCCTTTCCTTTTGTACAACAGACTCTGTTGTACAGTCTACTTGACTTCCTTAGGAAAAGTTAGTTCCACTCCTGCTTGCATTGCAGAGAATGCTGCTGTGTGATAAGTCAAGGATTTTTCTGGCTAATTCAGCAGTAACATTTACAGGTTCCAGTGAAGATTTTCTCATGCTAAAAGAAAAGGATGTCTGTGGCTTGGCTTTCCAATCCCTGAACCAGTTATCATCATGTTTCCATGTAGGGAGACAAAAAGAGAATTTTCACCATTTTAATTTTTCATAATAAATTTCAATGCCTGTATTTAAGGAATTAGGTGACAGATTACTGTTCACTGAAGTAATCCATTATTGTTAGTTTATGTTGTAATATATGTCTACAGGCACTATATTGAAAAATAAATTCTTAAGAGCCGTTATGGCTTGATCTGAATATCTGTTTAACTCTTCAGGGCTTTGGCAATTCCCATCATATGTGGGTGATTTTCAGAAGAAAAAATGCAGTACTGTTTCAGAGACTGCCAGTGTTTTTAATTAATCACACTGAAACATTCAAATGTAGGGGGTTTTTTTCCTCAAAGTAAATAACAAATTCATAGGTTTGTTTTTTTTTAATGAACTTTGTTACAGCAGCTGTGCTGATGCATTTGACTATCGAGCTTGAGACCCATATGGTACCATTAATTATGTTAAACACTTTTTAGTGTACCCTAGTGGTTGCTGAATCTCCAGTTACGGTCTAAGCTCATCGTGAACTGTGACACAAGGCTTTTCCTTTACACTGTCCTTCTGTACAGTCAGTCTAATGTCTGCAATCAGTAAAACCTGACTTTTCTTTGTTAAATGAGTGATTGAAGAAAGTATTAATTAGAAGACATTTAAAACCTGATAATTTGACTGTTCAGTTAATTGAGAACTTTACGTACAAGGTGAACAAACTAGAGCTTCCCTAATTTTTCCTAGTGTTTCAAGTTAGGGTGATGGGTTTTGCCCTTTCAGTCCAAGACAGTGTTATAAATCTATAAAAAACTATAAATAAATCAGTCTAAAATAAAAAATACATTTACATTAAAATGTGTTGCCTCAACAATACTGTTAAATTAATTTTGAGAAATGAATTGGTGACTTACTGAAGAAAAAGTAGCTTTGGAAATCCTCTGTTTTTAGTCTGATACAACTTCTGTTTTCAACATAAATTTGTTTAAAAATCAAAATGTCTGGTTAATGTCTTAGAGCTATGCATGTGGAATGAATCCAAGGATAAAAGATGTGAAATTGTCAGTGTTCAAATGGAATGCATATGGTCCTGTGTCATTTCTGTGTGCTGTTTGTTTGTAGGTTTCAGATTACCTTGAAGTTATCAAAGAGCCAATGGACCTATCAACAGTAATAACCAAAATTGATAAACACAACTATTTAACAGCCAAGGATTTTCTAACAGACATTGACCTGATCTGCAGTAATGCATTGGAGTACAATCCAGACAAAGACCCTGGAGGTAAGAACCTGCTTTGTTTTGACCTATCTAAATCTGAAAGCTTGGTATTTAAATCCTGTGTTTGGTTGCTATTCAGGCATTTCAAGAAACTGCATGCTATGTGATAATTAGGATAAGCAAGTCCTAAGAGTCTGTGATTTTAGTATTCTGAGGCATATAGTGCACTGGGGGACATTACAAGAGCAGGAGAACTACAGCATTCAGAGTTGTTTTCTAATAAATTAGGTTTTGTAGTTCCGTTTCGAATTTGATAGCTCCTTTTCAGTGAATAGACTTTGTGTATGCAACAAACCCCACCATAATTTGGAGAGCTCTGTAGAGAATCCTGCACACAATCTGGCAGTGGCCTGCTGTATTTCCATATTGGCTTAGAACATGAAATTCATACACAGAAATTAAAGTCTATGTATTTGGGGATAGAAATAAAACAGGATAAATCACCAGGCAAGGAAGTCAGTTGCAGCTGATTAGGAGAGATTAGACAGTACTGTCTTGACAAAGTGTGATGGGATGCTTTCAATTAAAATGGAATTTGTAGACCGAAATGCATGTAAAAGCTGTTCACGCTTCAAACTAAGGAAAGAACATCTTGTGTGCTCTTTGCTAGGACTGCCTTACAGTGCACATTGCCAAAAGAAAGCCTTTCAGCTGGCAGCTTCAAGTGTCATCAATAAAATAATATCAACAAACCCCCCCTTTTAATGTAGTTGTATTTAACATGATATACTTGGAGGTTGGGGTTCATCTACAAATGTAGTCCAATGTGTTAAAAAGTTTTTTATGAAGTCTCATGAAATTGTTTTACCATTTTCTATATTTTCACTTCTCAAATTTTTGATTTTCTGAGGCATTTGCAAGTGTCTCATGTGGACTAGATGCAGTATAGTCTGGTCAAACACTTAGACTTGTTTTGCATTGCCTTTTGAACCCAGTACTGGTTCATATCTATAGATGATCAACTATTTCTTCAGTTTATGATGCATTTTGTTTTACAGCTAAGAAAGTCCATTGCTAATACACAGCAAAAGGTTTTCTGTGTTCTTGATAACACACTTTTGAGGACTTCTAAGGTGTGATTGATGTGAACTAATGAAAGCCCTTGAGGGGGCACTTGGGATTCTAAGTGTATCTGAAGAGCACCTGTTTAGGGATATTTTGATTTTCCTTGCTGTCAGAACTGAGCTGGGAGAAATTGATCTGGCTCTATCTAGGTTCAGTTTTGGATTGGAGGTAATGAAATATAGTTCTGTCCTCTACTGTTAACAACAGTATGATGCATTGCCCTTCTGGCATGCAGGATTTCTTGAGCTGTTGTGTGAACACACTGCTGAAACAGCACACCATGGCTATTCTGAGGAAGCATTCCATGCATTCAGATGCATGCATTAACTGAATATTAACCTATATGTGTTCACATGCTTTAGAGCTGGGCATACGTGCTTCCCTCTGCTTCATGCTTGAATTTGCAGAAGAATCATAGTGTGCCTGCTTCTGTCCTGTCGTTAAGCTGGGAAAGCAGTGAGAGTACCAGGCTAACTGGTTTTATGTGCAGTATGGATATCCAAAAGTGGCTTCTTTGGGGTTTTTTTTTGCTGGTACTTTGCTATAAAATTTCAGATAGGTTCTATAGTGAAATGGGTAGGGTTTTTTTTTCCCCTCCATTGTTTGACTGGGAAATGTTCTTAAAGGCATGGAAACATAACCACTGAACGTTGGACATAATAGTATTTGCCTCTTTGAAGCACTGTCTGTAGGAAGGTCTTGCACATCACAGGGTTAGAGGAAAGTAGTGGTTCATTAAAACACCCTGATTTGAATTTTATTTTTTTTCTCTCCCCTCTCTTCTTCCTTTGCAAGGGCAAATATCTGACCAATATTTTGAAGTCTAATATCTCAAAATTACATCTGCAAAGAATACAGTATATTTCTTTTGTAATAATAAAACATAATGGTTCATAAATACATGAGTAAAAACTTCTAACTTCCAGTAGATTTTTGTCGTGGTATTTTTCCCCAGAAAACATGTTGAGCTCTTTTGAGCTGGATACTGGGTAGCCTTTTTCACTCAGCTTTTTTCTAGCTGTAAAATTTGCTGTTTCTAGACTTACAAACCTTGCTTAATAAATGTTCACTTATGTTCTTAATTGTCATCTTTAAAGATTATTAAAACATTAAATCTGATAGTTGTATAATATGTTTTAGACGTTGATGTTGATGCTTGCTCTTGAAGTACCTCCACCAGCTGGAAAAAGTAATCCAGTGTGGATGAATTGACAAATTAAATATGTTTGTACTAAAGGCAAACAATGACTGTTGTAGGTTTCATTGAAAGGCAACATTCTAGATGTCAATTTTCTCCACATATGGGCTTACTTATTAAGTTACAATTACTTTTCAAATGTCAACAGTGGAATAATTTCTTTTGTGCGTTTCAAAGGTATGGGGACTGGTCTGTTTTTTTGTGAGTTGCATTTATGCTTCCAGCATGGGCAATTTATCCTGTTCCTCAAATAGGCATGAAAATGTGGCACACACAAGGCTTGTTTTTTGCCAGTTTTTCTTAATGGATTAAAGTGAGAAATATGTATTTAAAATAAGGAATAACGTAGTCTGTTTTAGCACAGTTTTAAACTTTCTAGAAATTGCTAAATAATAATTAAGCAATAATTTTGGGTTAAAGAAAAAAAACCAACAGGGGAGGAACATAAGCAAACCAGATCTACCTTACAGATGCAGATGGTGTCCGGTGTGATTTTGCAGGCAGTATAACTGAATGAATGTTCCTAGACCCCAGTGAGCAAATTAATTCCTGAACAAGGCTCTTGTTATGTCTGGGACTCTCTGCGCTCTCTGTTACACTGTGTTACTACTGTCTATATCAGACAACACAGATAATAGACAACACAGAAAAATGTAGAAATAGAAAAGAATTTACAAAATTGTGATAAAACAAATGTGCTGTCCTGTTTTCTAGATAAAATAATTAGACATAGAGCGTGTACTTTGAAGGACACTGCTCATGCTATCATTGCTGCTGAACTGGACCCAGAATTTAATAAGATGTGTGAAGAAATCAAGGAAGCGAGAAGAAAAAGAGGTATGTTTAACTTCATTTATCGTAACACTACAACCTGTGGAGGCCCCCTGTGTATGGCCAGTCTTCACAAATGAAGATTTGGGGAAGGTCATTACCCTTTGAGCCTGTGCAGTGGATTTTTTAGGTGAGACACAGTGTGTGCTGAACTGAGCCCACCCTTTAATCCTGAGGTTCATCTGCCGGGGCCAAGCGAGCTCGGACGGTGTCAGTGAGGTCCTCAGGATGTAGGTTTGTTTGGAGTGACCTTCTCTTAGATGGATGGCCTTACAGGGCTGACGAACTCCATCTGACCGGGAATCGAACCCGGGCCGTGGCGGTGAGAGCGCTGCATCCTGACCACTAGACCACCAGGGGAGGCCCCCTGTAGACAGATAGGAATGGCCTCACATCCACAAGCCCCTCACATCCCCCTTGTGAAGGACTTCAACCACCCCAATACTTGCTGGAGGGACAACACTGCTATCCAGGAGGTTCCTGGAATGTGTCGAGGGGTAACTTCCTTCTCCAAGTGACAGAGGAGCCAACAAGGAAAGATGCTGTACCAGATCTTCTTCTCATTGACAAGGAGGGGCTGGTGGGGAATATGAAGCTCGGGCAACTGGGTCTGCAGTGACCATGAGGCGGTGGGGTTTGAGATCCTTAGGGCAGTGAGGAGGGTGCACAGCAAGGATCACTATCCTGGCCTTCAGGAGAGCAGACTTCAGCTTCTTCTGGCATCTACTTTTTAGAGTCCCGTAAGATAAAGCCTTAGAGGGAAAGGGAACCCAAGAAAGCTGATTAATATTCAAGGATTGCCTCCTCCAAGATCAGGAGTGATATGTCCCAACAAAGAGGAAGTTAGGCAAGCACACCAGGAGGCCTGCATGGATGAACAGGAGATCCTGGACAAATTTAAACACAAAAGGGAGGTCTACAGAGAATGGAAGCAGGGAAAGGTAGCCGGGGAAGAATACAGAGAAACTGTCTGGGCAGCCATGGATCAGGTTAGGAAAGCTAAAGCTTTTCCTGATAGAATTAAACCTGTCCAAGGGACATCAAGGGCAACAAGAAAAGCTGCTGTAGATATATGGGATAGAAAACAGAATTTACAAATGTCCATATAAAAATAAATTTAAGAGGAAATATAGAATGCATGTTAGATTTGGATGGTGCACACTAAAGGATGACTGAGCTTGAAAGTTGTGTACTTTTTCCAAATGTATGAGTTGGTCTGATAAGACACTGTCCTTTTCAAAAGAAGGTTGCATTGCCTACTGTTACAGATAGTACTGTAGAACCTGGTGAACAGATAACTGTTAGGACTGCTGTACCAACTGAAGATGTGGTGAAATTAGAGCTGTGTTCTGAAAGTGCCATGCCATGCAGTATAATAATTACGATAATGGAGAATGACATTTAAACCACTGGATTCTCAAGTCACCCTGGCACGTGCAGAAGAGCATTTTTGGTGATAGTATATTGATTTTTTTGGATTAAGAAACAACTGTTACATCCACATTGAAGGGAGCGTGAGGTTGAAAATATAACAGCCCAGAATTAGGAAATAGAGACCCCTACAAAATTATCACAGTTGGTTTCAGCTTCTAGTCCATAGACCTCCAAGTCTGTGTACGGCTTCTAAAGTGACTAGAGAAAGTAATCAAAAGCCCAAACATATTCCCAGTGTGGGAACAGTGCTATGTTTGCATAAAAGATTCTACCTCCATGGAAAATTTTTAAAGTTCTGAAAGTTGAAAAAAGGTTGAAAATCACTGAACTACAACATTAGAAAATAATTTCATGCTGAGTTAGGGATTATTGATTTCAATAATTTCAGCTTTACCTTGGCAAGTTGTTTCCTGCTTTGGCAAAAAAAAACCCCTGCATTATTTGATTTCGAGGTTGAATTGGCTGGTCTCAACTTGTAACTGCTGGTTCTTGAAATACTTCTGTCAGTAGATTGAAGACACTTTATTAATAAATTTCTTTGAACTATGCAGGTATCTGTAGGCTTTTTCTTCTTCAGGTTAAAATGGATACAATTCCTTTTATTTTCCCATTCAGTCATGCATGTTTTTGTCTAATTTTGTGCAAGCCTCCAATGTGTGTCTTGAATTGTGGATAAGTGAACCAATTGTGATTCACTGTGTATGTAAAACAGAACTAATATAATGCCTTCATTTCTCCTCTGTACTTTTCTACTAGAAGTATAAGAATATTCACAATTTGGTCCATAGAGTCATGCTGGGAGCTGTGCTCAGTTAATTATCTGAGTCCCTGTGATTGTTAAAGGTTATTGCTTCCGAGGTTAAAGTAAATGTTTGTAAGAGCTCTTTGTTAGAGCGTGACTCTATGGCTTGTAGTCCTTTCTTGCAAGTTTGCAAGAACTAACTGAATGCTCCCCTTCTTTCTGCAGCAGTGGCCAAGTAATATATGTATTTTTGGGGTCAAAACCCTATTGAAAGGAGAGAGTTTCTTAAGTCATAATTAAGGCTAATGGCATCTTGCAATGGAAAAAGCAGGTACTTTTGGTGTGAGATGCTGGTTAGTGGACCTTCGAATACGGGTAGATGACAAGCAGTGCCAGTTGATTGTGAAGGACGACAGCTCACAGACAGCAGTGGGCAGGTTTCAAAGTGGATTCAGTACATAGGCATGGAAGTTGTTACAGTGCCACAGTGACATTTCAAAGATGCTCGTGCTTCTGGACCACATTGTGGTGGTTTCAAGAAGAAATGAGCTCTGCAGCTGGTCCAGCTGTAGAATGTGGAGGGCTAAGATCACTCACTGGGTTAGCAAGGATGCAATACTTGGAATGAATGGAAGAAGCTGTGTTAGATTAACTGGTTATGAATGAAGGAAAATATATCAAGTTCTTGAGGTCTGAGGAAGCCTCAGGATGTGAGACAACAACAAGAGATTGTCCTGTTCCTGGATCAGAGGTTGTGTCAAAGATTGTGGTGATGCAGATCATCAAGATGGCAGCACTTCAGGAACATAGTCTTGGCACTGGTCATTGTAATGGATGGAAGGGATATGAAAGTTAATCAGCTTTGCCTTTATTCCGTTTTGCTCTATAGAATATACTTAGCAAGAGAGCAGAGCAGCACAACCACAGTGCATCTGTTGGTCTAGACTTTGACGTGTACCCTGTTTCAGAGTAGTTTGAGCAAGGGATGAAAAAGACTAAAAGCTCCATATCTATTTTCTTCACAGTGCTTTTGGAAAGTTATTTAGCAGTCTTACACAGTTGTAAAATGGAAGATATTTTCTACATTGCTTTCTTTTTGTACAACTTTTCTGGTTTTGTTGGGTTTTTTTTTGGACAAATATACCATTTTTACTTAGTACTGTGACTGGCGACCAGTCTCAGAAGTATGGCAGTGTAACAAAAAGATAGATTGTACAATAAAATCAGTATCTAGAAGTTAAACTAGAATTTCTTGTTCCTGTATGACTGAAGTGGGGTGCTTTTGTTGAAAGAGCTGAACCTAAGGATAGCAAGTTTTAAGTTGGTGAAATAAGCACTATATATCCTAGATTATTGAAGTTTGCAACTTATTGTTGAGACCAGCAGATAAAAAGGTAGAAGTGGTGGATGTTTTGAGTAATGACATATGTTACGCAGTTTAAAATATTTGTAATGGTACCTAGAAATTTACACTGTAATTACTGTGAGGTGAGAGTTTCTTTGTGAATCTTTTAATTTCTGCATCCATTGGTTTTGATGGATGTCAGCTCTTGATCACTTGGTTCTGGTTTCTATTGGGACATGATAAGATATTTTGAAGACCGTTTTAGTAGTTGGATAGGAAATTCTAGTTCACAAATATGAAACTTCAGAGATTCATTGATTTCTTTGAAATGTGCTTAACCAATATGAAAGTTTGCCTTTTTAGAATTTAATTAAAAGCCCTATGAAACAGTAGAAGCAATGAGATGAACCACCTTACAGAAAGCAAACCATACTTTTTGTTAAAAGCAGAATTGCATTTTCTTAATCTAAGAACTGTTGACTCTGAAATGGATCCATTTTATGTAACATCGATCACAGTGACAATACAAGATTCTTATTCAGATACTCTTTTTGATGTGGCAGAAAATGCCATTTTGACTTGCCACTTATTTTAAATCATCTGTTTAAAATCAGGAAAAATTGAAATGGTCAGTAAGAGTTTGCTTTGTAGAGGAAACATGGATAGAAGAGTGCAATCTTTGGGGATCCAAGTGTGAGAAACAGTCACATTTTTCTAATCTGTAAGAGCTGCCAGTTTGAAGACCATGTAACCAGTAAGTTATTTTGAAAGTAGAAACCAAATATTCTTGATTCCAATCTTTGCTTTGGGTGTCCAGCTAAATGTTAATTGACGTGTTGCTATTGCAGTATGGTATTCCAAATTTCTTCTTAAATTCAGTAGTTTTATGCAGTTTGCTTTATTTAAATAGGTATGGTTATCTTTTGCATGCAGGCTTATCAGTCCCAGCAGAACAGATAAATCCTCATGGTTCCACTGTACGGAAAACAGAAGCTCGAGTTGAAGAGGCATTTCGGAACAAACAAAAACCTACGATGGCGGTGTGGCCCAACTCTGCCACTAAATGTGCATGTGAGTACTTTGGGTGATAATTGTGCAAAATTAGAGGTTCTTCCAAGGGCAAACTTTTCAAATATGTCTCTACTACTGCTTACTGATTATTTTCAGAAGTAATTTTACACAAAGATGTGGAACACATACTCCTTTTCTGACTACGTGAAATCTCTGCCCAAGAGAAGTTGTAAAGAAGCAGAATTTCAGTTTTTGTCATGAAGAATAACTGTTTCTCGAATGCAATATGAGTATATTGCATTTTTCTTTGTAAAATACTGTTTTCAGTCTAAGACAACTCTGATCCAATTGGAAGATCAATTTTATTGCTTTAATGAGTGCTCAGGTTCTTTTAACCTCTGTATGGACAGGTACATACCTACATACTGCTTAATACTCTCTGACATGCACTGTACTCACTTTCTACTTCAGTACACTCAGTATCATGCTAAAAGCTAGAAAGGAGATTGCAGATTTAACTATTTTCCTTTATGGCAATGGTTTTCAATAGTTAGTAAGCATTACTGGAGAATATTAAGATACGCTCACTGGAGCCTGCTGGATTAATCCAAGTAAATGATCAAAATCTCTAGGATTGTGAGGTGTGACTGTAGATAATCAGAGGCACTGCCAATTACTTTTAAGAGGTAAGTTGATTAGAACAGGTAGATACCTAACAACTATTTCCTTAATAAAGAAAATAAAGTGAGTAAGAGAAAGTGAGTATGAGGAATATACTGATAGTTGTGCATGATGTTCCTGCTGAAGATGTGGAGTCCATTATTTATATATTAGTAGTAGCATTATCAATTATTGCTTAGTAGGAAAACTAATAGATTGAAATAGACAAATTTTCATTGGTCTTTGTGTCTCCTTAGTGGTGCTTTTCCTGGATGAGAAATCGTTTTCTAGGCACAGTGATAATTGCCCAGAGATGAACATTGTTTACATATGAATGATAGTGTTGGTGTCAAATGGTTTAATTAATTAGAGGTGTATGGTTTTATTTCCTGAAGCTGTAATTTCTTCCGTTAAAGGAATTGAAGTCAATCTACAGAATTATGGCTTGAATAAATTGTTATATAATAAATTGATGATGTGGATCCAAGCTGTTCTTTATTCATTTGGCAGCTCATGCAAAAACAGAAGTGGAGGGAAGGGATTCCCAAACTTTTTTTTTTAATTTTCTATGAAATCCAAGATGGAGATTCTCACTCTGGCTGATCTACAGAGCACTTTCCTGGCTGTGCAGCAGATGGTGGGGTTTATAGACCTCCAAGCTGGACATCTCTTGGGAAGAGAGGGAGCAGCCGTTGCTGGTGACTTGCATCCAAAGCAGCTCCTGTCTCTTCCCTGTTGTGGAGGCAGTGGCAGTTGTTTGAAAACTCAAGCCATCCACTGTAGGAAACTGCCAGTGTCTCTGTAAACAAAAAAGTTACTGTTAAGGCACTGATCCTGTTAGTATTTTGGTGATTTAGCTTGGAAGGCAAGAAAATTTGAGGCTTAGTGGTGTTTGGGACTGTGATCAAATGAAAATCTTCCTTTTAAGGCTGAGTCTGGGAAAGGTAACTAGTCCAGGAGGGATGTGATGCCTCTAGTAATCAAGAGAGGGAACTAGGAATTGGTGAGCAATCACAAATCTGCAGAAGGGATTCAAGTAGTACATGGGCACACTTAAAGATTGATGTGGTCAGTTCAGTAGGAACTAGAAATTAGGAAGAGAAATGGCCTTAAAAGGGTGCTTGGAGGACAGAGCTAGAGAAGGGTGAGAGCAGAACTGAGCAGACTGTAGGGAGCTTGAATAGCAGCAAATGATATCATGGATTGTGATTGTATAAATGGAAGAAACAAGTTTAGAGAAGGGATTTCCGAACAGACATGATTTTAGAGGTAGAGTGGAAATTTTTTTTATGGTCAAGAACTAAGATTTGTTTTTCTGAAGGCTATAATTTATTACACAAACAGAGTAACAAGGAAAATTATTTGTGTATTTTAATTACACAGGATTAAACCCTGTACTTTTCAATTAATAATTCTGAAAATCTTTCCGTTTTTCTGCTGTTTGAACTTGAATTAATTTTTTTCCTTATAGAAATCCTAAGGAAAAAAAATCACCAATCGTAACATTATTTTCCTGATAAGTTATTATTTTTGGAAGCTTTTTTCTTTTTACAGTATTTTAGAGAATAGCTGCAAAAAGCTTAATTCAGATGAAAAACTTGAGAACTCTAAAAGAAATTGTTGTCAAGTATCTTCTCTAAAAACAGAGTGAACTGCAGACAGTGCAGCAACCTTGCCAAATTTAAAACCCTGTTCAGTAGATTATTATGTGTTGGTTTATTTTCTGAGGTTATGTATTTTGTATAAAACTTTATTTAGTTTTTTTGTTACCTATTATTTTGCGATTCATATAATTTTTCTAATGCATTTTAGATATTTTGTTGATTAGACCAAGATGAGCTGTCAGAAATGTGGCACAGAATAGTTGTTGTGTTTGAAGACATGGTGATACACGTTCCTGAGCTAGATTTCATCTGCAACTTCTATTTCTCTTATTGCAGGTACAGCTGTGGTGGATTGTTTATCACAGTATAGATGAGTGTAAAATGTATTTCATTACAGATGTTGCTGAAAATCTATTTGGGCAAGTTCTACCACAGATAATTTAAAATATTTCCATATCAACAGTGTATTTTGAGAAAAGTGCAAGTGTTCTGGTGGGAACTTAGAACGGGACATAGGTAAAAAGTCTGATATAAGTAGTTTTATGATCATAGAATCACAAAATTGCTGTGGTTGTAAGGAACCTCTGAAGATCATCTGGTCTAACTCCCCTCAGAGCTGGTTGCTCAAGGCTTTGTCTAATTGTATTTTGAACATTTCCAATAAAGGAGGCTCTGTGATATGCCTAGGGAACCTCTTGTACTGCTTTGCAACTTGCACAATAACTTCTTTTCCTTAATTTTGAATGTCTTGTATTTTGATCTATGCCCATTACCTCTTGTCACTGTGCACTGATGAGAAGGGTCCTATTTTGCCGTTGTGTGGAAAAGGAAATTACCAGCAATATACAGTTCAGTGTGTCTGCTAAATTAAGTGGTTTAGACACATATTAGCACAGAGAGCATTAGCATCTCTTCAGTTGTTGAGATACTGTATAGTAAAACTTTATCCAGCTGCCCCATTTTGCCAGTAGATGGGGCATGTTGCATACTATTTTACTGTCTTGCAGTTGCTTCCTTCAGTGTTACATATAAATAAACTCTATGGGGATGATTTGGCTTTGCATTCTTATCTTTTTTTGCAGCATTTAATGATAATATATTGTAGTGATAGACCGCAGATTTTATATTTTCTTCATAGCAAAGATGTCTTTTATGCCACATGATAAATAGCATAACTGTGAAAATGGCATTTGGAGCAAATAAAAAAAAATTAAATCCTTTGTGTTGTGCAAAGTATTAAAAATACAAGTTTTATATAAAAGTCATTTTATGAAATATGAAGTAAACACACTGTTAACTTTTCCCAATAATTTAAGTGATTAGTGATCTCTATAGAAAGAACTTCAGGGAGATCAAGCAAGGATCTAAAAAACTGTTGCAGAAAATGTAGTTCCTAAATAAATAATATTTTGTGTGTGTTTTTATGTTGGTTTGGTTTTGGTTTTGTTTTTTTTTTTTTTTCTTCTTTTTGTTTTTGGTTGATTGGTTGGTTTTTGTTTGGTTTTCTTTACCCCTTAATGGTGATCTTTGCTGTCATGTGAAACTTATCTGCTTCTGCTTTATCATGGAAAGGATTTTGTTTTGTCAGTATTTTTTTAAAGATTTTTAGAAAGAAAAGGCCTTTTGTTTACAGTCTTTCTTAGAAACCATTTTATTCTCAGTCATTGTGTGATTTTTGTCTGTTTAGTGTCTCTGACCTCTCTGCTGCAGTGGTGTCAGTGATTACTGTACTTCAGGCATTCCTGTGGCTGCAGCAATGCCTTATCAAAGGACATGGCAGACCAGATGCCATATGGTTTTTATTATTGTAACTATTTTCTGTCTTTTGGTTTAGTTCTGAGTTTGGATTCAGAATTTGGATACTGGCATATTAACAGTCGTCCAGATGCTAACATGAAATTTTGAGTAGCTGCTGTTTTGTCACACATCCTACACTTGCTACTGTTTTGTTGTCTCCTCCTGCTTTCCAGATTTGACTTGGATTATTTCTCACTTGAGATAGAGGCAAGTACTGTAACTTGACAGACATCATTAAAAAAGATTTTCTGGGATTTGAGGACATCTTTTCTCAGGGCTGAGAGAACTGTCTTTGTTTCTTTATCATTTTGTTCTGGGTAGTGTAGGAGTTGGCATTCTAGGTGGGAGTAGTTTGATCTCTTGTGTCTCATGCTGGCTTCAACCAGATGCTTTAAGAGGAACTTGCAAACATTTGAAAAATATTTTTTTTAATGTCTGATTTTGATGAAATACCAACTCAACTGATTCCAAGTTGGTTAACAGTTCTTTAAAAACCCATAGGTTTTGTAATTCTTCTTATTTAAAATGCAGTTTAATGAATTTGTGGGAGTTCTAATAAATCTACTTTTTTGGCATACCATCACTTTTAGACTCAGTGATACCTAGTGGCAAAGAAATCTTTCATCACTGTTAAAAAGCTGGCTCTTGAATTGATCGAATGTCTCCTTTCTCTGACAGAGGGCAAAATGGGTTCTACAATTTACCCGATCAGTGACTTTTTATTATTCTCCTGTTATTCATCTCCTTTATAACTCAGTAATGCAAGATGGCTCAGCCTTTCTTAAGAAGGAGGTTTTCTTGAAGCATTATAACCTCCTTTCTTAGAAACATGGTAAAAAGGTTTTTTAATTAGTTCTTCTAAAGTCAGTTTTTTTCCTTCAAGTGGTATGCACAAGTGAGGTAATAAAAGCAGTTTTCAGACCAGATAGATCCCTTCCTTCCTCTCTTTCTAAATCTGCAACAACGTTTGCTTTAAATTTTGGGGATAAATTTCTGTCTTCAGAAATTGTGGATTTTCTGGTGGTTAATACCCATTTCTTACCTTCAGATTTCTTTGTATTGTGTTGTTTTTTTTCAATTTTGTCTCTTTGATAGAGAAACCACCCAGTAGCCATGATTCTTTCTTGTTTGTTCATGGCTCCCTTAAAGCAGGAAGCTGTCATTCATTAGTCCTTAAGAGCCAACGGAAGGTACCAAGAATATGTATAGCTGGAATAGTTACTGTTGCACAGGGCTAATCAGCAGAGGAAAAATGAGCAGACCTATAGAGGTGGAAAGTCTAAAAATTATCTCAAGCGGGTGGCATTAATCTGATTGTCTCTTCTCTTTTGACTTCATTTTCCTCTTCAATTTTCCCATGTGACTGTCTTGTCATGTATTTTACTAACATAATAACTCTGGTTTCATGTAAATTATATTTCTATCTTGGTTTTCCAAGAAAATCATACCTGTGCTCTCTGTCCATCTCGGCTCCCCTAATAACTTGTGAATCATTTAGCAGAGTTCAGAGAGATTTGACAGGTGTTAAGGGCTGAAAGATTAGATTCCTGCAGGTTTTTTGAAAATTGGTAGCTGGCTAAATCCACGTGTCTAGTGAAGGAAAAGGCAATAGATGGAAAATGGTAGTTATCTGTTCTGCCTGGTCTTGGCAGCTGGTCAGCTAAAACATGGTATTGGCCAGGCATGGCCTGCACATCTCAGCTGTGGTGTATCGTGTGTCCTGTTCATTGGGGTGAGGACAAACAGGAGATACTGAGAATTTTGTGATAAATATTGGGAAGAGCTTGAGTCGAGAGCATTATAGGGGATGGTAGGGGAAAGCAGGTGACTGGAGGAGAAAATGCTGAGGATGCTGCAGCTAAGGTTGGTTTTGTATGCATTTCAACTCCTTATGAAACTTGACTCTTCCTTATTGAGTAGCGGTGCCCAGGTTCTTTCTAGTATTTGTTTACACAACATAAGCTGTTACATATGCTGATGAAGTTCATAAATATGTGAAGCTATTGCATGCAGTTCTTCTAATGTACTTGTCAGCTCTGTGCCTTGAGTGCCCTCCATGCAGGTGAAGAAAATAGCATCATTCAGAGGTTAGTTACCCATTCAGGGGTTAGTCACTTCAAACTGGTCAAACTGCAGGTCACTACTTGCCTTGTCACTGGTGCCATATTCCCACCATGTCCCCTGTGCCAGCACTGTCATTCCTGAGTTGGAGAGCTCAACCAAAGATATTGAAAACTAACCCAGGGGAAAAAAAAACCAAAACCAAACAACATTTCAGATGGATTTAGTTCCCTTATCTGTTTTACTGCAGGAACAGTAGTGCTGGCACAAATGAAGTAGTGCAAATACTATAGCTGGCTTTGGAGGAGGAATGGCTTTGTCTGTTAGTGGAAGCTAACAGACATTTTGCTTTTTAAGCCATTGCAGAACTGTGCTCTGTTCTTTCTTGCTGCTTATCTCTGACTGCAGTTTGGGACTTTGTGAGTGGAAACTCCAGAGACTTTCAAGTGGACTATTTGGTGCCCCTTGGTAAGGAATGTGGAGCTACTGGAAGCAGCTAAATTACTGTGGCAAGTACATAGATATTCTGGATGCTGCATAAGAGAGCATAAGTGATAGTAAGTGCTTTCTCAAGGCTTTGAGTTACTTTACACACAAGATGTCAAAAAGGAGTTGAGGATTTTGATCATGGAAGAAAAACTTAAAATATGCATTGCTTTAAGTGGTTCTTGATACTGCAGACAAAAAGTCTAGATCCATGGTGATCTTGCTTGCCATGAGAATCTTCTTTGGATTTTAATCCCCAAGAATTCTTCATGAAATAAAGTAACAACAGAGAATTTACTGTTTGATGGATGTCAGTTTTATCATTTAATGATAGAAGATTCATATTCTCTGACGGATTTTAAGCAGTGCAGAGGCATGTAAAGGTCTTTTCTGCAGCATGAAGTGAATTGTTAGCCTCTGAATGCTGTGCTGCACTCACTGTACTGTAGTAGTCAGACTACGGGAATTTAAAGAGAAACGTCTCTGCTTTTGTTGCTACATCTCATTAGGGTTCATCCATATTAAGGGAAGCAGACTTGCTTGTTAATAATTGACAGTCTTTGAATTTTCTAATTATATCTACTTTCTTTTCCAACTGTTAACTTTATTGCTGTATGATCTACAGTTCTGTCACTGTTGTGCTCGATGTGAGGGACAGCAACAGTGCATCCTCAACTCTGAAGCTTCTGTATCATTCACCCATGTTTCTGGGGTCTGTTTTCTTCAGACCATACTAGACAGAAAGGTCATAGTTGACATTAGATCTTGCAGAAGTATTTCAGGAATGTGAGAAGGAGTCGGAATTTTTTTGTTTCATATCGTTTAGGGTTTTATTTTTTGCTATCACTATTCTTTAATAGCCAAGAACTGTGCTCTGCTCTGGACAAGGTTGGTGCTTATTTCACCAGAAGATGTTGTCATTACTTGGTGTATCTGACTTGAGAATCTCCAAGCAGCACCTGAGAGGGGGCAAGAATTCAGAATTTCTAAAAGTCTGCTAAAGGTTTCATTTTACTTTACTTCACGTAGAGGACTAGTCCTTATGAAGTAAGGACAGTAGAGAATTTGTTTTTTAATCATTACTGAGGGAAATGCTGTCTGCCTTTCTTTATGGGTCTTTCAAACAACTCTGTAAGGGTAACTCAACTTAGAATGGAAGAATTGAGAAACCTCACTTTTTGCTTCACAAAATGTAGAGTAAATTTGTATTCAGTGATTAATTGCATTGTATTACATAGCACTTTTAAAAAGTACTGTCTGCATGGATTGTGCAGCTTAGGGAAAAAAAAGGAGCAGGTAAAGTTTGGGTTTGATATCAGCTTCATGTGAACCAAAATGAAATGTTATGTATGACTTGTGGTCAGACAGATATTTATTGTCATTAAAAATTCTGAGTAGTGATTTACAAAAAAGCAAACCAGAAAGAAGCTAGAACTGAAGTGAGGATCCCCTTGGCAAATCTGTAGAGGTTATGTGAAGATTATAGAGTGAAGAGTTGAGAAATTCAGAAGGCAAGTGAATGTATTCATGTGTGAATAATTGGTATTATAATAGTTTGAGTTATAGAAACTCAGTTCTATAAAGCAGGATTCCTCTGACAATAGTATTTTTACTGCCTCTGGCACAAAAACTGCCAGAAGAGAGGGTATCAATGGAGAGATTTCAGATGAGTAGTTTTAAAAGGAGTAATTGAAAAGGTGTTAAGGCATTAACTTGCAATTGTCTGTACTCTGTTCATTTTTTTAACAAAGTTCACTCAAAGTTTTTCTTCTGTAAATAGCTGTCTCATTCTGTTACCTACTGGAAACTGATAGTATGTCATGAATCATATTGACTAGAAAATAAAAAGACTGTCATTCTACTCTTGACAGTTCACAGTCTTCTAAAATATAAACATTAAGGTAGCAAAGATGGGACCCCAGTTTATTTTTTAGCAGCAATCCATTAATTCAGTAGTTCCTGCCCATTAGCCTTTTAGTTTTGCATCAGTTTTACCCTGTGGTAGCTCCTTCTTCTTTTTTGAGTCATATTCAACTGTCCTGCAGGATGCAGAGATAAATTTTACTTTTTCCTGCCTCATACACCAGCTTCTCAGGTCCATGATATTCTTGCAGTAGTGCCTTTTTCTTTCCTGTAAAAAGGAAGGGAATCAGTGTAGATTATGAAAACTGGTGTTGTCTGCAGTTGGTCCCATGGTTCTGTGGTCGGTTAAACACTTCTCCTACTTGTACCATTCCCTTGTCTACAGGAATTGGGCAGGACAGAAAGACAGACTGGTGGTGGATATTGTTTTTAAATACAGTATTTGTTGCTCAATTTTTTCACTGTTTTACAGGCTTGACTGTCTGTATAGAAGAAAAATACATATAACAATGCTTTGGTTGCTAAGGATCTGGAGCCAGAATTTCCTCTCTCATCCCAAAAGACGTTGCTGCAGCACTTTTTTGTGGTTGCTTTGTCCTAATTAAAAATAGCAGTAAAAAACAACACATACAATGTCTGTTTGAAAAGTACTGCATGAGACAGTGAGTGAGTGCAACTTGCTGTCATTTGGGCAGACTTGAAATTTAATGAGATGCGTAATACAAGGATTAAGTCCATTTTACTTTAATGTGATTTCCCTCACTTAAGAATTTTAGGAATGTACTTGTGTGGTCAGGCAAATTATGGGTCCTCATCCCAGGTGGGACTCACAGGGTGGACAGAAGAGATGCACCATTAAAATACTTAAAGTACAATTCACCGATGTAAAAAATGTCAAATGTGTTTGACATTATAGCTGATATAGCTATCTGACAGCAAAGTCAGCCTAAAGAGCCAAAATCAGTGTATCTTTAAAAATTTCGACTAATAGTTTATACATTTCAGGACATACTAGATTTCCTTTAAAAGACTTTTATTCCCCTTCTGTGTCTTATTTACCCATCCTTGGAGATGAACTGAGGCTAAGCCCATTGCCTAAGAGGGGAGTTTATTTTGTCATAAGTTTACATATCCCTGTTTAGTTTGAGATTTGCTGCTTCAGTTGTTAATGAAAATCTCTTGTACAATCTGGGGAAAAAAATACATGAACTCCTGAAAAGTTATATGAGTAGATTGTAGTTTGTCATCAGTAAAACAGTGACCCTGACTGTAGAAGCCACTATCAAACCTTGAAAATACCTGGAGAAAGCATTTTTTTTTTCCTCTCAAAATTTGCAGTTCTCCATAAGGATTATTTGTAGAAATAAATACACATTCCAGGTGAGACTGTTTTTATTGCAGTGTGGTTGTATCTTTAGATAGCTTTAAAGCTAAAAGGTTAAGATTTATTCCTAATGCAGTGGTGAAACTAGCTGCATACACACTCATGGGAAGCAAGTTCTGAAGTACAGCTGTGCTTCTCTGAGCATCTGTGAATTAATTCACAGCACTTGTACCTGCACAGCGCTTGTATCTTCAAAGCAAGATCTTTGTAACTCAGTGTGAGGTTGGCAGACACAGATCTAGGACTTAATACCCCATAAATCAAAGCAACTTACAAATATAAAGAACATTATGAAGGTGCTTAACATAAGAGTGCATTTTGAAATGAAGAAAATTTGTCAGTCTCTGGTAACTGTTGGCTGTGATTTTCATTTATAGTCACTTGGCCACAAGTTCAGCAGTTTTGCAAAAATATGAGCAGTTTTCATCGTTGTTTGAATTTGAACGTGGAAGCTTCAGTTTTTCCCAGTGTTTTTATTGGTCTTCTGAGCTGTGTCTTGTTAGTGCACTTGAAAAGGATGTTGACAATAGCATTAGGTTTGAATAGTCTTCCTTCTACATTTGCTGATCATATTGCAAAAGTGTCCCAAAACCTCTTTTTAGATTGGTGCCTTAGTTGTATCTCGCTGCAGATGGGTTAGTAAAATAAAATACCCTTTCTGAAAAGTAGTATATTATGTAATTTTTCAAAGGCATAGAATATACAGTTAAGAAATAAGAAACAATGAACAAGTAAGGATGCAAAAATACTGAAAAAATTATCACATTGCCATGGTGCTTCAAGTTGAGTTACACAATACAGAGGAAAGGCAGGGGTGGTGAGGTTAGTTTAAGGACCACAGGCTCGTTGTATAAATGAGGTGTTTGTGAGATTTTTTTCTAAAACCACATTTTGTCAATGCAGTGATCTTGAGTACAGAGGTGGGAATGAATGTAAGATGGAGGAGATTTAGCTGATTTGAACAGTGAAGATGCTTTTGAATTGGCAGTGGACATAAATGGGAATGAGAAGTGATTGCATACAAGTCACAAAGCCTTGTCACTGTTATGACAGTTACACATCCATGTGGGATGCTCATGAAGGTCCTTGAGTCTTGCATCCGTGGAGGTTTTCAATACATGGGTGGGTGAAGCCCTGAGCAACCTGGTCTGCCCTCACAGCTGACCCTGGATGGAGTAGTAGGTTGGACCAGAGACTTTCTCATGTCCCTTCGAACATGAATTATTCTATGAATCCATGGGTTGCACTTCTTGCTTGTTGTATAATGATTTTAAATTGCTGAGGACCTAAAAAGGGAAAATGAGAATAGTTGTCTTTAGAGTCTGCACTACCCAAATGAGAATGAGTTCTACATCATTGCTTGGCTGTTTTCTTTCAGTGTTTTACCTACAAATGTATATATTTATAGGTAAATGTATATATATGTAGTATATTATACTTAATGTATAAAATACATTTTTAGGGATATCTTGTTTCCACAGTTTAGGAATTGTGTGCATGACTGAGTGTCCACTCCTTATATTTGTAAAAGTCCTTGGTGTCTCTAATTTTCTCACATTGAAATCAAGAGACAGCTTTATCCTTGAAGTGTGAACACATTTGTTTCACACACAGCAGCATATTTTAATATCCTGGTCTCTTTACTGGGGGGTACCTGTGCATCTAAAAGGTTTTGTTTTTTTTTTCCCCCACTATAATTCAGTTCGAATAAGGAGGAAATCGAGACGGCGCTCGCAGTGGGGCAAAGGCATTATTAAGAAGAGGAAAGTCAATAATTTGAAGAAAGATGAAGATGATGCAAAGTTTGCTGATGATGAAAATCATGGTGAGGACAGTAAATTGCTGGAAAATGGAGAGCTAGAGATCAGCACTGACTGCATTGAGGAGAATGGAGAGGAAACAGGAGACCTCTCTATGACAAATGATGAATCCTCTTGTGATATTATGGATATAGATGCAGAGCAGAGGCTTAACAATGGGACATCAGCAAAGGAAAACAATTTTGCATCCACAGAAGAAGAGAGCTCAAATGAATCCCTATTAATAACTGACAGTGTTACCCTAGGTACTGAAAAGGAACTAAGGAAGGACTCTACACTGAAAGGGGACTGTGTGAATGGAGAGACATCTGTACACAGCTCCGAAGGTGTACCTGTTCCAGCCTGTCATAATGGCAAAATGGAATCACTTGATGCTGTTTCACCTTGTGACAGCAGAGATAGTAACAAGCAAAAATCTTTATCTGAAGATCAGCCAAAGGAGAGAATGGAAACTTCCAGTGAAAGTCAAGAAAGTGATCTAGTGAAAGCTGAGTTACCACATTGCAGCAATAATGAGATAACACTACAGAGCACAGACATGGAAACTAAAGATGCTGAAACAGATAAAGAAGGTACAGGTTGTTTTCAATGTTTCTGTCTTAATATTAGTGTCCAGGTTAATGTGTATATTTTTCATTGTGATATGTTACAATTCATACTATATAGCAATATTTTATGAAGTGCTGACTATTTATTTGAAACTCTTAGCATGCTTAAAACATTTAATTCACATAGAAAAATTAGAAGTCTACTCTTGACTTGGTGTATTTTTATCTTAGGCAAGTAAATGTATCTTCGTACTAACACTGATCTGTTTATTTTTGTAGGCTTTGTGGAAAATACTGTAAATACTGAGAGAACATTAAAACAATAATTAACTATTTAAAATATTATAAATGGAGATAAATATATGATATAGCTTTTGGTCTGTGTATTCTGTCTGATTTATATTTTGATCTACATGATAAGTTTTGACTAGTTTTGTTTAGAGATTTATGATAAAAGTATCATTGACATTGGATGGAAAACCATAGAAATACGTAATGTATTCCTTTAAAAACATTTGTTTGTTGCAAAAGCTAAAGTAAAAGTTGAAGTCATAGAAAAAGCCAGAAAAACTGTTGTTTATCTATTGGAGAAGGTATCTGGCTTTGGAGTCACAGTGAACACAGTAACAGTGCAGCAAAAGGATAAGAGAAGGAGAAGGGAAATCCTGGTGGTACATAAAAGAAGGGGCCATGTCCTTTGAAGACAAGAGACATAGTTTCCTCAGGGAACAGAAATAAAAGCCTTATACATGATTGCCTTTTTAATGAGCTTTTCAGAATTATCTAAAAGAATGAAATCTTTACTTCAAAAGTTAGTCTTGAGATTTACAAAGTAAATGAGCTTTAATGAGAGATCTGAATTTTGAGAATATCACTGTCTAGATGTTGACTGTGTTTGTACATACGTGTTTTCTCTAAGGGTAAGGAGAATAGTACAAGAAAGGTCCTAAGAATATCACAAGAAGGGTATGATGTGTTAAGAGCCTTTACATTTCTAAATTTGGCAGTTGAATTTTGTATACTTTAGGATGGTTATAATAGTGGGATCCTCAGAAGAAAAGGCTTTTTAAATAGCTGAGGAGGAGAAAAATAGTGAATGAATGTAGAGAGAGAATCAGGAGATATAAACCCACTTTATTCTCTGCAACAGGATTGGACAACATCCTGAACACAGAGGTGGAAAAAAACAGGAAAGTGTCACAAAAGCATGAGATTTCTGAAGTAAAGCAGATGTTAGAATTACTGTGGTGATGAAGACATGGGATGCTTTTGAGAGAAAAATGAGGATTTCACTCAAGCAGAAAGATTTTCAGCATTAGCTTAGTATTTGAATTTCTCTTAGAAGCTTTTTAATTTGTTGTTGTTAAATAGAAATGATATAATGGAAACTCTTTAGTGGCATTCAGTTTTCTCTTTGGACTTCTGAGTTCAAAGATTACCAGTTTCATGTGTGTTTTCTGAACTGTAGTTTTGTGCACCTGTAAACATTCAGAATTCTGCAAAACTGATGAATCATGTGCATTGCTACATTCTTGCTTGATTCAAAAAAACTCAACAAACCAACCAAGCAAAATCAAACTAAAGTGAAGAAACAAGCTGTTCACTTTGTGAGACTGGCATTGCTGATAATTGTTTTTCAAATAACAGGTATATTCAAAAGCAAGAGAACACGGAAAGTCGCTGTGGAACAGTCAAAGCCCACAAGTTTGGAGCAGGTCCCAGAGGAACCATCAGATCCCTTACCCTCTGTAGTTGTTGACCATGGCAGACTAAAGGTAATAGAACTGAAAAAATAAATTGAACTGTTAACAAACTCCATGAAAAATGCTTCCTTTCTCTGTTCTGAAGCAATGTTCCCTATATTTTTGGCTGCAAACAAGTATTATGACTGCAGTGACTTTTGCAAATTATTAGTTGATCAGTGTTTTTTGGATGAAAAATTATTAGAACTGCTGAATCCTGACTGTCCCATCATTACTACATTTAGAAATCCAGTAATGTCACAGCAGTCCACTATTTTAATTGCAGGTTTTACAGGTACTCTTATGCATTAATTGGACATGTCAGGTACCAAGGAACTGCTGGGTGCCTGGTAATTAGGAGTTAATATGCCCAGTAATTAGGAGTTAACATCATCTTTTCCTTTCCTGTGTATGTATACTTGGAGGAGGGGACTGTTAGTGGACTGGAAGGCAAATTGGACTTTGTGCTGATGTTTTGGTATCATAGACTGCTAGTTAATTTTCTTTCAGTTTGGTCCCTTTTTAAGCAAAGTTACAATAAAATTTGCTATCTTCTGTTGTAAAAACTACCTTGACCTGCTATGAAATTGAGATCTCATTTTCTGTGGAGTATAGATGATAATCTCTTTGGAACCATAGAATTGTTATGAGAGGGGGAAAAAAAAATCTTAAATTTTACTCTTTGCTACTACGTACAGTACTTTCGCCTTTTGTTTATGAGCAATGTTACATGTGTTGTGTGTCTCCTTCTTGTCCCCTTCTCTGTTTTGCACCATTTGTCAACATTTGTGGAGTTCCAAGTGTGTTTTCATTTGGTAGTACTTAAAATTTCTTGCCAATGCAAATTCTTAAAAATGTCTGCTTTAGCTATCAAGGCAGTTTTTATTGACCAAGATGAAACAGGATGAAGTGGCATTCAAAGAAAACAAACATTGCCCCAACTATGCTGAGTAAAAAAATCTTAAGAAAAAAACATATGGGTATAAGCAGAGAAGTGAAGAGAGACATCAAGTCCTTTTTGTATCTATATGGAAGCAATAGCCTTGCTGCTACCCAGGTGTGGTTCATTTTATTTGTATGTATCCCTTCAAAGTAGGGCTTCAGAAAGAGGTTGCATTTCTGATTTGTCCTTAAAAACATTGTAAAAATTGATAATAGAAAACCCTCTTAACTTCACCTTTTGTTTTGTTCCAACAGAAACTGCTTGATTTGGTGGTTAAGAAAAGTGACAACCTGACTGTTGACCAACTTGAGAGATTATATTCACTCCTCAGTCAGTGCATCTACAGACATCGTAGAGACTATGACAAATCACAACTTATAGAGGTGATGTTGTACAGTTCTTTTATTCATTATCTGAATATTGTGAGATAGGTTTAGGTTTTCCAAGAACTGTTAATCTGTCAATTCACTGCTGTACAGGCAAAACCTTTAAATAGTCTTTGAGACTTTAAATAGAAAGAATTTTAGTGTACTAATGGCTTAGAAACCAGGGATTGTTTCTGATAACACTTCCTCAGAAAAGGTTCATTTCATCATGGGCACAGTCTGGTCATAACTCTGGATATGCATTCCATCCAACATCACTATTCTAGCTGTAGAGGAATTGGGATCAGCTTGCTGATAACCAGCCCTGCTGAGAAAAAGGACAACAATTGCAAGTTTCCAGTTGGATCACTAAGCACTAAATATTCTTCTCCATGAATAATTTACAACAAAACCTGGAAAGGCCTTAGTGTGGGATTTTTTTAGAGTTCCTGCAAAACACTTTTCAAACCATTTTCATGCTGTTCCTTTGCAATCTTCACCTAAAAATGTGTTGAAAAACTGTGCAAAATGTTAGGTAGATTAAAAAGACATTTATCCAGCAGGAGAATATAGAAACTGATCTTTACTTTGATAATCCAAACTGTGCAGAGATGTGTTTATAGCTGGGTCACCAATAGCATAAGTGTGCAGTAAGACTTGAATTCATGCAGTGTGCCACTGCAATGCTTTCCTAATACATATTGAGCACATTAATTATATAAGTGACCCTGATAAGCTTCGATTTTTCTCATGGACTGTCATAGTAGAGTGCTTTTCTGCATTAATACATCTTTAATTAGTTTCCTCTTTTACCATATTTTGCTAGCAGATAGCAGCTAATAAACAGAAATGTCTATTTTCCTATTATTTATTCAGATTAAAAAAAACCAGTAAATACTACTACATAATGTAACTTTATTTCTGTCTATGTGTGTGTAATTGATGGTCTGTGTCTCTTGCAGGAGATGGAAAGAACAGTTCGTGTGTTTGAAACATTCCTGTGAACTTGTCAAGATGGGTGGGTTTATCCTCTCAAACTGCTCATGGGAGAGCAGCCCTCTGAGCCATTCAGTTTCCATTTGCACCAAGTATGTGCAGAGCCTTGGTCTTAAGTGCTCTCTCTTTTTGTTTCTGTTGAATTTGGTGCTATTGTCTCAGGTACCTGAAACCAACCAGCCTACAAGAACCAAACAGAACTTCATATAGTTGTATCTGATATAAATAAAGAATGCAATGCCACAGCTTGGAGATTTTTTGGTGCTACAGAAACTGTTCTCATTCCTGCTCTTGTTCACTCTACATGCATTTATCTTTGGGGAAAACTTCGGGCAAAGTGAAGACCAACACATACAAGAGGACTGGAAAGAGCAGATCTTAGTTGAATATTTTTAAACAGGCAACCTTTTTTTAATTTTTTTTTCCAATTTTTCTCTTCTCTGGGGTAACGGACAAAATGAATCTGTTCTAAAGAAGGCAGTGATGTGTTATGGTAGAAATCTTGAGTAACTGGATGTACAGTAATTTGAAGATGAGGCTCTCTAGAACTGCCTTTAATGTGCCTTTTAGTCAATTGAGAAAGATTAGGCTAAGCAGTTTGTTTGGATTATAGCAAATGGCAATGTTAGAAAGCTGTCTGCAGAATGAAGATCTCCAAAAGGATGAATTGTATTCTCTTCATTGGATGGCAACCAGTATTATGGTTCTATAATGCCTGTCTTACTCTACAGAACTAAACTAAGACACACTGAAAAAGCCACATACTTTACCAAAATGGTGAAATTCCTTTTTCATTGGTATATATTTGTTTTAGAAACAAGTACACAGTGAAACTCTTCTGTGTTACTAAAAATGAAGCATTTTCCCACCATCTCCTTGTTTTCCAGTGTGAGTTCTTTAAGGAAAGCAAGGTTAATACTTGCAGGTTTCATTCTGAAGTTGTGTGTTTGTAATATAGATTGGACTGTGCAGTGCAGGTAAGACACTATAGTTGGTCAAAGTCCTGGAGCCCAACCTCAGTTGAAAATAAAACTTACATTAGGTTTCACAAGTCGTTCTGTGCAAAGCATTGTTACTGTTGGGGGGATTGGAGCACATCCTTTGGAATCCATCTGTTTGGACCAGGGTTCTCTGGGTCTGAATTGTGGAGTTCAACACCTTTCCTTTCTGGCAACTGGAGAGAATAGTCTAGGCAATTCCAAAAAAACCCCTTGTGTTTTATCACAAGCTCGGAGTTACAACATTACCTGGGCTGATTTATTTTGAACCCACGTGGAAGGTGTTGTAGAGCAGTTGGCTGGTGTTCCCATCATAAACCATTCGTTGTGACTGTCCCTATGTAGCTGCAGGAGTGTCTGTCCAGAAATATGCAATGCAGTGTGATTAGTTTTTAATTAAACAGACTACTGCAGAGATACTGAGCTACCTCAGCTTTTTGTATTTTAGTTACCAACAGTGTTCATGGAGGACTGTAATCACTCTGCTCCCACGTCCAAACCGAAGCTAAGGGACTTGCCAGCTCTACAGCTCATCCCAGTGTAGTGCTGCAGAGAGAGAATGTGGGCCTTGGCCTACTGCAGTGATCCAAAGTGCTTTGTACATTATGGTTAAACATAATTCTATCTTGGATCTTTTTCTCCCCCGAATGCCACTGTTTTTCTTCATAGCTAATGGCAGGAAAAGGTTTTAAGCGTTCATGTATGTCTAGTTACACCTAAATGCAACCCATGCAGAAACTGTATTTTTTAGGTGGGAAAGTGCGATTAAAAACAACAAAAACAAGCAGAAAACACATTTTAAATGAGATTCTTTGATCTCAGATTTGATTATGGGATTTTTTTCCATGTTTCATTTAGTATTTATTAGCATCATACCTGTTTGAGATATTTATGTGTCTGGTACATTAACAGCATTTTGTATTTTGATGGAAATTGTTACAAACTTTAAGATTTGATTAAATGAAATGTAGCAGATTTTTTGTAGCAAGTTTCTGATAAAAGGGTTTTTTGCAAGTCTCAGGTTCTTGCTGCAGAATTTTTTAAGAATATTTATTCCAGTTTCACTTACTCAAAGAAGTTTTTGTTCAAGTAACAGCAGCACTTGTGGAAGATAAAACTGCATTCATTTGTAAGAAGTTAATAAATTTATATGAAACTAAAACAGTTGAGAATTTTAGTCACCAGTGAGTGTGAAAAGCAAGTTTAAGCTAATGCCTATCATTAAAAATGGTTCTAAAAGGTCAGGTTTCTAAAGGAAAATTTTTACTGTCAGTTGTTGATTGGGAAAAATCGTTAAGAGGCAACTTTACTATTTGAGGAGCTGCCATATTGTTTTAGAGAAAAGTAGCTGATATCAGATGTTCTAGTGGACAGCTTACCTAAAATGATATACTCGCCTTCTTAGCCCAAATAACCACACTTCAGTTTTTGTTTTCCTTTACAGATGTCTGGTGGTTATAGAGTTTAAACAGCTGTTAATCTATCCATGTGGTCTAAACTTGTTTACTCTTTGTATGTTTTTAATTTTTTTGCCACATAGCACTGGCAAGAGTTTGTACAAATTGACCTCTCTTCCTTGTTTCTTGTTGTGAAAATTGCAAATAAACTCCTGTGTGAGTCCTTGTGCTGGGGCCAATGGAACGTGGCTGACCAGGAGGAAGGAGTTTTCCCTGGGGGGCTGGAGGGGCTGTCTTGGAATGATAGAGTTGCTCTTGGGTGAAGTTGATGGCTATGGAGTTAATTGTATTTGCAAGCTTGAATCTCACCTGTGATTATTTTTTGTTTTGTTTTGTGTCCTCTGTATTGTTACTTGATTTCCTCATATGCCAATGTATTTACAGGATTACTGGGTTTTGTAATATCGTCTTCCTTTTTTTTTTTGTTTTGATTAAGTTGGTGGGTCAGTGCTGGTTTTACCTTCAGTCTCCTGAACGGCAGAACCTGCAGCTGATAGTCATTTATTTTGTTTTTATTTTATTTTGTAATCACAACATAAGCTTGAATTTGGGCTTGTACTTGCATCTTTTGTATCTTGTACATTGGGTTATTTAGACATTGGGGCGTCCTGTTTGTTTTCATTAACGTGTGTCTACTTTGTGGATTAAGTAGACTTCCTTCATCAGCTATGGTATATTTTGGATTCTATAGTTTTATTCAGAACTGTGTTTTAATTGATGTTTTGCATTTTGACTTCATTTTACGTTAGTTTGAAGTAAGTTATTTAATTTTTTTTGAACTTCTGGAGATTTTGAACATTTTACTGTAATTTGTAATATAACTGCTGTGAAATACTTGAATAAAGATGACAAGAAAACACAGCTTTAGCTCCTTCAAGAATGTATTTAAACCTCCTGGCTGATAACAGTCTTTTCCTTACCAGACCTCCTTTGATTTCACAGTTGAGATGTTTCCCTCTGGGATCTTGCTGTTTAGTTATTTTGAGCAGTTTAATCCAAACTTCTGCTTTCAGTGTTTGTCCATTAGAGAAATGGCTTCTAATTAGAGGGTTTTTAAGGAAACACTCTCTTCCTATCTATCAAATCTATCAAAGTTATTCTTGCTTATTGTGGGTTGTTTGGTTTTTGTTTTGCTTTTTTAAAGATGGACTCTAATGTATCTAGGAATTCTGCTAGTTTGTTTCCCAAATAATTCATGCAGAGGAGAGAGTAAGCTGCTAGAGGTCATGAAAGTGAAGAACCAACCTGCATCTTACTCAGCAATTTATCCAGGGCTTACAAACTGCATGTGATGGATACCATGTGGAACAGAGTATGAGAAGCTGTTCTATAGATCTGTTATGGTCTCTTGAGGTGTAGAACTTAGAACACACCTGCTCCTTTTCCTCTTTTCCTTTCTGTGTACCTCAAACTGGGCAAAAAAGCAGTTGAGGAAGAGGGTAGTAGTAACTTACTTCATGTCTGACTCCAATTCCACTTTTATGTGCAGCTTTGAAAGCACAATTAGGTATGAAATTTAATATCTGTGACATAATAATGATGTTGATGGGTGAGAGTCTGGGCTCCTTTAGTATCAGCGTGGGCAGATGGGCTGTTTTGATCTGAATGGCCTTGCAGGTACCGGCACTGCACATGGCACCACCCAAGGGAGGTTTGCAGTCTGAATAAAGTGTGTAGGGTGTGAGGTCCTGTGTCTCCTTCTGTCTTTCAGGAGTGTGAATGGCCATGTTGACAGAGCATAGATTCAGATCTAATTTCTCACAGTGGCTTTAAAAATAATCAAGCAAAAGAGACAAAAATGTGCTTTATTTGGGAATAGACCGAAGGATTCCTCAAAAGATACTTAGTGAACTTGGAGTGGTACTTTAAAAGTATGAGTTAGTGAGAAATAGTTGGGTTGGTTGTTCAGAAAGCCTTAGCAGAGGCTTGTGCAACACTTGTATTTATTGACTGCTTAATGCTGCTTCCTTCTGTTGTTTTCTGTCCTGAATGTAGTTTTCAAATGCAATTTCCTATATTTCCTTAAATTTGTAGTGCTGCACATTCTCTGTTTCCTTCATAAACTTTTCAGATAACTTTTAAATAAATTAAAACTGAGATCCTTTTCTTCTGTATTTTGGGTAGGATTTGCATTCAGACTTTTAATATATGGGATTTTAAGCTAGCACTGCATGTGAATAAATTCTGCAAGCTAAATCAGTAAACTTATGAACTGATTAATTAAGCCAAACACTTCATTTTTTTTCCCCTCCTCCTTTTATGCATCACTTGTGGTCATGTAACTATTATGTAAAAATGAGGGATTATAAACTTTAACACTAATTAATTTAGCCTCATTCCATTTTAGGTGAGTAATTTTTTTGCAGTGTGATTATTTGCACAGGGAGGATATTTTGGTTGAACCCACTGCCAGTAGATGGTTGTGACTGCTTCAAAATTCTATTTATTTTAGAATTGCATTTGAGTTATGCTATATTGAGCCTCACTTTAATATCAGGGAAAGTCTTTTTCTTTTAAAAATATGATAAGCTGCTAAGATTTAAAATGGATTCACCACTTGTAGTGGAATGTTGGTGTAAACCTGTCCATTCGCATTAAGGTTTGCTGACCTGGAATGCCGGTATGGGAGAATGCTGCTTTCAAGTTTCAGGTGCAAAAGGTGATGTGGAGTTAAGTGGTGTTAGAAGGCTCCTCACATCCAGTTACAGGGGTGGGGCAGGTTGGGAGCACAGGGGAAGGTTGTTCAGGCTCCATGTTCGGGATGTCGGTGCTGTGGCACTGAGGGCATGTTGGGGGACAACAGAGCTGGAGCTGGTTCTGCTGTGCTGGACTCCTCTCTGTGTTTGCTGCCATCTTTCAGCAATCAGGATTTTGGCAGAGTACACGTGAGAAGTGTACCAGGTCCCTCAGACTGGATGGCTGCTGGGAGTGCTCACACCATTTGTCATCCTGTTCTTTTGTGGAGATGAATTATGTCATGATGAAAACCCCTTTGCATCAATGTAGAATCTGAATTGTGCTATAGCACATCAGTGCTTGACTGTCTGTGTGGAAGTAGGAGTTTGTAGATGACCTGTCAGCTTTGGGACTCTTGACTGGGGGGAAAGCAAGACTTGGGGAACTTTGAAAAGGGCTACCTTTTAAGTATCTATTCAGCAAAGGAAGTAAAACAGAATATAGAGGATTAATTCATCCTAGAAAATACATTAAATTTGGACTGAATTAGTTTTCTAAGGATTCTTTCTGCTGTAAAAGAGAAACAGTGTTTTAGTTAAGATCTATTTGTTGTCTCCAGAGCTCCAGTTCTGTTGTAAAGGTCTGGCTGACTCTGTTACCTCTTGTAGAATCCCTTCTGTATGTGGAGGCTGCCCAGGAGAACACTGAAACCTGATATTGGTAATAGGGAAAGACAAATTGCCAATATGTTTTAGGTGTCTAATGAACATAACTCTGCCATAAGTTTTGAAGTGATGCCCACAGCATTCTCTGTGACATTACAAAAGGTTTAGTGAGATAATGGAAATGTAGCATGGATACTTACATATTAATACTATTAATATCAGTTTAGTAATAAATTACTGGTTTCTATTGACATTTTAAGTACCAGAAATACAGCATGTAAGACAACGTTTTCATGAAGCACTGGAGAGGTAACTGGTTTAAAATTAATGTCTCACATTTATACTGGGGTTAGAGTGCTTCAGAGCCTTGCTCTAAAATTTAAATCGTGTCCAGAAGGCAAAAAGCTTTTTAAAAATAAAAAGCTTCCTTTTCACAAGATTCAGAGGACAGCCACGAAAGCACAAGCTGAGCATAAATTTTACAGTGTTAATCTTTTCAGTACATGAGAATAAATTTTGGAAATGGAAATGAGCTGACACCTAATGATGATTTAAATGTTTAGCAATTTGTTGCTTAAATTTGGGTTTATTCACGGAGAATAATGCTGGCAGAAAGTGCTGGTTTGTTGAATTAGATGCTGTGGCACATGTGATTTAATCTCATGCATGCATAGGGTCTGCAAACATCTGCATGGCTTAACAGTGTTTTTGGGGAAGGCATTTAGTCTTGATCTGCAGAGCACATCTGCCCTGCTCTCTGAGCTTTTCATCGAGTGGTTAAGCTCATGGGTAGCAACATGTGCCTCATTCCTCATTTATTTTGGTATGGCTTCAACTTCCAGGCCCTGCTTCTTGTCTTCTCTTTATGTTCTAGACTATTCATACTTACTTCCCTCCCCCTCAAAGACACTAATGCACTGTGATCAAGTAGCCTCTCAGTCTTCTTTTTGCTGAACAGAACGAGCTCTTTATGGCTCTCACTGCATTTTCTCCAGCCTTTAAGTCAATTTTGTGGCTCTGTTCTGCAGTAGGTCAATTTTTCAACATCTTCTAAAACATTTGTTCTCCAAGGAAATTGATGGGATATTCCAGCATAGGTCCCACCAGTGCCATTTGTAGAGGCAAAAATCACTGATTCGTACTCACTGCCTCCCTTTTTACACATCCAAAGATCAATTTACTCCTTTTATACCATGAAATTGGGCTGGGAGCTGTTGTTGCTTCTCCGACTTTCAGCTTTTCATGAGGGAATTTTCCATCCTGAATGTCAGCCTTCCTCATTCCCACCTCCCCAAGGAACTGCTTAGCTTTATAAAAAGAAGTTTCGTTTTATGGGTCCCAGCCAGCCAGAGGAGCCAGCACCATGTGTATGACTTGTTCAGTCCCCATTATCTATCCCTCAGCTAATCTTCATTTCCACAGGTCTGTGACTAGTGATTTATGTCAACATTTTCCTTCAAGAACTTTGGGAGAAGAGGATTTCCCCATTAGAAACACTCTTGATAGCACCAAATTGAGAATTACTCGAACAGATTAGATATTCCTCAATTAATCTGCCTATTCTGAGCCCATTTAATATTTGCTGTCTGAACACTGTACAGTGAGAAAGTTGAAGTATTTTGTCACATGTTGCTTGAAAATCTATTACCTTATCAATCAAATGTGTAATCCTGTCAGAGAATGAGATCAGGTTTGTGTGATACAGCCAATTTTCTAGAAAATCATTGTATTTCTTCTTATCTCTTTGATTCATGATCAGTTTAGTTAGATATCATCTTTCCATTTTTACTTGGGCTTGATGTCAGGTGAATGCCCTGTAATTACCCAGTCATTTCACTTGCCCTTTGATAACTGTCACATTATTGGCACTCTCTGAAATACCCACATTATTAAAAATGAATGTCAGCAGGGCAGGGACTTCTGGGCTTTCTGGAGGTGGTTGAGTGTTAGGTTACCTCCAGAATTCAAAACCCCTTATCCCGTAGGGAAAGTCTAATATTCTCTCCAGGTAATAAGCAGTCTGGACATCTTAATCTCTATAGGGGGATACCTCTTGCCAAACAGAAAACAGAAATGTGAACCATTCCCAAGCTGCCACATTTCCACTCTTCATTTTTCCTGGAAAGGCTGCATGTGGCATTTTTGTCATAGAATGGTAGGGTGTTAAGGGTTGGAATGGAACACTGCCAGGGTTGGGGCATCTACAGCCTCCCTGGGCAACCTATTCCTGTGCCTCACCACCCTCACCGTAAAGAATTTCTTCCTAATGTCTAACCTAAATTTCCCCCCTTACAGTTTGTACCCATTCCCCTTTGTCCTGTCACTACAGTTCCTGATGGAGAGTCTGTCTCCAGCTGCCCTGTAGGCCCCTTAAGATATGGAATGTTGCTGTGAGGTCTCCACACAACCTTCTCTTCTCCAGGCTGAACAGCCCCAGCATCCTCAGCCTGACATGTTCCAATGCATAAACAGGCAGCTTTGCAGAAAAGCTGGGCATAAATTGAAGCAGGTAAAATTGAACTTGATGTCAACAAGTAACAGAGCCCTGCATTCACTGGGCATGAAAACAAATACCTTACTAAAAGATGATCTCTTTTAATGGAAACAGTGCTACAGATATTCCAGCAGGGTTGGAAGTTTAGGCTTGCTTTGTGAGAGCTGCTTATTGTTACTTGAGTGGAGGGGCCGTGGTTCAGGTAGAGCATAACGCTGGGATACCCTTAGAGCATTTGGTGCATCCCCTTCCCTGTTCAGTTCCCTGATTCTTACTTGGATGCTGTCCACAAGGACATTGCAACAGAACTTAGAGACTACTTTGCTTGAGTTCCCAAGATGTGGAGAGGAAGTGGTTCCTTTCTGTCTGTAAAAACTATTATTAACATGTATTGTTTTTAATGAGGTGAGAAGCTGATGCTTGTGTAGGAGTGTCACTGGTGACCTTAGGTAGGCTCCTGGTCTTTAGCCACGAAAATGTGAGAAAAGGTCACCGATTGTGGATGATGGAAAAGGTGTTTGTATTGCCTGTGATTGCATGACGGGCAACATTCAGCGTAGCCCCTGTTGTCACCACAGTTCCCTAGTTCTGTGTTAATTTGCTTACAAACTACATGCTGAAGTTGCCTCTCAAGCTGTTAAAAACCCTGGGTTAGTAGTGCTGTTCTCTAGACAGGTCATGGAAGAGTTTGATATTGTGTGTATTTTGCCAGTGTGAATCTTGCTGTGTAAGATCTGGGGTATGTATGAACTCCAGAGGAAAAAAGAAAGCTGCTCAAAACCAACAAATTAGAAGCAGCAGGAAACATTTCAAACCTTCACTGTACAGACCACCACTAATGAAAAATTCAGAGGCAGATTTTGGCTTGATGGCAGCACTGGAGCTTTCTTCTCCCAGGTACTAACTGAGCCAAAACACTTAGTTTTGTGTGCAAAACTGCTACCGATTGAAGTAGATTTTGTTTGGAAAAAGAAAACTGGAACTTGTTACTTTTTAAGAAATCTGCCAGCGAAACAGGGCTTAGTAAAAGTAGTGTGTGTTATCAAAAGAAAAAACACCAGTGACCACCAGCGAAGGGAGAGTTGTTTTTCAGGGTAGTCTGCCACTTTGGTTTATCTTTCCAGGCTTCCACAGCTCTGCTGAGGAGCCCGTGATGGCAGCTCTTGCTTTCATGAATTCTAACCTCAGTGAGTGTTTAATCATGCCTCAAACAGCTTGGCTTTTCAGAGGAAAAATGGTGTTTCTGTTCCGGTATCGCTGTCCAGCTTAATGTAATGAGTGATGGGAACACCGTGCCTGGGACACATCCATCTGCTTCCCTCCAGACCATTTTCTTCCTGGCTTTTTCTGCAGTCTAAAGTTATCAACCCAGAACACTCGCCAGTGATGGGAACTTGCTGCTGCCTTCCTGTACTTGCTGGCATCTCCACTCCAGCTGAAAGCATGCTTCAGCTCCTGCTTTGGAGCCAACTTAAAATGGGGAAGAAGGCAGTAAGGGGTGAGCTTAAGGGTCTCATTCAATATAAAAGTCTTGTATTAGCCATGACAAATTGTAAAAATGTCCAGGTAGATACAGAGTCATTGTCTTCCTACAAACCTGGCACAGGTTGCAGCCTGCCAGCTCCTGCCTGCATATGCTGTTTGTAGGTTTATCCCATATTCCATTACACCTTTCTCAGTGGTGGTAGGGAGGCACTGTGGTTCTGAGACCTTGCCTTTGCATTTGAGACAGTGGAGAACAGCTTTGGAATCCATTTCCCCACCCTCCCTTTTTTTTTTTTTTTTCCCCCAGAGAAATTCTTCACGGGAAGCTGGGCGAGTACCTGAAGCCATTTGTGCCTTTTCAGTCTCTGCTGATGGTGCCTGGTGGAGCCGGGCGGGAGCACAGCTGTGGCTGCTCTCCTGGATAATCCCTGCAGCTGCGGAAAGCGGGTGCTCACGCTGGCGCTGGGTTTGTCTGGACTCCTCCAAGGGCAAGCTGAAGTGTAACGAACGCTCTTAATTAGCTTGCTCCAGTTGCACTGTGCTAAGCTCAGCCTTAGCACCTCAGTGCAGTTAATTAAAAGACCGGGTGGCTGAGGTTTTATTAGTACAGTGTGTTTGCCGCTGGATGAAACAATGGGAGAAAGGTGGATGACTTGTGTAAATTGTCAGGGGTAGGTGATTACCTGAACACAGTGAACAGCCCTGTTTGGAGATCACTCTCCTTCCCAGGTGAGCCAGGGGAGAGTCACACCAGAGAACAAAGGAGTTTTTATCATTATCAGGCTGCTGAGCCAGTCTGTCCCTTGAATTTCTTAAAGCTTTTAAGAAGAAAAATCTCTGAGCAGATATGTGCACATGATTCATTTGGCAAAAGCACTCAGCCAGCTTCCCAGAGGGGAACTAAAATAATTTCCACATACAAGTAAAGCAAATAGCCTGTGTCTTGTTCATCCTACCAAGTATTATTGACTAGTGCTGAGTAAGAGATCCTTGCAGAGCCTTGATGAAAGGTTGGCAACTCACCCCACTTGGTCTCGATTATTGCAGCATGGTTTTGTAATATTGAATTGCAAGGCTTTTAGTAATCTTCACAGGCTGTTCAACCCAAGCCACTAAGCCTAAACTAAAATGTTTAAAAACTGCAGCTCATGCTCTTAAATACTCTGTAAGAACTGGAGGCAATTTCAATAAATGTTAGGCTCTTCCTGTTAATGTGTAGAACAGATATTGCCTCCTAAGATCTGGCTGAAATGTTCCACTGTGGTGGTATTTGAGACTAGTTATATTTGGCTCATCTTTGTTCCATATCCAGTTTTACAACTACCAGATGACACCCTAATGAAACATCAAAGAAACCATGAATGGTTGCACTGAAGTGCTCTCTGAATGTTGTATCCAGTGAGGTACAGAGCTCCCACGCTGGATATGAAGAAATTTTGACCATAGGGCAAATGTGGCTTTCATCTTTTAGACACTGCAGCAGCAGTGTGGCACAAATCCCAACTTTCATTTAGAAAAGAAAGTAAAAAAGCTGTTTATCAGGTTTTTTTTTTCAAGATAGTTTAGGAAACTATCTTGAGCCCTTCTGTTCTTTACTTAATAGTACGTTTGGGAAAATAGATGAAGAAGAAACAGTCTTGCTGAATAAAATCTAAAACTACTTCTAAGAAGTTTTTCCAAAAGGAGAATGGAAGTACTTTGGAAGCTACTGAGCATTTAAGTATTAGCAGTAAATTTTTGGATTTGCAAGAGAAGCTAGTTGGATGGAATGAACACATTTTCATCCATGGCAGGGATGAAACATGAAGTCCCCATTTGTGCAGTGTCGTTTCTTGATCAGTCATGACAAAATTAATCCAATCTGGATGCTGAATCTAGATCTATAAATATATTTATTATAATATAACAAGAACTTAACAGTAAACATAAACTATATACAATACCATTACAGATAACCCTGTTTTTAATATTATTCACAGAAATAGCCAGTTTTGTTCCAGTGTGAGAAATGAAGAAATAAGCTAAATTGGAAATGTTGAATATGTTTCGGTCTTGCTGACAGGTAGCACCTCCTTTGGAGGTAGACACACACCAACACTAAAATTAGTCCTGCCCCAGGCAGTTAGAAACTTGTGCTCCAATCTTTAGGTTCACACTTGCACCCTGTTTGACATAAATACTTTAAATGACATACTAGTATATAATTTTGTTGTGCTTATTATTTTTTTCTTTTCTTTAAAGAATAAATAAAACAACTGCATAACAAAGACTGGAACCTCACTGTCAAAATGAGAGACTTGAGTCACCCTATAGCTTGACTCAGCTGACTTGAGCACTTATTCTTTAAATACTGCAAGATACAAATTTCTTTTTTTTTCTTTTATTTTATAAATGATTATTAATAAAATAAGATGATTAGCTAACCATCTGCATTGATTTTCCCAAAGCTGTAGGCAGACCTCCCTTTGTATAAAAAGGCTACTGTATTTGGTATGAAATTCAACTAGATTTTGAATGTAAGATCTCACCCGTGCCCTGTACAGGACCCTCCTTCTTGAATTACTGGCATGGCATTTGGGATTTGAGTCTGCAAAGGCAAGTATGGCAACTTTTTTCTTCCTCTCCTTGGAAAGAAATCAGACAATCCGTAGCTTGGGGTTGCTTCCTGTTGGTGAATTTTAAGATTCTTTCCCCTGCCCCCTATATGTTACCCGGTCCATCTCCCATTTGATCCTTTTATGTATAAATTTATAAAGAATTTCCACATCACAATGCTCTCTGGATAGACAATATTTTAATATATATAAAAATATAACCCCTGTGCTGTGCATATACTTACAACTCTACATAGTAATAATTTGAAGTCTCTTACACTGGGCTTAAGTCTATGCATTTTTCTACCATGGGCTTTAAACTCATGTATTTAAAATCTGTATATAAGAGAATGATAAGGTTTTCACACTGGGTGGGGAACTTGAAAAATAAAGTAAAACAAAAAACTGCTCAGACTTTACATAAAAAATAGTGGCATGTATCCCAACATAGGGAATTTTGGTTGAGAGCCAAAATGAGTGTGTAGCCACAGGAGGCGTCTTCTCTGTTTGCTGAAAACATGGAAAACCCACACTATGCTGTGCGTTTTACTGTGATTCCAGCCAGAAGTGAAGAGTGGGTTTATCAGGAGAACACCTCTGGAATCAATTCATTTTGCATTATGGGAATCAAGCACTGTCAAGTGCATCAGCAGAAACTGGGAGGAAAAGGTTTAGGAGCCGCCCCCCCACCACCTGTGGCCACAGCCACACGTGCCCACACAAGCAGCACCTGGAGCAGAAACTCATTCAGCCCAACAGACCTTTTAAAATCATTTTACATGGAATTTATTACCAATGGCTCTTCTTCTTCTCCCCAGTCCCCACCTCACCCCCCCATCTGGGCTCTTCTCTAGAGAACTGAAAGAATTGTTTGATCTGATGGAAGACTGACATCAACATAAGCCATCTGTCACACAAGACTTCTCTCAGTCATTGGTATTGAAAAGCATGTATTTCTTAAAAACAAATGTAGGAATCAAAGTGGTAAGGACACTTTGACCTTTCAAATAGATTGATGCCTAAAGTGTAATAGTAAAACTAATCTGCATGGTTATTTTAAGAATCAAGCTCGAGCTCTAAAGTAAAATGCAGATTATTTTTTTCCTCTCTTCCCCAGCTTAAAAAATATGAGAAATTCTATTGCACCTGGGTTGACCAAAAGCCGATATCCAGAACAAGTGCCACTATAACATCTAGTGACACCCTTGCATTATTAAGTTACAATATCTTACATAGCACGGAGCTCTCTGCTCCTTGTTCACCAAAAGGTGAGGATGATTTTTCTACATTCAATGTAGACACTATTCAAGACTTTAGAGCAATATGTTCACTGGCTGGCTTTGCTGCTTGTGTTCCTTAAGTAATAGTGTTCCTTTTGCCTGCTTTCAACAGGTACAAACAGTTCTCCATCCAACTCCTGGGGAACATCAGCCGCTCTGGATGTACTTCTTGATTGCTACGCAGCCGTGTCGAAAAACAGGGCAGGGCATATTTGGTAGAAGTGTCCATGTGTTTGTTTTAGGGTCATAGGCTTCCATGTTTCCCAGGGCAGGTCCTTCGCTGCTGACGATCCCACCGGTGGCGTAGATTTTTCCATCCAGAACAACAGCGCTGTGTTTTATATAAAAAAAAGTAAGTTTTAGTTAGTGGTCCTGCTGAAAAATTTTCTTTTTAGGCTCAAAACAAACCCAATCTTTTGTAAGAAGGGGTAAGCAATGAATACACCTTTTATTCTTATCTATATAAAGGTGTGTGAGCATTTCTCTTCCTTCTCCCTTTATCTCCCCAAAATTAATCCTTTTTGTGTTCCTGCCAGGTAGGCAAATGTTATCTCTAATGTAAACAACAGAAATACATCCAGGTAAGATGTTTCTCCAGCCCACATATGAGATCTGCAGCAAAAGCAGCAGGACAATGCATCCCTGTAATACTGTGCACATGCAAAAGCAATCCAAGCAATTTGGAGTCCCTGCCACCTTGGCTGGAATAAGACCTTGCTTCAAGTTACTCCTTTAATTATCAATGAATGCTGCAAAATGGGGGGGAGAAACACCTTCAAACCACGTTCTGTTGCTTCAGACGCTTCCACAGTGTGGGAGCTTGGAGGTCCCACTGACTCGTCCTTGTGCACCCTGGAGGTGTGGTGTCCAGGGAAAAGTGAACCCAGGGTGCATGGATCTGATGGCTGGGGATGTGCAGCTGAGGGAATGGCAAGGGAGATATATGTTGGCATCTAAAGAAGACAAAACCCCTTACTGCTTTTTGAAAGTGGAAGTGTTTGACTTCAGATATCTCTTGTAAATTGAGAATAAGGGGGCTGGGCTAATCCTGTGGCCCATAGGCTCTTGGTAGGAGGGAAGGTGCATAGGTAGGGGAGGTATTTGAAAGAAAAATTACTCCTTGGCCTCATCTCTTCCTTCTGCTTAATGCCTCATCTTCCTCAGTAATCCTGCACAGGGCAGGACACTGGCTTTGGGCTAATGAAGATGGACAACGAGGGACTGCTCCCCTCTGTGTATTTGGAAATGGCAGAAGGATGACAAAGGCAGCTGGGTGGGAAAAGCCTGTGCAGGGCTGCCCTGTGCTCCATGCTGCTGTCCCACTGCATGGGGGGGAAACCCAAAAGGAGGGGTGTCCCTGCTTTTTGTCTGCTGGGGAACCCAGATTTGTCCTCTGAGTAGATTTAAAGATGTTAAGCTGGATAGGGTTGATGCTGGCTTTTCTGGTGGCTGGATCCTTTTTGAGAGTAGCTGGTGGATGATTGTGTTGGGAAGGAAAGTGGAGACTCAGGAGAGTGTGTACACACCAAAGGATAGCAGAGGAAAATGATAAATTAATTGCAACCAAGAAGGTGACCTAGATCTAACAAGGGTAGTGATCCTCTAGGCTTGGTAAAAGCAAAGTAATTTCTTATGGCTAATTTTGGAGCAGTGGGAAGAAGAAGGATATAAAGTAATAATGGTAAAAGCCAGAGAGCACTGGAGGACAGAGGATGAACTGAGACTAAAATGGCACTGACAAAGCCATGTGCTTCTGAAGAACACAAGACTCTGATGTCCTTGTGGAGAAGCAGAGCCTGAGGTTAAAAATAAACTCACAATGACAACAGTGAGACCTCAAATAAGCCTAGTCCCTGGGTACCACCAGGAAATAGGAAATAATGAGAATCTTGTCAAAATAACTGTTAATCTGAAAGGAGGAGGAAGGAGAGAGAGACTTGAAACACTTGATTAGAGCCTATCCACAAATCATCAGGGCCGGATGATACATAGCCCAGAGTCCTAAGGGAGTTTGCTAATGAACTTACCGAAGCACTGGTAATTATTTTTGAAACGTCAGGGAGAAATGGGGAAGAATAAGGACTTGAGTAAAGCAAGTGTCATCCTGAAAGATGGCTTTGAAAGAGAAGGAGCCCACCTCCAAAAGAACCAAGGCTGGTGGTGGAGAGGCACTGCCCAGCAGGAACTCCTGCCAAGGCTCAGTCCCTACGGCAAGGAGGAGGCAGAGGTGGCCGACACAGTAAATCAGACAAATGTGCATATTAAACCACAGGTTTGGACTCAGGATATTTATTGAGGAGTGAGAAGCCCATTTCTGTCCTGGAACAAGTTCCTATTTAGAAGCACGACAGGCTGGGAATTACAACTTGCAAAACCCAGTCCGAGGAGGGGGGACAATGGTTCCACCCCAAGCTCCACAGCCCTGATGTGGTGGAGGGGCTGCTGAAACCAGCAGGATGAGAGTTTAGAGATGAGGCCATGGGGTAGTGATTGCTGTTTGTGTTTTGTGTAGTATTTTAGCTACCTAGTTTTCATCTAGTGAAGTCTCCTCTGTGGCACAGAATCATAGAATCAGCCAGGTTGGAAGGGACCTCTGAGATCATCAAGTCCAACCCTTGATCTACTACTGCCATGGTTACCACTAAGTGTCACATCCAGTCTCATCTTAAAAACCTCCAGGGATGGAGAATCCATCACTTCCCTGGGCATCCCATTCCAATGCCTGATTACCTCTCTGTAAAGAATTTCTTCCTAATATCTAAACCTCTCCTGGCACAGCTTAAGGCCATGCCCTCTTGTCTTACTGATAGCTGCCTGGGAGAAGAGACCAACCCCCACCTGGCCACAACCTCCTGTCAGGGAGTTGTAGAGAGTGATGAGGTCTCCCCTGAGCTTCCTCTTTTCCAGGCTGAACAACCCCAGTTCCCTCAGCCTCTCCTCATAGGACTTGTACTCGAGTCCCTTCACCAGCCTCGTTGCTCTCCTCTGGACCTGCTCCAGCACCTCAATATCCTTCCTGAACTGAGGGGCCCAGAACTGGACACAGCACTCNGACAATAGGTGTGGCCTCACCAGTGTCTGAGTAGCAGGGAGAATCACTTTCTGGAACCTGTGGCCCCCAGCACTGTTCCTGATACAGGCCAGGATGCCATTGGCCTTCTTGGCCACCTGGGCACACTGCTGGCTCATGTTCAACCTCCTGTCAATCCAAACTCCCAGGTCCCTTTCTGCCTGATGTTCAGTAGCAGCTCCTCTGAGCCAGAGCAGCTGCCACCACAGAGCAGCTCAGTAGCCAAGCACACCTTCCCAACATGATCTGGGTTTGGGTTTCTCCCCAGCCCATGCTCTGGATTTGGGGTTACAGTGGGTGGGGAAACGTTGCTCTTGTTCTCCAGCACCTGGGCTACAGCACTGGAAGAAATTCCTGCCCAGCGGCTGGGACAAGCACCTCAGTCCTGTAGCTTCCCATCATAGTGCTAGTATGTTGGGAAGAAATGGATGCTTAATTCCATGCTCTGGAAGACTGTATGAATTTTACATGGTCATTAGAGGAGCTTCTGCCCCCTCCATATGCAATTCCCATAGATGAGACTGGCACAACACTTAGCTTGTGAGTCATGCCTGAGGAGAGCTGCTCCTGCTATGGAGAAATGGACAGTTCTGAGTCTGTAGCAGGTACTTATGTGTGCAGGAGACTTTGGAGACATTCAGTCATCTTTGGGGCCAAAGTGGCAAGTAGGTGCTTAAGATAATTAGGAATTTAGTCCTAGATTGCTGCTACTTTGCAGTATTAAGACAATCACTGCTAATTTCTGGGACCTTAGGGAATAGGAAACTCAAGTGAACTCTAAAACCTTGAGGAAAGTTGAGTGGAAAGGAGTATGCTCATTGCTCTTTCTTCATTACTGTGACAACATTTCTTTTATCCCCTCCCTTCCATCCTATCAGCTGTAAAAACATAGTTACCAAGGCTGACATACAAAGAAAGAAATAATTACAATAATTAGGATGCGAGTTTATTGCTCGGTGCCATTAATCCTGAGAGATAAAATGATTACAGGCTGTCAGAGCCTGGGAAGGAAGGAAGGAAGCTCTGTGCCACAAAGCCTTGCTGTGGGGACACAAACCCTCTGGTGGCTTTGGGGCATTGACTTCCCCAGCTGAGGAACAGCCAGACCTCCACCTTTCTGGCAGAACTCCCAGGGTGAAGGTAATTGGTATCAAAATGGAGGTCACTTCAGCCACTCCTTCCAGGAAAATACATTTCAGCAAATTATTACCCTGCAGGCTAATGACCTGACTTTCTACTCGGCAGGTAATTACTGCTGTTTGCTGGAGAGGCTTCTCCTGCCCCAAGGCCAGTTCACCTGAGGTGCCAGGGTGTCCCTCATTTCCCAAACCACACACAGCATCACAGGATCACACTGTGACTATCCCCTACCACTGCCACTGCTGGTCTGGTCCATCTGCTAGCCTCCATGGAGCTATAAATCACGCTCCTAGGAAAATCCCAGTGAGGTTGAGGTGTGCCAAGGGCTGGTGGGGACCTGGCTGTCCATGATGAGTGTGCTTATACACATCTAAACATCCTTTACATCTCTTCCCTGCCTATCCACCCTGCATTCCTTGCCCAGCCTGAGCAAACAAGACAGGATTCCTCTCTGACAGCTGCCTGTTAAAGGGCTTGATGGGCAAAGCAAATCAATGAACACTAAAATCATAGCCAGGTTAGAAGGGACCTTAAAAGATCATCTGGTCCAATCTTTTGTGTGAAAGGGATGCCAGATGAGGTTATCTAGCATGCTGTCCAGTGCTAAAAACTTTTGGTGAAGGGGACTCCACCACATCCCTGGGGAGGTTGTTCCAATGAATGATTGATCTCACTGTAAAAAATTCTTATATCAAGATGTAGCTTTTCCTGTTGAAACTTGTACATGTTGCCCCTTGTCTTCTCGCCATGGCTCCTTGTGCAGAAAGAGCTTCTGTCCCTCCTTGTAGCCACCCTTTAAGTGCTGGAATACTCTGTGAGGTTCCCCCTAAGCCTTATCCTCTCCAGGAAGAAAAGACCCAACTCCTTGAGCTTTTCCTCATCAGGCAGGCTCTTCTCACCCTTTGATCATCTTCGTGACCCTCCTTTGGACCCCCTCCAGTCTGTCTGGTTTTTTTTGAACTATGGGGACCAGAAGTGGACACAGTGGTTCTCGTGCAGCCTGACAAGTGCTGAGTACAGTGGGATGATGAAAGTCTCCTGATGGGCAGTAATTTCGAAGCAACCCAAAGCAGAGGATATCAGTACCTTTTTTTCTTTAGTGTTTGAGAGATGAGTGCCTGAGCGCTCTTGCTCCAGGACCTCCCTCTCCCAGTCATGATGGCTGGATATAGCACCAAGCAGTGGGACTACCAGAAATGTTTTTCAGTTTTGCTTGTTATTGTTTTAGAATTTCCTGCTGAGTCCTAAAGATCACATCAGCCTTATCAGGAAAAGTTAAAAAAAATTTTTAAAAAAATCCTTTCTTGTAATGTCTGGAATTGTAAAAAATTTGGAATGGCTGAATTACTATGTTGTATTGACTTCCTGAAGCTTAGTATCTTCTGGGGCCTCAAACAATGCTCTTCTTCCTCCTCACTCCTGGCTTTGTGTGCATAAGCACACATTTATTTGGAACAGTTCCATAAGTATTACTAAACATTATCAGTTAGGTAGATGCAAGATCTGCTTAAAAGAAGTAAAAAAAAAAACCCCAAATGCCTGCATTTATTAGTGGGTGAATTTCCTTCCTTCCCTAAGATTACAGGAGGTCGAACTGAACGATACTGGTGTGATCCTTGGAGTTGTCTTGTGCAGGGCCAGGAGTTGGACTTGATGATCCTTGTGGGTCCCTTCCAACTCAGGATGTTCTGTGACTCTATGATGCTCATCAACTGGGTGGAGCAGGCTTTAGGATGAGGGAACCCTCCAGGGTACCAGCCCCTGTGGGACCTGGCTCTGTGCAGTGTTAGGCAGAGCTGCAGGTGCTCCTTAAGCTTTTGTTTAAACCGGGGACCTTTTCGGGGCACCTGCACGGTGGTTTGCGGTGCCAAAACAAAAGGCATTGCTGGTGTCTCTGTGGGTGGAAGGGGTCAGGTGCCAAAGTGTCCTGAGCTGGTGGCTGTGCTGACAGGCTCTGGGGCTGTTTAGCAGCCGGGGTGGCAGCCAGGTTGTTATGTCTGAGAAGGCCAAGCTCGGGTGGCCGTGTTGTGCTGCCAGAGGTGTCATCTTTATAATGAGACAGATAAATGAGGGTCCAGATTAGTCACGGTCAATTAGGAGGATATCATGCCCCTTCTTGGAGCAGGATTATTAGAGTGGGTGTCTTGGCCAAGCTCCAGCTATGTTCTCCCCTACTCTGTGAACACTTTCCCTTGCTAATGATCCAAAACCATCACGTGGCATCGTTACTTGTTGCTGAAAACCAGCAATGTTTTATTCCAAAGTCCACAACACATCAGTAATGGCCCCAAGTGCTCTGTCTGCATCATTTATGCTTTAACGCCCACCAAAATCCTTCATGTCATCAGCTCCTACAGAAATTATTGCCAGTAGTCTGGCACTGCAGTTCTCATCTGCTGTCTGTGGAGTGCAGTCCCACACACACGTCTCCTTCCAGGTATGCTGGAAGATTTTGGTTTTCCCTTCCAGACCAGCTGCAAATGCTGCTGGCTGAACAGACCATGTTCAGACCGTGTCTGCAGGCTCCGGAAGCAAGCAGCCATTAAGGAACCCTGCTCTGTAATAGCTTCACCTGGGAATATCCATCCAAACAAGCTGTGCTCTAACTCCTTCCAGTGCCTGGAGTTACCAGGAACTTAGCAACGAGGAAAGGAGCCAGCTGGGGGAGGCTGTGGCTGGTGCTATACATTAGCAATGCCTGGCAGTTCAGCACAGGAGGCACCAGGCTTTGGTGTTCAAGAACAAGGCCTTATTTGAAAAAAAGAGGGGGGGAGGAAATAATCCACAAACTGACCCTGGTTTTGTGCTGTTCAGCCTGAGTCAAAGTTTTATTAAAGATTTCCATTCGGCAGAACCATCTAATAAATCTTACTGGTTAGCAGTCAGAGGAGGAGAAAGAAAATGCTTTTCTGGTGTCTGTTGGGAATTGCTGGTACTAAATTAGCTTCTCTGGAATTATTGCTGGCACCACCATGCTGCCGCTGTTGCCCCGTGGAGGCTCTCTGTAGCACAAGCCTGTTTGTACGCTGCCTGCATCCTAAGCAAGCAGAATATGGAATTTTTAATCATTCACAGGAACGCATTTGGTATTCTTTTTGCCTGTGGAAAAATAAACCCTTGAAGGGCACTGTAGGAAGGGAGAATGCCTGCCTGCAAAGGGAGGCCTTGCCACGCTGGTGGGGAGGGACATCTTTGCAGGTCTTTTTGGAGGGAGGTGTCTGGCAGAGCAAGGTGTGATCATCCCAGCTCTTCATACCTGTTGCCTGCTGTCTGCCATCCAAAGATCCTGCAAATGAACAGGGGCTGCCAAACTGAGATGGGGTGCTTGTGGTAAACAGCTTACACTTGCCTGATATTTGGGAAAAGTCAAATATTTCCCTCACCCTCACCTGTCATGTGGAAGATATTCCAGACCTGCGTGTGAACTCTCAGTGTATTTTAAAATGCTTCAGGCCTATTACAGCTCTTTACCCATTTAGCATCATCCTTCAAAGGGTTAATTCTAGGTCAGCATAAATTTCTTATTGACTTCCATCAGGCTGGGCTTAATCTGAAAATGATGCTCAATTTGCTCTTCTGTTGATTATGAGCTGGAGACCCAAACCATTTATTTTTTATTTTTCATTAAAAGTAATTTAACTTGATATTAAAACCATTTGAACAGACCTTTAATTTTTCACAAGCAGGGAATGTCACACACATTTCTTTCCCCTGTGCTCGAGGCCATCATGCTCCCTTATCACTAATGTGTAGAAACAAAGCAGATAAAAATAAAAGTGATGCGGTCAAAATTTTTTCTCAGCAAATGCGGTATCGAGTGATTCCTGGTGAGAGGAGATCAATAGCATGCAGTTAATTTTTAAGTTGTTTATGTTGCTGCTTTTAAACCATGTTTTTTGTGATCCATGGTAATGAGTGGAATGAGGAATTTATAGATTCATAGGCTAAGGTCAGAAGGGACCTCTGTGCTTCGTTAATCTGAGCCTGTGTATACATAGGCCATGGACACTTCCCCAGGCAGCATCTCTCTTGGAAACATATCTAATCTCCTCTTAAAAACATCGAGTGTTGGTGAGTTCACCCCCTCCCTTGCTGGTTCTCTGTTTAATTATCCTTGCTATTGGGAAAGTGCTTCACTTCAAGGCCAAGATATGTAACTTGACTTTCCAGTCCCTGTAACCTCCTATACCTTTGTCTGCAAGATTGAAAGCTTTTCCACTTGCTCCCAGTGATCAAGTCACCTCTCAGCCTTCCTTTGATAAACTCCTTGAATTTCCTGGAGTCATTCTGGCAGCTTCCCTTTGAACTTCTGCTGATACTTCCACATGTTGATGCAGGACCCAAGACCTGCATTTGTCTCGCCGGTGCTGGATGCAGCAGCCCTCACTCTACCCACATTCAACTTGTTTTCCTTTTGGTGTTAGGGCTTTTATTATATATCCAATACTGCCCTGACCTTCTATCCAGCACACTGCAATGTGAGCTCATGTTGTGCAGCTGTGAGTGACCTCCTTTATGTCCTCCTCTGAGTTCCTGGCTTTCTAAGGGAGCAGGGCTGTAAGATTGTGCTTCCTCCATGTATTATTTTGTATTTAAAACACCACTGCTAGCTTGAGACTGTTGAACTGAGATATTCAGGTAGCTGCTAAAATAGCTCCTTCTGTAGTATTTTTTACCCACCAAGTGTTATGCCACCTGTGGCCTTTATCTGGAGAGAATTTCTATTACCTGGATTGTTGGTAGATATATTAAATAGCATTGAAGAAGAAGCAATGCTTGCTACCAGTGGCCTTGCTCAATGATATCTTCTCATTAACAACTACATTTTGAGATCTGTCAGTGAAGCAGATTTAATCTCTCTACTGTGTGCCTTGTTAATTCCATATAATACCAGCCAAATACCTTGGAGAAATCGCACTATATTACAGCATCACAGTTGTCTTTAGCAGCCAGGCGTGCTGTATTAAAAACCAAAACAAAGAACTAGGTTTCCTGATACCTTTGGTGGTCTTGGCAGTGTCAGGTTTATGGTTGGATTTCATGACCTTAAAGGTCTTTTCCAACCTAAATGATTCTATTATAACAGGTTGGTTTAACAAGCCTCCTTTTCTGGAAAAGTGCATTGATTGCTGTTCATTATTTTATTAGCATCTAGTTATTTGTTGATGAAATCCCAAATTAACCACTCTGCTATTTTGCAGAGGACCAACATGAGGCTAAATGAGACCACTTAGTTTGATGCTGGTACTTTGCAAAATTAATTGCTGCACTGAAATTCTCCTTTTCACCTTTTCAAAATATGGAGTCACTTTAGCAGTGCCCTGATCCATCCTCATCTTGAAAAGTTATTAAAAATCAACATTAGTGGCTCAGTCAGCTTCACAATAGAATCTCTACAGACACCTGTGTCTAAGACAGCTGAGTTGCTGGATCTGAGAACTTAATAAATTTGTGAGTTCACATCTTCTCTTGCTGCCAACAGTGACTGCTTTTGGTTCCTCACAGCAGAATATGGAACCAAACCTTCCTGCTCCCTTCCAAAATACAAATGAGAAACAACCATCCAACTGGTCTGTATTACACTGTGCTACCTCATCAGCCTCATCAGCAATGGTTTTATAACTGATTAAAATTACAAATTGGATTCCCAAAGATTTAAAGTACCTTTCTTTTTACTTCTATTATCCTCCAGTATTTCACTGGTTCTCTCAGCCTCCTGTAGCAGCAACCAGTTTTTAACCTATTTGTTATTGCTAAGCTCCCATTTTCCCCATTTCTGTACATACTGATTTATTTAGGTTTTGTCACAGGCTTTACATCCTCTTTAGGCTGAAATATTTTTCCTTGACTGTTTCCCAGAACATTCAAAAATGTTTGAAATGGTGCCTAAATTTGGCATCCAATTGGGATATACTGGATTATTCCTTTTCCAGTGACTATTCCACTATAAATGTAGGTTTCCTGTCCACTACTGCTTTAGAAAAAATTTCATTTAAAAGTCTGAAGTTACTTTTTACTGATGAGTGGCAAATTCTACTTAAGCAAAGCCAGTTTATTATGGTGCCTAAGCACTGGGTAATATTTAGGTCACTGGTTCACTCTCCTTGGTCCATCTCAAGGTGTCCCACTGGATTCCCTCCTTCAGGGTGCCGAGCAAAGCGTCCCTTCACGTTAGAAACCCTGGGAAGTTTTCAGGTGAGATGCTCAGCCAACAGCCCCTGGTTGAAATCAGCCATGCAATTTCTCTTGAATTGTATTTAACAGATTTTTGTTACTTTTTTTCAAAACTGAGATATTCAAAGAGCAGCTCACCCCTCTCAACAGGAACATGTAGGAATGTATCAAATGTCCAAGTCCCTTGTGTTTCATTTTACAGTTTAGGGCTCTAATCCTGAGCTGCACTGTACACATTAGTTCTGGTTTTCAGGAGAAAAATATTATTATATACTGCCTGAGCACTGCACTCCTCATCCTCCTTTGCCTCCTGCTAGAGCAGAGGGACTGGGAGGACACGTCCTTAGCACAAGGGCACACGGCAGAGAACCACTGGGATGGAGCTGGCTTAGGGTGGAGCTTGGCTGCTCCAACCCCTTTGCTTACAGCAATATCTGCTCCAGCAGCCAAGAGAGGGTGCCCCTTAAATTAATAAAAGAAGGTGAAAACGAGAAAAAAAAACAGCAAAAAGAGAAAAACCGAGCATGCTTTTTTTCACTGCACCAAAGTGAAAGGTAAATGCAACAAGTTAAAACATGGAGGTGTTTTTGAACAGTAGAATGGGGGCCGGGGACACCCCTGGGGCAAGGAGAAGGGCTGTTGGCTGAACTTTTGGGAGATGCAGGTCCTGCTGCTGCCCCATTGCTGCTAGTCCTCCCAACACCAGCCAGTGTTTTGTCTGGACATTGCCTGGCACATCCCCTCTGTCCTGCTTTTCCTGCATCAGACATGGATAACAAACACTCACTTGGTGCCTGTGGCAGTGTTTGCTGATGAGCTGTGGCTTTTCCAGGGAAACCAACAGCTCAGCCAGTCCCCAGCATGGGGATCTGCTCTGCCAGGGGCTGGCCTGTGTAACAGCCCCAAACAAGCCCGTCTTTCTGTAGCAGCAGCCATGTAAAACTATTTAAAAGGTCTTTAAGTTCTGCCAGTACCTGCAATGGGTGCCAAATTTTATTTTTGTCAGCCAGTTAGGGAAATTTGTTCAGCTTGTGACCAGGATCGGGGAAGTGAGCCCAAAAAGCAATCAAAAACACCTAATAAATAATAATAATTAATATCAGTGTGTGATGCTTACTCAGTACTTTTTTTAAGGACCTTATAGCTAGTTAGCAAAAATATGTTCCACATTATGGTGGTCTCTTCTACAGTGGATATTTATCATCCTCCAGTTACACATGGCAAACTGAGGAAAACAGCATTCCTGTAGTCACTGGAGGAGCCCAACACACATCCCTTCCCGTGATCCATTGTGCCTGAGTGTGAGGAGATACATGAACCGTAGTCGGGTCCTGGATGTACACTTTGGGAAATGCTGTGTCCCTGAACATGTGCAAAAAAGAGATGAGGAAAAAACCCAAATGGTTCACACCTCCCTTCCCCTCTCCCCTTCACTTTAATTAGCTTATCTATCAGCAGAAAATGTTAAGGCACCAGTAATTCCATTTTAATGGTTTTTCTCACCTGCAGAACTGCCTGGAGTGGTTCATGTTGGGACCTGCTTTAATATTGCCTTTCTCTGGGTCATAGATGGTGGTTGCTCGTGCATAAGCTCCTCCAAGAATAAAGATGAACCCATTGAGAGTGACTGCAGGAGCATATTTGTTATCTGTCAATGGAAAGCAACACTGAGATCAGTTTTAGGCTCAGGTTTGGAGACCGTTTTTTTATTTATACATTCCCGTTATTTATAGATAAGTCACGTTTCTCTAAACCTCCAAAGCTAGGGAAAGAAAAATGAGGAAACCTTTCCTAGTTTTGTTCTCCTCTCTTCAAGTTCTCAGAGGCACTTTTAAAGTTCATCACTCCTTCATCCCCTAGTATGAGCCTCCCTCTAAACTGGTAAAGCACAATTATCCTCTCCTAAAGCCTAATGGAGTCACCACGAAAGCTCCTCTGTTACACATAAAATTAAGATGTCAAATTGTTTCAGAATTTTGAATTGCTGCAAATTTTAACTCCCATGCTTCCCATGCCTGTGCAGCAGCTAAGTACAAAAGAAACCCACAGCACAGAGACCCCCTTAATAATATCCAGTATCCAACAGTTGATTCTCTTTTATTTTCTACTTTTGCTTCTGGGAACGTTACATAATCCAGAAAATTTTCTGAGACCTGATTTCTTTTTTTGCCTTTATCTGTCTCATAAATTCACCTGCACTTTTATTTTCAGACGGGTGTATCTCCAAGCAGGCCTGCATTTTAGCAACAAACCGTGTGAGGTTGGAGTTTGAAATTAAGCAACTCTCTTATCCTGAGTCAACTTCAATCAGATTCTCTGAGGATGCTTTAAAATTCTTGTGTTAGCTGTGGCATTATTAGAAATATTAGTAAAACTAATCATAAATTATTGAATAAAATAATTCTAATCTAATTAGTTGGCCTGTCCCCTACTCTGCTAGCACGCCATATGCACATTATTAAATATGAGCCAGTTGGGCTGAAATTTCTCATGATGGTGTCTGTCTTGATGTGATGCAGTTTTTTTAATCAACATTTCTGTGAAACAAATCAGCAGTGTCTGGGAACAAAAGGCAGGAAAATACATTGCTTTGGGTTAAAATAAGCCTCACAACCAGTTCACTGAGAAGCAAGAGCCTAAGCCCTTCAGCTCAGCCTGGTGTCAGAAGACATGTAAAATTCTGCCATATGTAGCTATAAGTTAAAGCCTCTCCAGAATCTGCATTTTTATATGCTCAGAAAAGGTTGGTCCTCTTGCATCTCCAACAGAGAATCACCCTGGACACAGTCTTGCTGGCTTCAGCCCCTGCAACCTCCTGCCTGAGTGCAGGGAGCTGGGGGCAGCTGGAGAGGAGCTGTGATATCATCTTTACTATGCTCTTACATCTCTGATAACAGCCTCTACAAAACATTGAGGGGGTTTATATGTTCCTCCCAGATCTGTAACACCCTGACTGTGTCCTTTTATGAACACAGAAAAAGATGGGCTTAAACCTCTTGCATGATGTGTTGTAACCCTGAGGATCTTGTAAAAGTACCTTATTCCATTAAATATTTAACAGAGATTTAATTTGACAGGAGGTAAGGAAAAGCTGATGAACATCTCCAGAAGAGAGATAATCTCCTTAACTGAGGTTTGAACTGGTAAAACTAGAATGAAAAGACTGGTTTTGTGGTGTCTGCTTCTGTCCCAGCATGGCCATGGGGTGGTCTGGCTCAGTTCATCCTACCCCATATTGTTGTGTGCCCAGGGGGATGTACAGAGGTGCAGCACTCGGCATGAAAACAGACAAAACATGTTATGGGTTAAAGCTGAGCTCCTATTACACTGAGTATCTACAGGCATGTGTCAAAAAACCATGGCTGTATTAGGAAAATGTCACTGATCCTTGGGAACAGATGGGAAGAAACTAATTCATCCAGAAAATAGAACAAGGAGTATTCAGTTTCTTTGCCGTGCCACTAAGCCACTATAATTCATCAGAAGGACTTATCTGTCCTAACAACCCAGCTCCTGTCTCTTTCCAAATCAGACTTGCATATGTGACATTTTTTCCACTTAAGAAACTCATCAGAAATTTTCCATACTCAATTATCACATCTTCTTGATTTTTTTTCTCTGACTAGCACTGTTTTGCAGGAGAATGAAACTCTCACATAAAAAAAAAAAAAAAAGAACTCATCTCCCAAATCTCACAGGGAAATTATTTGGGGCTCCCTCAAGGCAGAAACAGCGACCTCTCAGGGGACTGAATCATTGACTTCACATTCCTTTTTGTTAAAGAATGAGAGGGAAACCCCTTGGTTATTTCTATAGTGACTTTTTTTTTTTTTCTTTTTGAATAGACAGACAGTCTGATATACTTTTTCTTCCTTTTTTCGAGAGGCAGTAGTGTTTGATTCTCATCAATTTTTCAATACATCTTCCATCTGTTGTCTTTTTACTTCTTTCGTCTTTAGCTACAATTTCATAAATTGGTATCAGGTAAGTCTGAGATAGAGGAACAGAGAAATCTCTGCTGTTTCTTTCAGGAAGGGAGAAGTTCACAGCAAACAGTCTCCTGATCCTGGTGAAGATATGGCAGGAAAGCCACAAGGGACACCTCTCCAGAGACATGTAGAGAGGAAACAGTAGGTTTTATTTTTGTTTTGTTACCATGGAGATGGAAACTGTTCACAGATACAGGGATTTTGGAAACCTCCAGCCATCATTCCTGATACTTAGGTGTGGATGACCACCTTCAATCTTTACCCTTACTTCATCCCAGGTGCTACCCACACTCTTCCCATGTTGTTGTCTTTTCCAGGGCTCGGTACCCTCATGCAAACTCTCAGGAGACTCCAATTTCTCTTGCTGCTTTAAGTCCTTAACACGGTCATAGAGCAAGGCAGGTGGCTGGGGAGACTAATTTTGCAAAAACATGTTGTGTTTGGGCTTTTTAGTCAATGCTTCTGGGCATGAGCATGAGCTTCTACAGGTCAGAGGCTTCTGGGGGATACAGTGGGGCCACTGGTTATTTCAAAAGACTGCTGGAAGGAAGGAAGAGAGGGGAGAGGAAGCATGGAAACAGAGAAGCAGCCTCCTTTCCCCTCCAAAGGTCAAGGGGGTTGTCAGATATACTAATTAATTTCAGGCTGGAAAATCTGTAATAGGATTTGTCCCGGGCAGCAAACACACCTGAGATTAAAAGGCAGAATAAATGTAAATGAAATAATATGTAAAAGGTAATCTACCCAAGTGGGTAACATTGTAACATCACTCTCTTTTGTTGTTGCTACGGGAAAATATGCTTGTATTTCTATTCTGTGACAGCTCATTGCAGGAAGGAGTGTGCCAGAGGTGTACTTCACATGGGGTTGATAATTTAACCTGCCACCATGCTCCTCACTTAGGAAGGACAGAGTGCTGTCTGGCACATGTTCCATGGCTCTTGAATCTCTCTGTGGTCGAGTAGCACAGTTCTACTTTCCCTTCCATGATTGCTTAAAGATCTTATGTTGCCTTCCAGTAATGAGCTCGATCAGAGACTGAAGTGGCATTACAATGAATGGTAGCAGCACCTCATATGGAAAAAAGTTATTATAACCAAGGTAGTTAAACATTTTTATAGGGAGGAAGAAATGTGGGCACACCACCAGCCCAGGCATAACTCCAACCAAACTGTCTCCCGGCAGGCGTGGGTGGCCAGTGGGGACTGATGCACTTGATGAAGCAGATTAGAGAAAGGAGACTGGTTAATGCAAACTAAACCTGCTTTTAATAGTAAGTGCCTCTTCCCCTTCTTGAATGCTATGCAGACAAACTCAAGAATGGCACAGTCACGGATAGGATAACATCCCAGAGCAGCTGGGAGACTGTGGTCTGATCCTTAACATAGCTCATGAGGCCCAAGTGCAGACACTGCCATGAACAGCGGAGTCTCGGGTGTCAGCCCTTCTGGCTCTAAGCTCTCCTGGGAGCTGGTCTCTCCCAACTACACAACCAGCCCCCCAGCCCTGTGGTTTCCCCACTGACCCTTGAGCAAACCCTCCTTGGAGACCCTAAAGTCGAGTGTCCTCACTTGCAAACACCACATTTTGTGTATGCGTGGAGGGGATGGCCTGTGCCAAAACAGGAGGCTCCACCTGCCACTGCAGGGCAGTTTTAGCATCAAATTTATGGGCATAACATTGTTGAAGAGAGTTGGATAAAGCACAGCCATGGAGGTAGGAGTGAAAAGGAGGACATCTGATAAAGGGCAAACACAAAAAGACTGATTTGGCTCGGTAGAGGGCAGAGAACATGTAGGGGAACACATTGAGGAGTGGAAAAAATCATTCTGAAAGGAGGATATACAGAGGAGAACTGGGGGAGACAAAGGAAAGTAAAATTCAAGCTTACCAGTGGGAAAAAAATTAAGAACTAGTCATGGGAAGAAAAATACACTGAAGGATAAGATGGAATACTTATTGCTTTGGGACTTGCAGGTGAGAGCCAACCAAACCCTCCAACAAGTACCAAATTACTGGCCTTGAGAGAGGGCCAAGACATATATCTGATTTTTCTTGTAAAGTCAAAAAATAAATTAATGAGGATTATTATGCATTTTAACTAAAATAAGCCAGTGGGTAGTGCACTAAAAAACTGCACAGATGCTGCTAATGCGGTTTTCTAGACATGTGTTGTATGTTTAGCCCTGTGATTGTCCTGCTTTGGTCAGAGAAACCACTGCAGGAGTAAACAGTGTGGTGAGGAACTAGATACTTGGATTAGAAACCAGAAATGCTTCCAGAACTTAGAGCTCTGTTCTCTAGTTCTCACAGGATTTTAAAATTTAATAGTGGTGATGATTAAACACTGTTTTTCTTACAAGCCAGAAACATTAATAAAAACTTGTAATTCCATACTGACTGTTAAGGGTATCAAAAAGTGTATTTTAGTGCTCTGGCATGAAGGCACAAAGTGAACTAAAAGGCAGTGACAAGGTAATTAGGCTTACTTACAATCCCTGACTTCAGCATGTCTGTGGCCATCTTGTTAAATAAGACAAACCTCAGGAAGCTTGGCATGAAACACACTTTTAGCACAGCTATATAGGACAGCTTGGCCAGAAATGGAAAGGCAGGTGCTGTGAGTACATAGACTGGGTTCATTTACTTTTGCAGGACTTTGGTTTTTACAGCTAAAAACACAAGGTGATGTGCAAGGTGGTTTACCGAAAATACACAATTTGAAAGCCCTGTGAGGTTCCCTTATCCCAGTAACATCAAGCTGTGGGCTGCACTGCTGCAGGGACATCTGTCAACTCCAAAGGTGAAGAGAACTGAGGTGGGGCAAAGGATGGGGTACTGAGAAACACCTTCTCCTCTCCAAATATGGATGTGTGTAATCAACACCTGCCCAGAGGCTCCCACAGCATTCATGTGCAGCGTGTTGGGGAGCCTGCTGTCACACCTACTGCATGCAGGTATGCACATCCCAACACCTCCTGACAGGGGAAGGATAAAGAATAAATGGAAACCGGGAGTGAATTCACTGCATATTCCTAGAAGAAATCCAGGCAGAAGAGAGCAAGGGCTGAACTGTGTGGACTTGCTATCAGCCCCCAGATGGTCTCTCCCCTGCACAGGTAGGATGACAATATCCAGCCGGCTTCACCTCCATTTAGATTAGACAAATATGAGCCTCCCCCTTGCCATGATTGATGCCAGTGTTGCCTTGGGTTAGTCTGGACCATGATGGTTTGAAAGAGATGGACCTGTTGGGTTCAAATGTGTGCCACGCTGCATCCTACTCACTATCATAAAGTACCACAGTGAACTGAGACAGGTACTACTGGTCTAAAAATCTCCAGAGACATTGGCTGCTTTCAATACCTCCAGCTACTGTTGTATATCTGAGCATGCTTGAGGCATTTTTAAACAAACTGTTGTCCTATTTGAGGTCCAACAGGTTACACTGATCTCTGGGGTGACCTTATAACAACTCACCATCACACATCTCAGTTCACTTAGCTCAGAGGGACAGCTTAAGAATTCACAAATCAACACAAAAAGGCTCTGATGCTGTCAGAGGCACCCTGGCAGAGATCATAGCAGGATTCATCCCAGCTCCATTTTGCAAAAAAGCACTGCAAGGCTCCTTCTACTCCCTCTTTGTTTTAGACTCTACTGTACTTGGTGTTGCATCCAGTTCCTGGGGGACACTTTACAAATACAGGTGACACTGTAGCTTTTGTAGAGCTGGAGAAAGGAAAATATATTTCCAACATTCCACTGCCTTTTTGTGAAGATCAGGCATCACATCAGTTCACTTTCCCAGACATTCTCCATGGGGGTGCCATTTTTCAGACTCTGTGTTATTTTATTTTATTTGCAAGTAAATTGATGTTCTGCATTACCCAACAAAGAACTCCACATTTTATCATATATTTTATGCCTTCAGCTTAACTAATGAACTTTGCTTACACCAAGAAAACATAAATACCATCTTTTAACTTGGCCGGTGTCTTTCATGTATTTTTGTTAGGAAATAAGAGTGCACATCCATTAGAACCATGGGTGACGGACCCAACTCTGGAGGGTTTGGATGATTTTTTTCCAAGCACGCATGATGTTGACGCTTGCTAGACAGTATAACGAGCCCAGGGAATGATTTCTTAGCTCCTGTGGCACTTGTACTATTATGGCAAGGAAAAGGAATACATCTTTGCATAATGCATTCATTTTTGCAATGTGCTGTGAGTACGGGAAAACCTCATACTGTCAGTCAGTGGATTAAATGAACAGCAGCAGCTGTAGCCATGTGATGGAAAAAGCCAGGCAATAGGGTTGTTTGTGCTGCTGTATTACATAAACATGACTTTCGCCGGTTAACGCCCTCCCGCTGGGCGCTTCATGCTGCATCATATGCATGTCATGTTATGTTAGGCTGCACACCAACAGCAGAGAGGGAGTTGGGAGACAGCCTGGCTGTGCAGAGGAGGCTACAGCCACAGCATACCAGCTTCTCATGACCTGATCTAGTAGGAAACCCCAAGAAAAGAGTCGTAATCGTTTTAACAAGCTACAATAAAAAGAGCAGCTTATTCTAGTTTTCTGAATGTGCTTAGGCCTTACTTGAATACCTCATAACTGTGCTTCTATAATTTCTTATCTGCTACTCGTATTACTCTATGGCTCAATAATGACAATATGATTTTTAAGAAATGAAGCACCTCATGTCACAGTTTCAATGCAACCAAGAGGTTTAAAATGGTGAAACACTGGAACAGGTTGCCCAGAGAGGCAGCAGATGCCCCATCCCTGGAAACATTCAAGGTCAGATTGGACAGGGCTCTGAGCAACCTGATCTACTGGAAGATGTCCCTGCTTATTGCAGGGAGGCTTGGATTAGATGACCTTTAAAGGTCTCAAACCATTCTATTATTCTGTGATCTAGGATGTAAAAGCAAACCACTTCAAAAGCAGCTTCTCTGTAATAACCATATGAGTGCTGTGTCTGTGGCCACTCGGGTGCAACCAGACCAAAGGCTGCCCCCAGACCAGAGCAGAGCAGCCCAGGACAGCTTTACCCTGAAGCAATGTCCTTGCCATGCTGAACACTAAACCTCATTTCCAAAGGCAGCCTAAACACTCAGGGTGCAAATTGCCACATAAAGCAATTAAGTTGCAAACTTCTGAGCGCTGTCCTAATTTTGGAAGGAAGTTGACACCTTTGATGTTGGCTGGTACATTGGAAAATATGGTTTCTCGTCTTACTCCTTATTCAGTAAAATGTTTGATGAGTTCAAGGGCATCACAAACTAATAAACACAGTTTCAATAAACTACGTCTTGAAGAGTTCAGCCTCTGAAGCACATATGCCTGTGGACACCACTGATAAGTCCCAGTTCAGAATGACCATCACTTCCTACAGGACAGGCGGCGTTTTAACAAATCCATGAGTGATAATCCATTACTTGAGCAGTGTTGTGAAACCACATGGAGCAACACATGATGCCAGGATAAAGTTCCACTGAACTCTGAGATTTTTTGGATCTAAAATTACTAATTGTTCATACCTAATAACTGATTTCCTTTCTCCTCTGCTTTAAACTCCTCACTTCTAGCTGGAAACTGGCTGTGTTAACAAGTGACAACTGCCTTCAGTAGAGATCCAGATGGGCGCCTCTCTAGTGTCCTATTCATACATTTCTGCCAATATCTTACAAACTTATCTCCCCCCACCCCCCAAAGCATTTGCTTTCTGCAAAGGCACTGAAATACCTGTGCAGTGCAGACTCCTGTTTACTCTGACACCATGTATTCCTTACCAATCATCGGAGACTCTATAAAGCTCCAGGAGTTAGTCTGAGGGATGTAGGATTGCAGGACCCCCGCAGCTCGCCCGGCTTCGTTCACCCCTCCGAAGACGTAGATCTTCCCACCACAGACGGTGGCGGCGGCTGAGTGGACGGCCTTGGGCAGAGGAGCGATGGTCTCCCACTGGTTGGTTATCGTGTCATACCTGGGAAGGACAGCAACTGGAGTGAGCTGAGCTGACTGGGCAGGACAGACAGGCAGAAACAGCAGGCTGGGATGCAGAAAGGCAGCTTGACAAGCAGAAGAAAAGCAGAGGTAGAAATGTATCTTTTAACACCCTACAAATTCAGCCACTTGGTAAACAGTTTAATTAATGCTTTTTCTAAGCTTTTGAAACATTGATAGAAGCCCAGAGAAAGCTGGTTCTGTTTTCTGTATATGCCTCTCAAATCTCATTATAGTCCAAGGTGCAGAAACTCTGGACATCTTTGTTGAGATGTCTTCCACTGATTAATTTCTTTTAATGAGTATACAATGAGACTATTCTTGCAAATCAGTGCAGCAATATCCAACAGCAACTATGGACAGGCAACTGTTAATATATTTCAGTTGTTCAGCTTGTGGAACACATCTCACCTACAACATAATGCAACATGATGGCTCTTTTTACTCTAGTTAACTGACCAGCAATGCACATTTTGTGCCAGAATAAGTTGCTTCCATTTAATTTTCATTGTGCAAACCAAGCTACTGTGTTTCATTGCAGGATGCTGCAAACGTTAATGCTGGAATAAGATTTCACCATTGCATTCATATTTGACATGAAGCAAACAGAAAAGAGTATGCATGAAAGTGCTAAATTAGTTTTAAGGTCATCAGTATCTGATTTAATTAAGCCATTGACCATAAGGGATGCACAGTTAACAATCCATGGATGAAGATTCATTTTAGACAATATCACAAGTACAGGCGTCCCTTTTTTTTTAGAAGATAATGTGGCAGGGATCCAAATAGCTGCTCTAAAATGAGTCTTGGAGACAGTGGAGAATAATGCAATTTTTAGGTTTTTATATTTCCATGTAATGACACATGCAGTCAAATAGGAGCTTCCTGCCTAGCGATTTTTCAGAATTGTTGACTGTCAGAACAGAAGCCCTCATCATCCATTCAGGGTTTTTGCTCTTAATAGCAGTGATATGCAATATGCAAACCTGAAACAAATCCACGGCCACAAACGCATCGGCAAAAAATTATTTAGCCACAGGGGAATTCTCCCTCTGTAACATGTCCCTCAAATTCTCACTGCCCAAATTTGGGGAAAATAAAAGGGAGAAGCAACATAAATGGCAGAAACAGCAGAAAATAATGTGCTTAATGAAAATGCACTAATGAGTTTTCAAGTAATATAACTGAAAGTAATTAACACACTCATAAAACTGAAGCCAAAGCAAGAGGGAGGCAAACTTTAGCTAAAAAAATATTAGGAAAGTCCCTTATAATGAGCAAGGAGAACTGCCTTGTATGATGCTCTAAATTAGTTACAGAGAAATTAAATTCATCTACAACAAGTGATCAAAGGGGAGAAATATAACAATATTAAACAACACGATGCTGGGAGCACTGAAGGTGACACACATTTCCTGGGCTGATTCCTGTACCAGACCTGAGGCTGCAGATGCATTTTGACTGCAAAAGCAGCTCCTCCAGGTAAGGCACCTTATGCTGCTGCATCCCCTGCATTTGCCCACAGCACACAGAGCAGCACTCACATCCACCTGAACACATATGCAAAAATCTCACAAAACAGAAACAGTTTCATACGCTGCTTTTGGGATACACTTCAGTAACTCACCTATTGCAGTAATTGGCAATTTAATTCTTGATGTGTTATTAAAATCGGGTTAAGAAATTGGTTATAATCAGTAGAAAATGGGAAGAACAACAGAGCTGATAACTGACGTAATGTTCCTTCCCTTGTTTCTCCTCTAAGATATAAATTCTACCTGTCACCTGATATGTTTCATCTCACACCAGCCACTCTGATTTAGCACCAGGAACATTTGTGGCCTGTCAAAGTGGTCTGAGATGGGGTGGTGAGCAACCAACTGCCTCCCCTGTCACTGGCAAAAGTACCTGTCAGACCTCAGCTCCCAAGACAAGTATGTTCCTGCCCGCAACTTCCTGTTTGTCTTAATATCCTTTAGGGAGAAGGGGTTATATCCTTCACATATGCTGGAATCTGGGTGTGGTTGAGGACCACATCCATAGGAATACTGGAAAAAGGTTCAAATTACAAAACCAATCATCTTCTTTTCTGGATGAATTTCCCTGTTGGGACCCTAGGTCCTGCAGCCCCTGTTTTTCATCCACTTCCACTGGTCTCCGTTTAGGCTCTATGATGACAGAACTGATCTTTCTTTCTCCTACTATCCTTCATCTGCCACTGGGAAGCCAAAAATCACCAGTTTCACTTCATCTCCTGAAAGCCAAAGGCTGCAAATCTACTGGATATAGGTGCATGTGGGGCACCTTAAAAAACACTCAACTTGAGGGTTCTTTGGTTTAAAAAATCAGTGAACCATAAAGCAGGTGGAAGCAAGCCCTTGTCCACCTAACACGGGCACCTAATGTGGGTTTTAGATGGGCTGCTCAGTAAAGCAACTCTCTTAAGTGTGTGCCTACCTTACCTAAGAGGCTGACAAAGAGAAATTGATGCCTTAAAGGCTTCCTGATAGCTGTCCATCAAGTCCCTCCATCCCCTGGGAATTTATTCCTCCACTTCATTCTCTCCTTGCAAAACTGTAGACCTGATTTTTAGTCTGCTTTGCTTCAGCTCCCACCCACCAGAAAGTAAGTTTGATTTTTTTTTTCCCTGTTGGATTATAAAGCTGTCTGCTATCAAATCTTTCTCTTTCACATGTGGACGTGCAGAAAATAATAAAGTCAACTCTTCACCTTCTGTAGGATAAACTAAGTAGTCTAAGCTCCTTAAGTCTCTGCAAGGCAGGTTTCCATCATTTTGGTCTATCTCAAGTCAGCTCTTAATGTGTTCACACAAGGATTTGCACCAGATTAACTAAATTGGTTTAAAAATGAATGAAGGTGAACCTTTGTAACCTTCCAGGACAGAAAATACTGACACCTGCTTTACCTCTCTGCCCTAGAGCTTTTCCATCTGTTGTGTCATCTCTGGCACTGCCATCACACCACGGCCACTGGTGCTCCTGGGGCTCCTCAGCTGCCTGTCACACGGCCCTACTCAGGGGCCAGCAGGGAGGGAACTGATTTAAAGAATAATCACTTTGATCTCTTTCCATTAGTCAAGCTTTGCATCTGAATCCCCTGTTTGAAGCTGTAGATGGAGACATAATGTGAGTTGGCTTCAAGCCAAGCAAAGGTTTTTCTTCCCCCTCCACCAATGCTCCCTCCAGTCCTGTTGTGTCCATGCTTGTCCTTGGCTGTGGGCCCACCAAGCCCAGCCAATATGCTGAACTTGAAACTTCAAGGGCATCTCCTTTCACATGACTGACTGCTGGCTTGCTGTCCTTGCATGCTATGGACTCACATGTGGTTTAACACACATGCCCTTGCACACCTTCCTCTGCCCCCAGTGCAGCCCCTGCAACCCAACAGCCCATGGCCCTGCTTTGCTCTGGACACCAGGCTTTCCACGTGTGCAGGACGTGTGTGTCCCTACCTGTCACTTCATCTGCACTGAGCACAGTGACCTCAGCTGACTCTTGTGCAGTCACCACCTTCTCATTTATATATTATCTCTCTATATATGTGTATGTATGTATATTCCTTATATACCCATGATATGGCAAATGATCTGAACCCAGCAGAAAACACAGCTCAGGCTTGAAGAGAGCACAGGCAGAAATAACCTTGCTGGTTTCCACAACTCTTCACTCTTAGGATTTCATCCATGGGCTTGATCTTCCCCTTCCTTCATTCATTTCCTCCAATGCCTCTTTCCTTGCTCTTTCCCTACCACCTGAGTATTAACAGCAGAAAACCCTTCATTTCAAGCTGTGCCGTTCTCCTCGCTGCCTTTTTGACTTATGATCTCTTCAGTACCTGAAAACAGTAATTTTTTTTTCTCCTCAGTCTCTTAATTTCTCTCCTTCTAAGTTAAATAGCCATATGAGTATCTTCATTTATTCACATTAAAAAATCCTTACATCATGGTCAGTCAATTACAGACTGACCATTTCCGTCAGTCTGTAAGAAACCCTTAGCATTATTTAATTACATCTGCAGGAAAGCTGCTATTCAAACTAAAGCTGGACAGTGTCATCCTGAACAGCTCTTCAGATGATTCACATGTTTAAAATCATAGTACTGGATTACTATTTTTTACTTTTTTTTTCTTTTCTTCTGACTATTCCGAGGGGCTTAAGAAACTATCCTTGGACAAGGCAATATATTTAATTTTCTTAAGGCATTGTAGAATCATAGAATTGTTTGGGTTGGAAAAGACCTTTAAAATCAGTGAGCTTAACCATTAACCCAGCACTGCCAAGCCCACCACTAAACCATGTGCCTCAGTGGCACATCTACATGCCTTTTAAATACCTCCAGGGACAGTGACTTCACCACTTCCGTGGGCAGCCTGTTCCAGTGCTTGACAAGCCTTTTGATGAACAAATTTTTCTGATTGTCCTAATATGTTTTTGGGAAGGAGGTGTTATATCCTTTACATATGATGGGGCTGGGTGCGGTCAAGGACCACGTCTACAGGAATACTGGAGAAAGGTTCAAATTACTGAAATAATTTTCCTTCTTTACTGGATGAATTTCACTATTGGGACCTCGAGTTCCACAGATGCCATTTTTCACCCGCTTTCAGTGCTGTCTGTTTATGTTCTACGTGACAAAACTGATCTTTCTTGCTCCTATCCTCCTTCACCCAAACTGGGAAACCAAATACATCCCCATGTCCTTTTCCACCAGGCAGCTTTCCAGTCACTCAACTCGAAGCCTGTAACACTTCAGGGGGTTATTTTGACTCAAGTGCAGGACCTGGCACTTTGCCTTGTTGAACTTCATACAATTGGCCTTGGCCCATTGATCCAGACTGTCCAGATCCCTCTGCAGAGCCTTCTCAAGCAGATGAACACTCCTGTCCAACTTGGTATCATCTGCAAACTTACTGAGGGTGCACTCAACCCCCCTTTATCAGATCACTGATAAAGATGTTAAATAGGACTGGCCCCAATACTGAGTCCTGGGGAGCCCCACCAGGGACAGGCTGCCAGCTGGATGTGACTCCATTCACCACCCCTCTCTGCGCCCAGCCATCCAGCCAGTTTTTAGACACCCAACAGTGCACCCATCCAAGCCATGAGCAGTCAGTTTCTCCAGGAGAATGCTGGGAGAAACGGTGTCAAAGCCTTCACTAAAGTCCAGGTAAACAACATTCACAGCCTTTCCCTAATCCACTAAGTCACCTTGTCACTGAAGGAGATCAGGTTGGTCAAGCAGGACCTGTCTTTCCTAAATCTGTGCTGTCTAGGCCTGATCCTCCAGTTGTCCTGCATGTGCAGTGTGATGGCATTCAGGATGATCTGCTCCATTACCTTCCCTGGCACTGAGGTCAGGCTGACAGGCCTGTAGCTCCCTGGATCCTCCTTCTGACCCCTCTTATATATGGGTGTCACATCTACCAACCTCCAGTTACCTGGAGACAGTCAAAACACTCCATAACATACAAGGCTACCTCACTGCCTCTCCTTTGTTGCCTCTCCCTTCTGAAGAGTTTAGAGTCATCCAATGCAGCCCTCCAGTTGTGCAAGTCATCCCACCATGTCTCCACGATGGCAGCAGTTTTCCTGCTGCACAGCAGCTTCCAGCTCCTCCTGTCTGTTGCCTATGATGAGTGCATGGGTGCATTCCTGATGCACTTCAGTAGGGCTATTGATCCTGCCATCTTTTTGGGGGGAGAAGCCCTAATTACCACATTAACATGTCTCAGTAAAACAGTAGGTTATGAAGCAGTTTTCTAAATTGTATAAAGCTCATTCTTTACACTGAATTTTTCAGACTGCCTTCGAAGTATGCACTGCCAACAAAAGTAATCTCCCAATTTTAGACAACCCTATTGTAAAAGTGATGTCAGGTCAAGGGGATTCATCTTCTTCTGTCCTTCAAACATATAATAACCACAAAGCACCCACATTTCCACACTTTTAGTCACATATATTGTCTTGTCAGTGTATGCAGTCCTCTTGGCTCTCAAATTGCATATATTACAGGGCCCATCCATTATCTAAAGACCTAGTTCGCGGATCCACTTCATTTCGCCAGGTCCCAACTCAACTCATATCTCAGAAGAAGACATGAAGTGTAATACCCTCTCGCCTAACACCTAATGACTTGCTCCCTGTCACACAGAACCTTGCCAGAGGGGATTGATGGAGAACTGCAGCCGTGCTGTTATTTCCCTAAACACTCATTCCAAAAACATAACTTTCCCTGAACATACACCCGTGTACAGCCTCAAAAATGGACTTATAACTCAGCCCCTCTGGCACATGCATATTGTTTTAAGATGAGTAACGAATGACTCCTATTCATCTGTTTGTGACTGATAGTCCCATAATATTATCCATCGAGACAGAATTTTTGCTGCCTCCTTACAGACAAATGGCAGATAAAGGGTAAAGGATCTCAGCCCTGTTGAATTTTATGAAAACATCCACTGTTTTAAGTGGCAGCAGAATTTCTGGATAAGGCTGCACCCTTCAGCATCTATGACACAACCAAAAGCATGGAGAGAGGAGCACAGGAGCTGATGCCATAAATCATTAGGAGTCTGGTGGTCTTTGGTTTTAAAAACCAAAATGCTGTGAAAATATCTTTGTAAGATTTTAACCATTTAGGATCAAATATTACAAGAATTCCAGGTGGAGAACAAGAAGGAAAATGGCAGAAAATGTTATCTGCTCTGTCTTCAAAGACCCACTGTGGTGAGATACCCTGTAGACTTCATGGTCTGGGTCTGCTAACTGGTGAGGCCAGGGTAGGTCACTTTGGACCAGAGACATGCCCTTCACCATGCCAGCAAATACACGTCAAAACCTGGCCAAAGCTGGGTATGGTCATGCTTGGGCTCACTGAGCAAGCAGAGAGCAAAATGTGGTTGGGAAAGATAAGCTGCATGTACATCAGGGGAGGTGGCAGGTGGTCCAGTGAGGGAGGTTGTTCAGTGCTTTGCCCTTCACACTGGTGGCACAGCCCAGGACTGCACTGTGTGTCAGGTACCTCCTTCTGAGTGGATAACAGGGCTATAATCTCAGATGCCTCCTTTGGGGTGAAAAACTAACCAAACCCAAGAGGATGTGACTCTGCAATTCCATACTGAGGGGAACAATGTTACTTTAGAGGTAAAAGCAATTTTTGGCATCACCTGACACGGAGCATGTGATCATGTCATCTTATTTTAACACAGTGCTTTTATAAGACCTGCTAGAATGACAGAGAGGTTTTCCCCCTACTGAGAAATGGTTCTGCAGTATCCCATCCAAAGCAACACAGTATTTGAAGAGGAATGTACAATCCACACAGAAATATGGTAGGAGAAGGTTGGTTTCTTGTAGCTCCTGAGGATGAGGGGGGGAGAAAAGCAGAGTCAAGAAGTGGGCACTCACTGCACATAAGACAGTAGACAACTCACCAATGAAAGTGATTTCAGTTTGTATTTTAGTGTGTTTTTTGCAAAGTTGCAACCCAAATTCAGAAAGGCTCATTGCTTGCAAAAATAGGTACAGTGATTTAAATTCCTGAATGCTGCCTTGTCCAAATGGGAAATGCTTTCGTGTGAAAAGGCCTGACTTTGCTCAGCACAGCTAGGAGGGTCAGCTTTTCCTCACCTGCATTTTTAACAGCAGACCCTGAAACACCCTTTCCAAAACACACAGCTTCAGCCATGCCACGCTTCACTTCTGTCACCCCCTACTGTCATTTTTAATACAAAGAATAAAAAAGGAAACATCCCAAAACCTCTCTCATTTCCCAGTATAGCCCAAAGGAGGCCATGTTGCACTTTTTCCATGGCTCTGTCTCACAAGTCACTCTATAGACAATAGCAGATTAATTATAACCACGGGTTTAGCAAATCCCCATGACAAGACATCCTTATTGTGGCTGAGACAGCGTGTGCTGAAATGATAGGGAGGAAATCTGCTCCTTTCCCACATACAGGTCTCTTGGTGGGCTTGTTACAATGGAAAAGCAGCACAGCTGCTCTCACTGAGCCAAGCAGGGGACTGAGGGCCTGAGCGTGACTTTGCAGGCTGCAATGTCGTCTGTGGCAAGGGCTTGGGTGACTGAGATGAGAAGGAAGGCGGGGAGGGGACTTTGCTTGATTTGGGATTCATTCAACTGACCAACATTTTGGATCCTTTGATAAAGAGAGACCATGAAAATCAGAGCAGAGACAGAAATCAGGCCCTGGGAAAAAATGAAAAGAGATAATTTAATCAATGACATCTGTGAAGGCACCTGTCCTAACAGCATTATTTCGATGTTCATCTTTATCGAGAGATGGGATGAAAGACTGCATTTTTTTCCTGGGCTCTCTCCTTCCCATGCTCAAAAAAAAAAATTCTGCTAGTTAAAAACTTACTGATTTCCATTGCAGGACAAATACCTTCACATATCAGAAAAAAATCTGCAGAAAAGGATGAGACTTGCTCCAAAGCAAGTCCTGTGGGCAGTGCCTGCCTTAAGCTCGGTGTTAAGGAGAGAAGCAGTGTTCACATTTTGCATTCACTGCTATGATTTGCCATTCTTTCTTTGCTGTCTGCATTTCCCTGATTTGCTGAGAGCATCATCACCAACATCAGTTCTTCAGCCCGTGCATGGCTGGGAGGGGAGGCCATCTGCAGACCTTGTCCCACAGCACATGTCCTTTCCAGGGCCTATCTTGTCACAGACTCATCTCCTGGGCAAAACAGTGCCAAATTTGTGAAGACAGAGGAACACAAAACTAAGTCTGTATGTCAGTGGTAATCACTTAGCACCCTGCATACAGACAGCTGATCTGTCCCATGCACTGAACTAGGCAGAAAATCTTTATGGAAAAAAAAAGTCATCACACAGTTAAAGTACCAAAAAGTAGATCTGATGAAGGAAAGTTATTTTTGGCATATCCTAATTTCCTGTGTTTTTCACTTTGAAATATTAATAAACTTTTAATACAGGTTTTGGTATTCAGTACTTACAGTATCTACTTAAAAGAAAAAAAAAAACACCTGCTGAATAAATGGAATGTATATGTTGCAGATTTAAAGCCTTTTGAAAAATGTGCTGTTTTTTTCTTCCCCCCAATCTTTCTTAATGACCTATCCCTATTTATCTTGCCTGCTAAGGCAAGTTTTACTAGGAAATGCCTGCTTCAAAATATTGCTGAAGAAATATTCAAATTCAGCACTTAAAACTGACAAAAAGAAATACCCCTTATTTTTGGTTGCCATTTTCACTAAAGGAAATGATTTCACAAAAATGTGTTACAATGCAATAAGTATTTGGGTAAGGCTAGGACTGTATCAACCTTTTTGGAATGAAATATTCTTATATCCTGAATTGCAAAGTGAATTCTATTTTTTAAAGAAAACATTGATATATGTGTAAAATCTGTGGCTCTACTGAATGTTATGGTTGACATGAAATAAGTTGGTTTTGGAATTCTACTCTGTGATATGTTTTCATTGTGCTTTTCTTCCTTCCTCTTTTTCTTTTAAGTTCCATGTGAAAAAAGAAATTTTTTATATCTGGAGTCTTCTTGATAAGAGAAATTTCCATTCTCTCCCATCTCCATTCAGCCAGGAATTCAAAGCTGTTTCCGTTTATTGGTTGTTTTACTCCAAACTTGGCAGGTTAAGGCCGCAGGCCAAGACCACCAAAGGATCTTCCAGCCAGGTCAAGGCTGAGATGCTTCACCAGAAAAAGACATAAAAGAAACTTACTCTGCTGTTGCTTTTTTGGGTTTAGATGTAAAAAACCTGTATTTTTGTGGTCTGTAAAGACTTTCGCCAGTACTAAATTCAAAAGAAGCTTATTAGTTCACTGTATAACCTGGAAAAATGTCCAAAGAAGCTTAATTCCTTCTCTTCACTCCCCTGAGCGAACTGACAAGCTGGCAACTTTTTGTCTTTGGTTTTGAAACAATGTTTTCCATTGAAGCTTTTAAAAGAAATCTAATCCTGCCCAGTTTCCTCCTTTCTTAGCTGTTACAAAAGCTTATTTTAACACACACAGTCCATTTGATGTGTCCTTTAAAAAGAAAATGGTCCTTTAGCATGAAGGAAAAGCTCTAGCAAAAATCATGGGTTTTTGGGGTTTTTTTTTAGGTCTTTTTGTGTTTTTTTACCTTTCCACATGGTCAACGTTGCCTGCCACACCGACCCCTCCAATGGTATAAATTTTCCCATCGTACACCAGACTGTTATGTCGACACCTTGGGACTGTCATGCGGGACACGAGGTTCCAGTTATCGAGCAGGGACATGTAACACCAGACATCAGCGAGCGTGACACCCGACTCCATGCCGCCTGGCACCACCGGCGGGAGAGGGAGAGAGAAGGGGAGAATTACGTGAGATCCTGGAACGGCAGCAGCTTTGCACACAGCAATCAAAGCCAGTTACAAAGTAAAAAAACTCTTCAAATGACATTTGACTAATTAAAATAAATCACCCTCAATGCCGAGCATCTGTTCCGATGATGCATATCTGTGTCATTTATTCATGCGCCCCAAAGGCTGTGGTTTTTTTTTTTTTTTTAATAAGATGACATGAAGAAATCAAGATGTCAGACTACAAGGGACATATACATAAGGGGATAGACCCTTCTCAGTGTTCATAAATAACTTCCAGTCTATTAAATTACTGCAACACTTGCAAGAAGGTGTCAGGAGGCTGAGTCTATCTTGGCTTGCGAGACATAGGCCAGCCTGAAATCTAAAACGCTTAATACAGTGATGGATTGAAGCAGCACATATATGGGCAGAATAAAGTCAGTGCTTGCACTGTAGGCTTAATTTCTAATTTTCAGGGACAAATTTCTTATTTATTTTCATTTGCTGATAAAAGAAAGAACCAGCTGTACCACTCCTGTAAAACAGTTCAAGATGCTCTTGTGAAATATTTATACTGGTCACTTTTTAACTTCTAACTGAAGCTTCCAAGGCAGCCAGCAACTTAGTGGGTGTCTTACTATCCCTTTTTGAAGCCCAAAGAGGTGAAATGATTTGAGACCACACTAGGAGTGAGTGGTCGGGCCAGGAAAATGAATTAGACTCAGCTGCATGGTTTAATGAGAAAACCAGGCTTCCTTCTTGGTATTTTGCTCTCCAAACCTATGCTATGCAGTGCAGGGTCCAGTACTTGGAGCTTGCAGCAGTCCATTCCCACTTCTGTTGGTTCCCCTGCCCTTTTTTCCTGTGTCTTTAAGTTTGAGCAAAGTAAAATATCAACTGACACTCAGCTACATTTCCAGCCATGTGGGACTTTCAGCTCTCCTTATTGCAGCCACTGAATACAATTCGGTCACTCATCCAGATTCAAGGGAAAGAGCTGAAATAAGCTTTGAAATTAGGATTCCAAGCTTTTGTTAGAAGGTATGGCACAGCCTGAAGTGGCTGTACATATTGGAAAGTACCTCAGCTAAGAATAACTAAAAGTCAACATCTCACAAAAGCCTCCTCAGAAAACTTTTGCTCCAGCTGCTCTCAAGCATGGGCAAACAAGCATGGGAAAAAAAAAATCAAGAAGTAATTTCCAATCAATTCTTAGGGTCCCTATGCAGTATTAATGGAATTTAACACCACAGGCAGCAATTTACTGCAGAAAATGCAGTGAGGAAACTCGGCAAAGGAAAGGCAACAGCTGTAACCCCTTACTGGTACAGATGCCAGGTGCATCTGTGCTCCCAACTACATCCTCGGATCACACACATCCGCACCTCCCTGCCCAGCCTCCTCTTTTTATCATCCAACCTCCACTCAGCTGCCATCAGAGTATCCTTGCATTGTCTGGTGGGAATTGCTTTTCTCCCTCCAGCCAAACAGAGGTACCAACAGACTGCAAAAAAAAAACCGCTGTGATGCTCCAGGTGCGGTGTCGACAGCTACTTTGGGAATTAAAGCCTTTTAAGGAGTGTGGTCTCAGTTTCACCAAAAGTAAGAAGATTATAGGGCTAGTGACTACTGTCAAAAGAGAGGTTTCAACAAGTACAAAACATGAATGCTCCTGTAAGCAAATACTTTAAGTGTAGGTCACATATTCAGCAGTTCAGTCTGTCTGTCTCAAATTCCATAACCCACCATTTAGATTCAACTACAGCCAGTATTATAAATCGTGTTTCTATGGCAGTGAAAGCTCTTTGCATGCTTGATGGTTGTCAGACCTATTTTCTTCACATTGCAACTGCAAAATATTGTTGTTGACTGCTTTGAGAGAACATTATCGCCGCAGAGACATGGACAATGATAAAAGCAGGGAAACCCCTCTTTCCCAACCTCCTTCCCACTTCTCTTTTTTTTTTTAACCCCTCAGGAGCAGCTGGGTAAAATTCCATCATGTCTGTGCTGTAACTTTTCTACCAGCCCAGTAAATCTGGGGGATGAATGGACTGAGAGAAGCCCTGTAGAGGAGGAATGGGAGATACTGGTGGACAAAAACTTGGAAATGACCTGGCAGCGTGCACTTGCAGCCCAAAAAGCCAACTCTATCCTGGGCTGCATCAAAAGCAGAGTGGCCAGCAGGTCAAGGGAGGGGATTCTCCCCCTCTACTCTGCTCTCTCACTGTACCCCCTCTTGAGTACAGTGTACAGCTCCAGAGTCCTCAGCACACGAAAAACATGAACCTGTTGGAGTGAGTCCTGAGATGGGGCATGAAAGTGGTCAGAGGGCTGGAGCACCTCTGCTATGCAGACAGGCTGAGAGAGTTGGGGTTGTTCAGCCTGGAGAAGAGAAGGCTCCAGGAAGACCTTATTTCAGCCTTTCAATACTTAAAGGGGGCTTATATGAAAGATGGCAAGAGGCTTTTTACCAAGACCTCTAGTGACAGGATCAGTGGTAAGAGTTTTAAACTGAAAGAGGGTAGATTTACGTTGGACATAAGGAAGAAATTTCTTACGATGAGGGTAGTGAGGCACCGGCACAAGTTGCCCACAGAAGCTGAGGGTAATCCATCCCAGGAAGTGTCCAAGGCCAGGTTGGATGGGACTTCGAGCAACTTGATATACTGGAAGATGTCCCTGCCCATGGTAGGGGAGTTGGAACTAGATGACCTTTAAAGGTCTCTTCCAACCCAAACCCTTCTGTGATTTTGTGTTTCTATGAAATCTGCTGCTTACCTGAGAGATAGATGTTGTCCCCAGCGCTGACCACGCTGAAAAACTCTCGATCATAGAAGGGCAGGCTGGCCAATGGGTACCACTTGTTGTTTTGAGGATTTAAGCAAGTCACTGCTGTTAAAGCACGTTGATTCATGCCAATCATCTGGCGACCCCCAACTAAGACTATTACCTCAGCTACACCTGGGATTCAAGTAAGAAAAAAAGTATTATAAAAAAGTGGCATCTCTCAAACAGGCAGGAACCTATCAAAAATATTAATCAGTCAGTGTAATTTTAATGTATCATATATAAATCTGTTTTAGAGTCTGCAATCAATCCAAGAAGGGTGAGAAAAAACAGGAATGTGTGTGTAGGGGGAGCAGTGGGTGAGGAACAACACTATGAACACTCTTGGGAGAAGTAGGGAGGAAGAATGCCATCTGGGCAAAACTTGATGGGGAAGAAATAAATAGGCAGTTCCATGTAAAGATATCCATTCACTTCAACAGTATTTGAGTGAGACCTGCATGTAGCAAATTCATCTTCTACTGAAGAAAATGGGACTTTTGTCAGGGATTGTGATAGCTTTGGAGTTTGACCAGTATCCAGGAAATGTTTGGACTTTGGCCTGAGGAAAAAAAAAAAGCTAATGTCTGGAGAAGGTTTAGGCTATGGTTATGCATATTCATCCTGATATTTTCACTGCATGTGCTCTATTGACATATAATTTTCTTGTGGGCCGTTTTTTGAGTTTTTTTGCTTTACCTGAAGAAAGATTTTCCAGACACAGATAAGATGTGCTCAAGCCATGTATCATGGTCATAATCTACCTGGTGCTTGGAAAAGTAATGTAGGTAGCCCCTGCCCTAATGCAGTTATTAACTGAGCTTTATCTGTGCTTGAACAGCTCCCCCAAGCCCATAAGATGCAGGGTGTCCAGCTAGCCAAATGCAAAACTTTTGCACTCCATATCTCAAAGGTTTTATTTCCACTTCACAGCCAGAGTCGAGTCATATCTGATCTCTGTGTTACTCCAGACTCTTCTCTAGACTCATCCCCACAGAGATGGGTCACAGTTTAATCCTGGGATGTTTTCTGGCTCCGTCCAAGAATTAAGTGCTGGAGATAGTTTGGACTTAGCATTTAGCAGAAGTGTTAAAAACCTTCCTGCAGAAATTATAAGCCCCTGTGCAATTTGTTTCCAGGAGAGGTGGGCTCAGAAGCAGGACCATGAGGCCACAAGCTGGAAGGAATCGTCATTTCGAGAGCTTGTCTTGTGGCTGGAGCAATTGCTGTGATGTGTTACAGTGCCCAGCCCAGAGACAAGTGTGCACAGGTGCAGGGCAGAAGGGAGATTGCCAGCAAGAGAGATGAGGAGCTGCAGTGGAGAGGAATGCGTCTGCAGAGTAATGGATTATCGTCACTCCTCATTAGCATTTTCAAAAAATATATTTGTGTCATTCAAGCAAGGTTACTCTCTTAGAAGTTATTAAGATAAAGTGCTGTACAGTTTTAAATAAATATTTCTCGGTAACAAGAGATCATTATTTTTGCGCCATACCAGAAAATCTAATCACCTGTGCAAGACATAACTTGATTATAATCAATGACCTCGAGAGGGCATGTGACATGCTGCAGCGAGTCCACAAAGGGTGTTTAGAGATCCTTTGTGCCTCCATGAATGCCGCTGATATGCAAAATAACATGATTCTATATAATTAGACTCTGACCTAAAAAACTATAATCACCCTCTCTTACCCTGAGAGAATCACTTTTCCCTCATCAACAAGCTTCTGGAAATGGATCACATTACACCTACAATTTTATATACATAAAATAAGCACTTTTCAAAAATCCCTTCAAACATCACACCATTAGTCGTCTTCAATGAAAGACTTTTTAGGGTAGATTGTTATTGAAAGTCCTCTACACTTCGTCCTTGTGAAAGGTGTCTTGATGAGGCAGCCTCCCGAAGCTGCAAATGCCGTGGTTTGATATGCCATCTCCGTGCCACATTAGCATTAGTGGCAGTGACAGAAAGTTTTGTCTGGCTTTGTGATTGCACTTATGGGAGGCAGAAGTACAGGCAGCATGTTAAAACAATTCACCTGTTTTATCTGACCCCTTCTTGGATGCAGTTTTCCTACATGGTATTTGCACTTTCTGTTAAACAAATATTTAGGCTATTTCTCTCATCACCACAGTATGGGCTGGGCTGGCAAGTTGGGCACTTAGGTTTTTTCCATGCATTTTTCCAAAAAGGAAAATTCATATGTTCCTTGGGTGAAAAACTTCTGAAAAAGAGTCAGATCTCCATAGCTGCTGGATTTTTAAAAGGGAATATGTCATGTGTGATCCATTTGTTTTGGAGGCACTAAACAACCTGAACTGGTACTGTGAGCTCCACCATATAAAAATATTATATTTACAAAGGGCTGTGAAAGTGAAGCTGTGAGATGAATATTAGTCAGAATCTCCCCACAAGAGGTTCAATGGCAAAGAAGCAAATTATTAAACTATTTTTGCAGCTGGAGAAACTGAGGCACAGAGGGCAAGGGGCTCACTTTCAGGACAGCAGGGGAATGTTATGTCTCTGCCAAAGACAATCATTCCTAAAAATTAGGCTCCTTTTAAATCCTATTTCAGGAGTGTACATCTAAACACCCATGTCCACCCACTGGGGGAGGCTTTCTAAATGCCTGAGGAAAGTAGGAATGGAAAACTGAGCTTCAAATATCACCAGATCCTGAGAATGAGACAAGAAAAGGAGCCAAGATCTGTCCCCCATCCAAGGGCATGTCCTGACCATGTTCAGGAAACATTGGACCAGGGAGCTGGTGCTGTCGAAGGAAGATTTGCTCTACCTGCAGAGAGCCTGGGCCGGGTCCTCGGCGTCTGCATCTCTTGTCGGGCGTGTGGCAGCATGTGATAACGCTTGGCTTCGTTCACCAGATCCCGGCAAGCCTCCGAGGACTTTATCAACTCCTCATTGTCAACAACGTTCAGCAGATAGCTGGGATGGATGAAGGGGAGGCGCACCACTGCCAGCAGCTCTGCAGCATACTGAGGGGGAAAAATAATGACACACTGCAGCCTTCATGTCAGAGTTCAGCCACTTGGCATTTCCACCTCCTTCCCTGTAAGCCATCCCCTGTCATCCAATCTGGAAAGACACTTGCCATAAATGCTGCACACAAGCCCTGCCTAATGACCAGGTGAGACAGAGACAACAGAGCCCTCAGTGCTTCCCAGCCCAGGCTGGGTTTGGTCCCAGAGACTGAAAATAATCTTCAAAAGGTGGCAACTCCTGTTATACAGCCCTGTATGGAGGGATTTTTGGAAATAAAAGCTCATTCTGAACTCAGGCTGAATATAACACCTTGTGCACTGCCAGCATGGAGTAAGCATTCCAGTTATCTGAATTAACTTTGAAATGTGAGTGTGGTTGTTGCACTGTAATAAAGCCTCAAAACAACTCTTTTCTGGCACTAGAAATGTGAGACAAAAGTCAGTAACCAGGATGGATTTCAACAATTAAATAATATCAACCAATTTGCTAAAAATCTTTTAATTATTAGGCTTTATTTGTTGGTGAAGCAAATAATGTAGCTCTAGCTTTTATGGAAGTCTGACTCCAGAGGGTGCTATAGAAATACCGACAGTAAGTTTCATCTTCTAAACAAATACATTAAACTTCAGAGGGTAAAGGACACCTGAGCAAATGAAGCTGTCTGTCACCAAACATGGTTTAATGGAGAGCAAAATCCCAAGAGAGAAAACTGCAATCAAAAAACCAGGAGTCCATCCCCAGATTATTCTTTTTATATATTTGGGTGTATCACAACTCAGCATGACAACACAGTGAAAAGCAGAGCAATGGGAAAACATGGAGAAGCAAGGCACACAAACAGGATGCAAACTAGAGGGTGCGCAGCAAGAAAAGATAATCATCTGTTGTAATAAATATTCATACAGTGGAAGCATCCAAAGATCCCAACTGGGATTGAGGCCAGGATGCGAATAAATATTCCTGAGGTCCATGAGACTGGTCCCAAGAAACACTGGGCGCCAGCAGCATCTGTTGGACTGCAGATGCCTCTGGTCTTCCAGAAGCTACTTGGCTCTCACTTTCTTTTTCAGCAGCATGCCTGTCCCTGCAGCATGTGAGAGCCAAGTCACAGCAGGAGCAGGAGCAGGAGCAAGAGCAGGGATGGGAATGGAGCAAGGGCACAGTGAGATGGGAAGGCAGTGGTATGGACTGAACCAGATAATGGGCTGGCCAGCAGGTGGAGGATGCAGTGACACCCGTGACCACTTTCAGGGCTTCACCTTTCCCCACCCAAACTGAAGAAATAGGCTTAATTTAGAAGGAAAACAAAGGGTATCTACTCCCAACTCACACTGCTCTCCTGCTGGAGAGTCACATCAGCCTAGTGCAAACTCAGTCAAAGCAAAGATGCAGTGACCTGTGGGGAGCTGAGCCCCACATGTGCCTGTGGGGCTGTGGGACTAGGAAGATGACCGAGGTCTCAGGCTAACTCTCAGTGCCCTTTTTATCAGCTCTCTTCAACACAGGGGCTGGTAATTTTAGGTACGGCCTGAAGAGTTGATGCCTGGTCATTCTGCAGTTGTTTGGGATAAAAATGTTGTTTGGTGATGCAAAAGGAGCAGTAAAATGACAGTGCTCCTCATCTGGAAAAAACCCACGCCTGTGAGTAGTAAGTTCGTGACTCCTCGCTCTTAACTCCAGTGTGGCACAGGGCCAAGTAGGGCTTGAGATCATTTCATCAACCTTGAACTGTAAAAGAAGACACTCCTCTCTTTTCCCTTGCTGAATCCATTTCTGAGGTGCTTTCTAGGAGATACAACGGCTGCTCCTTCCCTGGAGTCACAAATGTCAGGCACTTGGCTGCAGATATCTTAATGTCATTAAACGGTACCATGTAGGAGAGGGAGCAGTGGACATATGGGAGTGGGTGGCAAAGCTCTGACTTCAAGAAGTGCTTTTTTTAAGAAGGTTGGGGGCGTTTAACCTTACACTGAAGCCAAGATGAAACGTGGCGTCAGGACAGGGGAATAATGCGGAGAGAGGGTACAACCAGGGATGAGCAAGACAACCCCACAGGGGAGGTTAATTCCCACTACAGGCTGATCAGGAAGTAGTATGAGTCACTAAAGGGCAGTTTAAATAGAGTTTGAAAACACATGGAGTGTACAGAAGAGCCAGCACCTTCCCTTGGTGTGGTGGGACACGCTGGAGCTGCCCCTGACACTCCTGAGGTTGGTCAGCACTGGAAGCAGACACAACACAAATCAATACAAAACACCAGTGCCAACAGTTGTGCCACTAAATTAGGACATGGGGTTCAACAGGCACCACCATGTCCTGAAGTGGAGTGTGAATTAGCATTGGGAAAACAGCTCCCCTCTGAGAGAGATGGGACAATTCCCATGGGCCCAGCGGAGTTACCACCTCCACTTCCCACCCTTCCCTGAATAAATGGGGCATCACTGCTGCCTGAGCCCAGTGAGCTCTCCCTCTTGCTCATCCACCTTGCTTTAATTAGATAAGTGAGAAAATGTGATTCTGTTTCTCTCCTGGATTCCCCCCCTCCTTTCTCTCTTCTTTTGTCTGAGCTCGTGGCTTATTTTGAAGGGGAATAATAATTAGAACATGTTGCTCCCTTTCATCAGCTTGAAAGTTGATGTCAGATATCAAAACCGATGTCACTTTTCACTCTTATTCTTTCCTTTGCTCAAACAGCTACAAAAAGCTGGCGCTGTGTGTGTGTGTGTGCACGACCACACGCAGTCACGACTCGGGCTTGGCGCTGAGAGCATTGAGGGTACATAGAATTGCAGTGTTTTTCACCAAGGGATTTGAGGAGTATGAACCATCGCAGCGTCTCCAGAAGACAAGAGACGCTTTTATAAAGCACTGTCTTTTTGCACAGCTCTTTTAAGCACTATAGTCAAGGGTGAATTTCATTTAGCCTCACTGATTTAAGAATATTCAAGTGATTTAGGCAATCAGCTGCCTTTTTCTTTCAGATTCTCCCTTACGAAGGCTTCCTAGCTCCGTTAGCTATGATTGTACTAAATATCCTGTTACTATTATCCTTTTCATTTAAGATTGGAATAAGCACCATAAAGCATTTCAACCTCCTTACCATCAGTTATTTGCTCTCCATTCTCTCTTGTCCTCCCGTTGTTCCTTATACAGCTATGAAATATCTACTGCACCTACTGACGTTACCAGTTATTATTAAAGCAGCAGAATACCTGTGCATGGCAAATTGCCAAATTCAGCAGACAGGAAACTTGAGTCCCTGGAGTTGTGGTTTGTGCCTGTAACCCCCAGAATGTTTTCTTCTCCCTGCTCGGCTGCAGGTGCTGTCTGGACAAGTAGAAATACTTCTCAGGTCTTTCCTGGAAACCACTCACGACTGCTCTACAGCCTGCATCACATGCCAGCATGAAGTAGAGAATATTAATGCCCCTTCTGGACTACAGTTATGAGTTATCAGCTCATAAACATGAGAGACCATAGCTCAGCTCCTTGAGAATGGGCACCATTATGCAAAAATCTAATGAATTTATTGTTTAAAATGCTAGGAAAGTGTTTGAATGCTGTCAGGACTGTTTTTTCAGGTGACATGAACCTCAGCACAGCTCCTGTTGGATGAAGGGAGCTGCTCTGGTCCATAAACCCCCTGTTGAGTGGTGATGCTGCCGGATACCACGTGCATGTCTGGGGTGATTCTGCAGGAGTCAGGGCACTACTGCCACATAAGCAAAGTCTTTGTAGATAGTCACTGCAGACACAGTAGAGCAGAGACTTCTAAGAGACAATATCTGGCCTGCTTCAAGGCACATGTTTCACTGATACTGATTTCAGTGGCTGAAGAGAAAGCAGGATCTTCCACCAGCCTGCAATCACAAGTGTTTCATAAAAAACAAGGAGGGAAAAATCTTATGAGATCTTATCTTTACGCAATTACCTAAACATTTTTGGGGGAGAGATTCAGCTTTAGATTCAGACACCTAAATGGGTTCATACAAGCAGGTATTTACTTGTCAGCCAGACATACGTAAACTCCTGTTATAATTAATAGAGATTTAGTCAACACACTTAACACAGTCCTCAGAGCAATCTGAGCTGAAAGGATCCATCACACACCAGGAAAACCAGAGAATGTCCCCTTCTGGGCCATCAGCTCCTAAGACAGGGAGTGTGTTCCTCAGGACATGCCTCAGACCATGCCACATGGAGATGCCTACAACCAGCAACCACTCCAAATTGGAGGGTTATTAATTCCTGCCTCTGACAGGAATCTTTGTGTCCATTTGTCCTAGGTACTGTGCTCAGAAGGTTGTGATCATACCATGAGGAAGCCTAAGTGTTACCATTGGGTCAGCACTGACTCAGAGGAATATATGACCAACATGATTAGCTATACCTTAAAGTTGACCCTTTCAAGCCTTTCCCCAGTAATACATAAATTACTCCCATCTCAGTAGGCAGGCCAGCGCTTTAGCAAATGAGATTACAAAACACTCTAATGCCTTTTTTTATTCCTAGCTGTTAGTTTGAGTGAAGACATTCACTTTGCTAAACTTTTTATGGCATTTTTTCTCCTACTGATTACATCAGTATTATGAATGCTTGCTTGCAAGTGAGCTTTGTTCTGGTATCTTCACAGTCTCAGTTAAAAAACCCACTTCACTATCACATTAAAAATAATCTTTTATTCTCTTAGAGTGTTTTATACTCTAATCCAGTAAAATCCTCACAAGCATTCTCCAGAAGGACTCTCATTGTGTTCCTGCACAGACTTGGGCCATAACAATATACAAATAGTTTTTACAGGAAGTATGTTTACTGCTACAGAATCATATTTCCTGCTCCTTAAATTTTCTACTGGAAAACTCTCAAGATTTTTAACATTTTTGAAGTAATGCCCAAAGAGGTTAAAATAATGTTTCCCTTATGCCTTATAACTCCTCTGTCTCTCTAGTTTACCATTATCCTTACAAAGGAGCCTTTTGTGCTATCTGCTTCTAAAGAAACAGGCTTCAGCTAGAAATACAAATACAGAAGGTAGATTACCCAAATTATGATAGGGTTTTGCTCCAATGAACTGCTCTTTATTGCATAATTGCAAGAGTTTTTAAAAACATTATGAAGTAGGAACATATTTGATTCATTCAAGAGCCCTGAAGGAGATTTATGTCATCTTATATAAACCCTTGGTTCAGACTTGACCCACGTCATGCACCATCCCAGTGTTAGGGCTGAAGCAAGAACCTCCTTAGATGAAGGAAGCCACCAGGGACAGATCTGAAGCAGAACCAGTTCCCACTGTATTAAACTCTTTCAAGTGAGTGCAGCACACATTAATTAAGAACCACCCTCCAAATGGCAGATGTAAGTCTTTGACGCCCACCCTGCAGCCAGGAAATGAACCGCCCAGGGAGCCGTGAGGTGGTGGCCACGCACGCCGACACACTGGAGTGGTGACATGAGTGGTCCCTCCCTACAACCATCTCCAGCCCAGCCCAGGCCTCCCCTGCAGGTTACCTAACCTGATATTCAAAATATTGCTGGCTCCAAACTTGCAAGTGTAAGCCCAACAGGGAACAGAGTATTCTGCTGGAAGGGACCCACAAGGATCATCGAGTCCACCTCCCAAGTGAATGGTCTGCACAGGGATCGAACCCGTGACCTTGGCGTTATTAGCACCATGCTCTAATCAACTGAGGTTTGGGGAAACCAAAGCTGTTGGTGCACTGCTTTGCCATTCTCACAAATATGCCTTTTTTGGCTAGATTTTCCTGACACTGCTCTGCTGCTTGGTAATGGGGGTACTTACTGTGATACATCTAACCCCTGGGTATTACAAAAACACATTGTGTTTCTAGTAACCTCCAGCACATTCCTACACCCAAGGTCATATCCAAGCCCAACTAAGCTTTCTGGTACGCTTGGAGTATTCACTAATCACCCATATTGACTCCTTGGAATTGCAATGCTGCCTCCAGATTAAACCCAAAGGTTTGGTAGCCTGTCAGCTGACAGCCTCATAATATCATGAGATAAACATGTGGCAGAAAATCTGGTTCGCAGGCACTGGGTTCAGCTGGTGGCTCGGTGGCAGGATGCCACGTGCATAAATCTCATGCCTAGCAAGAAGGAAAGAGCAGCCCCACTGTCTTCCTGAAATCAGGTTTCAACGTGACACGTTTATGGCAGCACAGCTGACTAAACACTGTAATGTCATCAGTGCCCGTCCCCTTCTCTCTGAACAGTTTGCAGCAGTAATACGATGAGAGGTTTTCAAATACACAGGAAGATAAATCACTGATCCATCATACTTGGAATTTACCTGATACTAAGGATTAAAAAACCCTCACTCTTGCCATGCATTCTCTAGCTTGCTGACTAAAGTCTATGAAATAACCCCACAAAGCTCCCCCAAAGGGCACTAGAGGTGAGCGGCGTTTCTTTTGTTTATGGGCAGTCACCTACTCAAACACCTCTTAGGACACAGATGCATCCTAAAAGCACTCTGCCACCAACCAAATGGCTGAAGCTTCTCATGTGCTTCACAGAACCAAGCAAACTCCTGATACCTCCATCCCCACTGCACACTGGCACAAAATCCATGTGCAGTAACTCTCCAAAATGCTTCTTGTTTATGATGTAAAATGGTTGTGCATCTGGAGGTTGGTCCTGAGCACTAGGGCCACGTACAGCAACAGGCAAAAGCAAGGGAGCATGTGTGAGGAGCTGCTTGCAGATGTGGGTCTTTGTGAGGCCGTTGCTTCAGGAACTGCAGAGAAAGATTTTGTAAAAAACAGGAAAACGTGTTGGAAAAGCCACAAATGAAGAGACTGAGCAGACTGGAAGACAAGGGAGCTCCTCAAACCAATTAAAACTTCAGAGAAATAATTCGGTAGATTTTCTGTCAAGAGTATCCCTTTAAAAAAACCTTAAAAGTTTAGTCAGGAGGGAATTTCAGGAACTGCTAATCTCACCTGCATCGTCTCTTTTATTTAATGCAACTTTTTCCTCCAATCCATAGCTAAGGGCATGTTCCTGCACTGATTCCATTCCTGCTGCTGCCTTTTCTTTTCCCTCTGTAAGCCCGTACAGGAGCTGAGTGTGTCTGCAAAAGCTTCATTTAAATCGGAGCTCTTTGAGCCGCCCGTCCCTGGGAAATCACAGGGGTTACTGCTCATCCCTTGCGTTTTTCACTTTCAGGGAAATTGAAGCTTCTTGTACTTTCATTATGGCATCTTTCTGAATTTGTCTGCTCTTCCCACAAATGGATTTCAAAGCACCAGAGTAGTGTGGGCTTTTCAAAGAAGCCTAATTGAGCTGTTAGAGAGTGTTAGTGCCTAATTCACTTAGGCTCCCTTGGAAGCATCCTTTTTCATATTTATTCCAACACTCTTTCCAGAAACTTAATGCTCTTAAGTACATTGATCGATCAATTAATTTCTTATTATGATGAACTAAATAATTTGTACATGCTGGTATTGCATATCAGCTTCTCTCATTACCTCCTTGTCATCACAGAGTAGAGCTGGAGTTGTCAGTTACCTGTCAGATTCTCCATTTTCTTGAAGCAAGCTGCTCTTCCACATAATTTTGGAGGGTCTTTAAAATGTGCCTGAGAAATAGGGGATGTCCCATCTGCTCTTTCAGGGTTACCAACCCTTTTTCCTCTGTAGCATCTTGCCTTCGAACTGCCACTCTCTGTCACTGCCAAAATATAGCTCATGGGCATTTGTAGCATTTTTGACATAAATTCTCTTCTCCTTCTCTCCACCACTTTTCCTTACCCTCACTGACAGACACAGGGCTTACAGGTGGGCTTTGTGTTTGCTCAGTGTTAGACTAATTTGCCAAGTCTCAAATTCATCCCAGTGGTCCTTACTGTTGTTTCAACCCTTGCATCCTTCCGGGCAGCTCCTCTCCTTGGGGCTTCAAACACTTGTAGACGTTTATCCCTCTTTAGCTGTCATTAGGCCAAGTCATGCATATTCACATCTTTTAATCTTTTTTTTCTCACATCAGTTCCTTCAGTCTTTTAATCATTTGTGTTGCTCTTCTCTAAATTACCTCAAATTTGTCTATGCATCTCTGATTCTCAGGCACCATGAAGATGCCATTTAGATAAATCTGCCTCTGAGGACACAAGTTCATGGAAAGCTTGTTAATGCTTTTATGGTGGAGACATTTCATTTTGCTGCTGGACACTATGATTTTAAATAGGGTTTGGAAAAAGGGCACATGATTATATCCTTGCAGAGTGCAACAAAAGGTGACTGCCATTCAGCTGAGCCTCTTCTGCGTCACTCATTGCTGCAGTACCTGTCTCTCTCCTAGCACTACTCTGGGCAACTTGTTGAAATGTTTGCCCTCTCCTCATTTCTTGTCCCTCCTCAGGGTGAGAGGGAAGCTACATGCAATGGGGAGTCTTGTTTTCCCAGGCTTTCTATGATTAATAACTATTTGCTATGTTTTTTATATCGGAGAAAACAGATACAACTTTGGACTTGGAGCAGAAGGTGGGAAAGTTTCCAATGAGCTTTGGTACATCTGTGCTTTGGACAGGCAGCAAATTGCTATACATCCAGCAACTTCACACCTTTCCTATCCTCCACAGATGCTGGGCATGACTGCAGCTCTGCAGAGCTCTGGCAGTCGTCAGTACCTGTGGACAATATGGTTCATTATCCACTGGATCCTCCCAACAGCTCACATGGGAAGCATCACTTCCCTCCAGCTTATAGTGTAAGAAATGGGGGTAAAAAGGTGAAACAACCTGCCCAAGGCCATGCAGAGAGCAGGGGGATGTGCTCAGGTGAAGACTGTCTGGGGCCTGGCAGAAATCCTTCCTTGTTTGGGTGGCTCAGAACATAACCGGTTTCAGACAGTAAAGCCTCCATTATGCAATATATTTTTTGCATGAGTTTGCTGGAGTTGTAACAAGCCTATCAAAGGGATAAACTGTTAGGATAAACCCTACAATCTTGTCCATCAGTCAGGAAGAGAAATAAATGGAAAAAAAAGAGTACATTCAGCTTTCCCAGATGTGTCAGTCAGCTGCAGGCTTTCCACTCAGTGACAGCAATCAGGAGGACTCCTACAACCAGAGCTCTGTGTTCACTGGTACAGGAAATTACTGACTAGTTCTGACCTCACATCACAGGTTGCTTCTTTTGGTCAGACCCATTTTACACAACTGCACTACCACCAGCACTAGAACAGCTCCATAAACGTTACCATATGAGCCAGGGCACTGCTCAAACGCACTGGGGGAATAGCTATTTACCAAATCCTGGCTTAACCCTTCACTCTCTGAACTGCCTCTTTGTATTATGCAGAGGATCAGTAACCCTTAAAGCACTGATATTCTCTCTTTGTAACAAGGCTCGGGTGCTCTTTCATAATCCCACAGCACACTTGAATAAGCACTGTTCGTACAGCACAATGTGCACAATTAAACATCAGTCAGGGAGCAGCTTTTCAACTTGCATTGCAAAAAAATCCTGGTTCCTTCCCTGTCACTGCCCTCCAGCCTGGTGGGGAAAGAATTTACAAAAGCAGAATCAATTAAGACACCTGAAGAAAAGCTTTTAGAAAGGCAGAGAAGAGCAGGCAGACAGCAAAGTCAGTGCCCTTCCAGGAGAACGGGAGGCTCTGCTGAAAATCTCCTTCCCAGAGGCTTTCAGCAGGGGATCGGACAGGAGGGGAGGCAGTGAAGGATAAGTTGTTGTAAGATCACGGTGTGAGGCTGCCGTGAGGGGGAACATGAGTGGTGAGATTTACTGTCCCCAGGTGTCAGCCTGCACTGCAGAGTGACACAAAGTCATTACAGCATAAGGAGTTCTGGAGGGCTGCAGCTGCCCTGGGGCAGAGGGTGCTGAGTCAGAGAGAAGCTCCTCTGTGGGGATGTCTCTGCTGAGCAAGCCCCTGCCAGGCTTTGCCAGGGAAGATGGACGTGCAGGTGAGATGAAGAGCACAGACCTTTCCCTGTTTGTGCCAGACCTCCACCTTTGGGAGAATCACCAATGCAGAACTTGGAAGAAGGTGCCGAAGAGTCATTTTAGTCACCTGCCATTGGAGCTATTGAAAATAAAAATGTTGACAATAGAGCCTTGCCTGTCAAGGCAAAGGGAAATGGGGAGAGACAAAGAAAGTGGGGGCCTTGGAAATCCATGCTCTGAAGGATTTAACTGCCAGCACTGCCAGACTGGTCACCTGAGGAGCACAGTAGAGCTGGAGTGATGTCTTTGGATTGCTGCAATTCATGGTGCAATTCATAATGCAATTCATTCATCAACCCTCCCAACAGTCCTAGTGTCCTCCATCCCAAAGAGTTTAAAGACAGCTCATAGAATCTATCTCCAAACTGGGAATAAAATAAAAATATCCATGCACAGCTCCTGCAAGAAGGTCCATCCCATGTTCAGTATTACCACAGTCACCCAGCCCTGCAGAGCTCTCAGCAGACTGTACATCTCATAGGAGCATGGGCACTTCCTGGCATGGTGGGCCTTGCTGCACATCAAGCACAAATTTTCACTCATCATCATCTTTATCAGAAATAAGGTTATTTAGGTTTATCTTCCTTTCTATCCACCATGGAAGCCATTTGTTCCTAGGCTCTGAAAATGTAAAAGTCATTATTGTAAAGATGGTACTTTTCATGGTAAGTGTGAGCTCTTACTTTTAGAAAATAAGAACCTATTTAACTAAGAGCTTTATAATAGATCAAGCAGTGCACAGAGTACTAAGAAAAGCGAGAGCTACTATCTAAATATACTAGTTTAGTGGTAGGATTGGGCAGGAAAATAATTATCTGCTTGGTATCTTTTATACTAATTTATTCAAGACCCTTATATCTGGATAAATACAAATTAAAAATTAAAAGCCCTTGTAAATGAATGCATGAAACTAAAGCACCACAGAGAAATTTGGAGAAGCAAATAAAACTGCCATCATAAACTACAAAAGCACTGCAGAACCTGGACAGAGGGGAAGGAAACTTGGGAATAAAAAACCACAGAAAACCAACTGAATTGCAACATGAAGGGAAGAGGGGATAGTGGTGGTGACAGCAAGAAAAAACACCACTTAAAAACCCAAATTCCCAACATTGCTTCAGCAAGGCGCAGAAGGAAATATTTAAAACCGCAATTTTGAGAATGTAACCCAGACCACCTGGTGAGTGACACCTTCTGTTGGCACCAGGCAGACAGGCTCCTGCCGCAGGGTTCCTGAACTCCGACCCCTGGGAATAATCCCCAAGGTCCCATTAAGTTCAGAGTGGCACAGAGCTGACTGCTGCCATCAAACTTTAGGCAATCAGGGAAATACACTGTAAAACAGTGTGTTTTTCGAGGCCAACAAGAGACAAAGAGGGGACAATTTCAATAAATCAAAGACACTGTGCAAATGTGTTAGGCAATAGTAATATTGAGCAATACTAAATGGCATTGCTGGCACATGGAGGATGTGATCAGAGAGCGTGGCGAGTCCCCAGGATGGGATTGCCCTGCTGAGCCACATTCCCTGCTCACACAGGGCAGGAACCAGTCCTGGGGCTGCAGGATGCTGGCAGAGACCAGGGATGAGCTGGTGGAGCAGCATAGGCAGCAGAGCTTGGCCTAATATGCAGTGTCCTTAATGCCCTTATCCTCATCCAGCAGCCCGGGGAGAGCAGGAATTCCTGTTTCTCCCACTGTAGAGATGAAGTTCGGATGTGCAACTGCTCTGGATCACATCCAATTACACATTTAACATCCCACTGCACATTTAGGTGCTTGAATTCCCATTTAAATCAAGAAGGTCCAGACTGTTATGATGTGGGACAGCAACAACATGTGGCCAAGTGTCTCCCTGAGTCCCAGTCTGGTCCATAAGCAACTGGGTTGTCATCCTTAAACCAGACATAACTGTGACTGGGGACCAACAGAAGCAAATCTGGCCTCTGAAGTGGAAAGGAGGAAAACAACTTTCCCCTTCTGTGGTCTGTGTGGAAAACAGACTTCCAAATGGAGAGGTTTGGGGTTCAGACCACAGTTCACTACCTGCAAAAGGTGGCTTGCAAGAGCTGCACTGGAGGCAAGTAACAGGTTTTTAGATATCACCAGGGATGTCTTCTGGTCCCAAGGACAATCATCAGCCTCCAAACAGTCATTGCTTCTAGATTCTATCTAGAGCTAGGCAAAGTAACAGACTCGGCTTTTTTAGCCAAGAGCAGACTGCATAGCTCAGATGATTGAGGAAAGGATGACTCTAATAAATATATAAAACTCAAAGGATTATCTAAGCAGCCAATAAAGATGTAGAATCTTTTTTTTTATGAACTGAAGCTATATTCATTCAGTATATGACATCAAAAGAAATAAAAATTTTCTGACAGATTTTTATTTTCCGCTGGTACTAAAATGCATCCCCTTCTTAAAGCATCTCAGACAACTGTAATTCTTCCCAATTTACCTCTGACTGAGCCTGCAGTCAACAACTTGAGGCCCCAGCTTTGTATCATGCATGTCACAAATGAGATTTTGATTCAAAATTATCAGATATGGGGATCCAATTTTGAAATTACACACATTTTGTGCATAGCCTGCATTCCCTTTCTCTTTTTTTATCTGAACTGCTCATCCCATCTCCTACATACCCTCATGTTTAAAATTGCATGGAGATGGTTTCTATTCTAAAAGAGGCATTCATGGGAACGGAGCAGAGTGAGGCTGCTGAGATTATTTTTACCTGAGCTCTGATTGCGGCGTCCTTCTTAATCCACTTTATCACTGTTTCGTACACCAGCTCCTCTGCTTTGGTGTTCAGGCTGTCATTGGACATGTAGGAAATAAAGTCGTCTTTTGAGATATTAAGGATCTCTTCTTGGTTTGCCACCTCGGGGAAAATTTGCAGGGCATAAGCTTTGGCCATGTTGTATAGTTCAGTGCACTGCATGGCTTCAGCCATGGCTAATATTCCTAAGCAGTTGCTAGCAGTCAGCTGTTTTTCTAAAAGGAGCAAAAAAAACAAACAAAAAAGGTAATTGAGAATTACTAAAAGTAAGATACACATTTGTTCCAAAGTCATGAGAAAAATAAGTGTCATAGACAAAGTTCTAACCCTAATTAATTTCAGGGAGTTAACCAAAAGCAGCACTGTGGGTTAATATAGGATTGGGGTTTAAAGTACAAAAATCAAAGTCTAACAGCTGAGCTGGGGATAGGTAGAGAAATGTACTTTCTGAGTTTGCTTTTTATATAAGCCTTCACAGGGCACTGGGGAAACCTACTGACATAAAAGTATCTGGGGCTTCCCAAGGGATGGGAACCCAGCCAAGAGACTGCTGCTGTTCCTACCGCCTACAATGTTGCTTTAAGGAACAGCAAGATGTAAACGCCAGTGCAGACACTTAAGAATAAATGCAAACAGCACTAAGGACATTTCTGAGAATGCTGCAGTCACTTTATGATAATTTTTGCCCTGTTCAGCTACTAAGATACTTCAAATAAAAAAAAGAAATCCTCCCCCCTCTTTTTTTTTTCAAAGGAACTTTGTTGCTGCTGAATGTGATGACATCCCTTATGCAAAACACAGATTATTCTAACGCCTTCTGTTAAACGTTGTGTAGTGGGTTTCAAAGAAAATCATACACAGAGGAGACAGCATTATCTCCTTCCCAGCAAACAGAAGCAGCAGCACAGTGTGTAGCTTTGCGTTAGAAGTGTGCTACACCACACATTTGACTGTACTTTTTTCCTTTCCATCTATTCTGAAGAAAAACCCACCACTTTTAGACATTTATAAGAGGAACTCTCAGAGTCTTCTCAGCTTTTGTTAACCAAGCCACTACTAATAGGCAGAATATATTCTTTTAAGATATGGGACTACAGAAAAAATAAAATATAAGAGACAGACAAACTGCAATAGATCACAAAGGCATTGGTACCAGTAGCAGGCTCCTGTGCTGCCAGAGAAGTCTATCACATTGGGCAGTGTCATATCCTAGTGCACTATGTCAGAGCGTTGGACAGGAATGTGCAATAGCCCCTTATCTCTTCAAACAAAACTCCCATCACGTTGCTTCTGCTGGAAATGCTCAGGGATTCTTCCCTACACCCAGCTTCTGCCTTCACCAGGTTGAAAACCTGCATACTATCTATACATGCCTTTTAATAAAACTGGATTATAAACTACTTTTTTCATTTTTTTGTTTTAAACCTGACACAAGATTAGGGGGTTTGTGGGTTTGTTTTGTCTTCTTTTTTTCCCTCTAACTCTTTTTCTTTTACAGATCCAGCAGTCTTGAAACTAGGTTATCTCATTTTGCATCAGTTGATCGTACTGACTCCAAGGAGCCCATTTCCTCAAGCAGACTGCAGCAGCAGCACTGTTTGCTGTCAGTAGATTTTGTCACTCAAAGACTGCCCAGAGACAGGTTGTAAACTGACAGCTATGAAGCAAAGCTCCCAGATTTTCCTGTTTTCCAAAACCCCCCCCCCTCAAACCCAAAAAACCCCTCAACCCCAAACCCTCTTCCAGGTTCCTTGGTTCTGTCTGTTGGCACAGTTTCATGTATACATACGGCTGGGGGTAAAATAATCATCTAACAGAGCCCAAAACTAACATCACCACTTGGCAAACTCCCAAGTCAAAGACAAACCTGACACTGTTCCCCCCTTATCCTCACAGGGTTTATAATGAAGGTAATAATCAATTTTGACTCATTAAGCAGCGATGGTAAAGATTTGTGAGAATGAACCTTTGTCTTCAAGGGATGGGGTTTGCCTCTCTCAGGAGAGATTCCCATGCCATCCCTAGCTGAGCCTGTGGAGTGGGGAAGAAAAAACACTTGTGATGACTGATTTCTTCTGATTTGTACACATTTCTCTACCTCTAACAATGTTGGGTGACTGATGCAGTCTGGTACACTGGTGTCCAAGCAGCTTGATGTTGTCCCTTTAAGCTTCACTCCCTCCTCTTCCCCGAGGAACCCCTTGGTGGCACATCCAAATGACATTACCCCTGTCTGATTCAACAATTATCGTGAGGCTATTTAGAGATGGGTCCCAGGGAGACGCAGACCAAGGTATGTGCAGGAGGCTGCTGACACACTTCTTTGCATTTCACTTCTGATGTGATGAGCACCACAGCAAGGTGGGCACAGTGATGTCTTTTTAAGATGAGGGCTGCCATGAAAAGTAGAGGGACTCATTGCAGGTGAGCAAGGCAACAGTTATAGGAGATATGGCAAATCTCTATCCTGTGAACATAAGACCACTACCTCCTCCCTATTTTTCACCTCTCACTGAAAATTGGAGGGCAAGATTGATGCTTCTTGACTCCAGCTGTCTATGTTTCAACTGTGCATTCACATTAGTATCGCCGTACACTCATAAACAAGCAATTCCAAGCAGCAATCTAGTAATATTCCTGTTTATTCTGGTAGTATTTTAGATAATGACTTCAGGATGAACAGAGCCATGCCTTACTGATGCTTATAACTCTTCACTGACTATAAATGGAACCTACATGACTACTTAGATATAGACTTCTCCTATATAATATAGCCCATCCCTGCAATCCAGAGGTACTTCTGAATGAGAGCATGACAAAGACAGCTAAGGACCAGTTACGCTCTGTCTGCTCCTGAGCTGTTTTCCTTTGGACACTGACATATTTACAATAATTGCTGTTTTGCCACAGTGACACTGGGCTTGTAAAAACACATTTTTGTGGAGTTTCACCTTGACTCCATCCAGAACACGACTGCTGACTACTAAGCTGTTCCCAATGCTCAAGGACAGTTTATAAGAGACTCATGAGTGGACTTTAAGGATATCAGATGTAATCTAGTAGGTTCTCTCTGGTTTGAGATGGTGCTGAATAGCATATTTGCTCCTATGTGTGTCAAAACAATAATGTAGATCAGCAGCTGGTATTTTCTGGCTGTTTTAGATGTGACTTTGGATCCTGTGCAGAGTCATCAGGAGACAATCAGCCAGGCAGACTGCTCTGACTGCACTTCTGGCAGTGGGGTGACTTGAGATAAAGGCAGAGATAGATGGTGTGTTGGAAGGATTATCCAGAGAGATTGTGGTAACAGGATGATGGGCTGTAAGCACCCTCTGTGTGCATTAAGCACTGGATTTTCACTTAGAGATGCTTTCTAGATGATGACTTGGATATCGCAAAAAATAGCATAAAACATGTATTTCCTCATGATATTTCGTGTATGTTCTGATGAGGAACTTATTCCTCAGGTATTTCCCACTTATGTCAAAAGCACATGAAGATCAGAGATAAGTGGAAGACTTTAAGATGCGTTCATTGTCCAGTGAATGCCCAACGGATTGTCTAAAAGATTTCCCTTCCCCTGTGAGGGTCTTCTTCCTTTCTTCTATCTCCAGATTTAATCAACGTTTTTTCAGTGCTGGGCAGTGCAGTTCTCCACCTGGTTCAAAATTCTCCACCTTGGATGGACAAAATAATTGCCCATAACACTTTCTCTTGAATTCAAAAGGACCATAAACGCCTCTTCTTTCCTCAGGTGCCTATTCATGCAGGTCTCATTGCTGGTCTGTCATTCAGCTTTTCTCATTTCTCCCTCTAGTAGTCTTTCCAAACATTGACTTTGTATTCTTTGCTCAGGAGACTAAGACAATCCAGAGCTCCTGTTCTTTCCTATTTCGGTCCATGAAACTACCAGGTTCCACCAACTTCTTTAGGCTTAAGGAAGAACGTATTTTATCAGAAGAAGGCTGAAGTACAGGCTCAGAATTGGTTCCCTCCTGTGATGGAGGTCCCTGCACCACAGACCCAAACCGTGATACCGATGAATCATCTGAAACCCAATTTGAGCCATTACTGTGATGACAGTGTACAACAAATATGAAAAAAAGAAGAAAAAGCTGCTTAAGTCTTCAGCCATATGGGTGGAGGAAATACCTATGATATCCTGACCAGTTTGCAAACATTTGCCCAGTTATCATATGGTGTCTGCATGGACCTGTCACCATCGTTGCATCAGTCAGCACAAAACTGTTGTCATTTCTCATGGTCTAGATAAAAGCCAAGGAGACAGCATGTGGGGGAGAGAGAACACAGCTATAATTAGCCCAGAAAGCTGGTTAAGAAATCTCCTATCAAAATGAAACTACTTTCCTGACACATTTTGCAGCATATTTCCACCAGAAAGCACAAGAAAATTTGGGATGCCTCTGCCTAAGGCTACTGAGAGGCCCAGGATAGAGACCCAAAAGCTGCCTGGATATCCACTAGTCAGGACCCTCCTGGATCTTCATGACTCAAAAAGGATGAGCTTTGAGATGGTGCTGTACTATGCTGAACAGACCTATTAATTTGGGCTTTTACTTCTTTGGACCTCCCTCCACCTCTTTCCCTTTTTAGACATGGCCAGTGATGGGAAAGATTCACTCTTTATACTAGTGAATCCTCCAGAAGTGCTGATAAAAAAAAACCCCTTTTACCATATTTTTGCTTTGTGTAGAACAGAGGTGGCTGGGATGAAAAGAAAAAACACAACCACAGAGAAGACAAAATGCCTTTGCCTAAACTTTTCGGATGGCAAGTGCTCTGCTATCTCTGTACAGCAATCCAGTCATAGCTATAAATAAAAATAAGCGATTACACTCCGTGAATTCTCCAAATGAGAATACAAAATTCCAGCGGCTCCCCATATATCACTGAACTTATAACCAACTCTACTATTTCATACCATAACATGGTTCACTAGATTCAAATATTAACTATTGGAAAAGAGAAATCTCACACCGACTTAGTGAAATAAATGTATTTTGGTTTTGCGGCTGGATCTTTGGAGATAGTGCAACTTGAACACATCTTGTGTTCCTGGAAGGGCCATAAGATCTAATCACTGTGAAAAGGTGGCAAAGGGAAGCTGGGGGAAAGCAATGCCAGAGCCAGAGCCTCATTCAAGTCGCACAGTCCAAATGGTGTGATTGCAAAGCATAAATTTCGCATCACCAGTACCCACCCATCTGAGAACAGACTTTAAACATGGGACACATAAAAATTTGGAAAGGAGAATACAATACCACAAATTCTTTACTGATGCCTGCATTGCACCAGCCTAGTCCCACCACTCATCTTGCCAGCAGGCAGGCTTAGCAGTGAAAATTAACACAGCAGTAAACTGGACTCATATGAGGGGGTTTTTTTGTTGTTTTTTTTGAGTGCAAGATTTTCTAAACTCTCATATTCCACATTCTGCAATTGTAGATGTCAATTTTAAATGAGAACTGCTCAGGAAGAACCTACAGGTCATGTAGGCTTCAGAGAAAATGCTGTATCCCATTAAATGATGTATGGAGAAAGACCAAGTAGAAATCAGATGTCAAAAAAGAGTATCTGGTACTTTTACATGGGAAGTAAGTCATATAAGACCAAGCTGAAAGTTTTTGTATTGATAAGTTTGTGCTAGTAATTAGTAAATTATTAATGTCTCATAAACTGATATTACAGCTATGATAGTGAAGGAGTGGCAAGTGGTACAGACAGGAGTTTGAACCAAGGTGTGTTCCAGCTGAGCTCCAGTTCTAGCTCCACTTCTGCCATGACAGAAATGGGTCTGCCTGGTTCCAGTTCAGACCTGTAAAGCTTAGCTGAACTGGAAACCTTGGACTGTTTTGAAATAGTCTATTCTGGAAAGGAGATGGAAAGTGAAAGGAGAAGGATGACACAGTGCTGAGGACCCACAGCACTCTCTGACCACCTCCTCCATGTGCCAGCCATGCCATTTAGTATTGTTCAATGTTATTATTGCCTAAAACATTTACACAATATTGAACTTCAAGCAATCACATGCTCTGGACAAGAAGAACACATTTCTTGTGGCCATCAGAGGAAGGGCAGAGGCACTGGTGATGTTGCTCTGTACACCCTTGCTGGGGCAAATGTTCCCCACGCACACAGGGCAGATCAGTTACCAGGGGTGGGCACAGCAACCTTTCCTTGCACCCACCTTCGTGATGACTCACATACATCAGACCATAACTCTGTATGCAGTAACAAACCCTGTTAACATTTAACCTGGAATGGTTCAGCCAAATCTTGTTTACAAGAACACTGGACATGGGAAGGACCTTGTCATGGATGCAAGAAAATTGCAGCTATTGCAATGCACTCTTTAATTTTTTGCAAATTCTGCAGATTTGCAGGACCTCCTCCTCCATGGGAGTCCACCTCCAAATTTTTTGGTGTTTGACCAAGTTGGAATGGTGTAGCACCCAAAATTTGCTCCCACAGTTATAAGCAACCTGTGCTTTACAGCCTGGTATCTATGCAGAGATCATCCTCCAGGAAACAAAATGTCATCAAGATTCCAAGTATGAAACAAGGTTCAACAAAATAAGTTATCCAAGATATGAAACCTGTTGTCACTCAAACAACAGGATACACTCCTCTAGACCATTTTCCACTGGCCATTATGTCAGCATTTAAAATTCAAATTGCAAGTCAAATTAATGATATTTTACTCTGTGGGTTTCTTAATTTATCCTGTAAGAGTTGTCAGAAGAAGGTTTACAAACCTTATCACAAGATCTCAAAACCTCGCTAGATGGAGTGATTCTTACCTAGAAAGGAAACGCAGACTTTACAGAAGGTATGAAACTGGAACTTGCTGGCAGCTTCCAGTAGGGTTTTTGCATTGGCTGAATCTATGATCAAAGAACCTGTATAAACAAACTCCAGGAGTAACTCCAGGACATCCGCAGTGAGGTTGGACATGGCCAATTCCAGCTTCTCCCCGCTTCTGCTACTGTCCCGTGGTGACCTGGTAACAGCAGACAATTAAATTATGGACATTACACCATCCCCATTTTATTGGCATTTATTGATTAGTGAGGGCTATAAAATCGCTTTGCACATCATAATATTTCTCCATTATTTTTGTTTACGGAACTGAAGAATATGAATTTTAAAATAACTGAACTTAAAAACTTTAACTGGATCTGAAAGAGAAGAGTCTTAAAGCAAGTCTTACGAAAAATCTGTTTATTGCTACTTTGCATTTTCATGCAAAAACAGTTGCAAAAGAAAAGGAAAGGAAAGGAAAAGAAAGGAAAGAAAGGAAAAGGAAAATGAATGATCCAACATTAATGAAAATGAGGAATGGGATTAGCTTTCAAAGGGAAACAATACATTTTAACATCTTGGTTAACATCTCATCTTCTATGCATAATATAACTGTTAAGGAAAAACAACTCTCCAATTTCAAGAGAAAAGGTCATCTACTTTTTCAGGAATCCAGCACTGGAATAATTTTAAATGTCATGTGCACTTAAGGATACATTAAAGACCTTTTCATAAGAAATAAGAATAAAAATACTAATTTCTATTTAGCTTGAACTTCTCAGTATGTTATATTAAAGTACAGATACAATCAATATGATATCTGCATACAGATATAAAATATAAATATATGCTTATTCTAAAAATCTATTGTTCCCTTTTAGGCACTAAAAAAAGGAAGCCCTTCATGGCAATTGCTTTGAAAACAGAATACAAGACAAGCTAGACAGACAAAATGGTTAGAGCAAAGAAGGGAGGGGGGGAAAACAACAACCAGTTCTGCCACAGGAAGCCAGCAGCCATCCTCTAGGAGTTTCATGACTGTGGCCTACGATTTTTCCTGCATGAAGTGCTGAACAATTTGGGGATCAGAGTATCTCCTGCATTTGAAGTGTGGATTAGTGCTTGTGAAATTATTGGACAAAAAGAAAGTCATACTGAATTAAAGTAAGGGCCCAGTTCTTAATGCATGGTTGGCTGATGTGTCTGCAACACTAAAGACAGATTACACCTGAAAGACAAAAGTGATGATAAATTTGGTAACATCAAGGAGGGGAGGGGAAATCTGTTGGAGTAAGAAAATAAATTCTTTTAATGGTTAGGACCATCCAGCACCTTCTCAAAGAAACATAAGCTTTTGTCTGTCACTGGACAGCCAACGTCTGCTCGCTCCAATTCTGCTAAAGTACTTGCAAAAGCCATTGCACAAGTGACACAAAACCGGCATACAATGTGGTGTGACATTCATGGACTGGCCAAAGCATCACTATTCACAGGTAACGCCAGCTTTAAGCATGAGCAAAGCACTGCCAACCTCCTGGATTTACACAGCTGTCTAGAAAGGTGATGATCAGACCTTTACTACCATAACGGAGGAAAAATAAACGACATATAAGCTTTGGTTTTCTTCCCGCATGACACCCCACCCATCCACCCCAATAACACCTAAAATCATTTGGGAAAATGCTTCAAATTTGCAGTGGATGCTTTGTCACTGGCCTTCCACTGACTAGCCCTGTTCAAGTCAAGGGCACAGCTTTAATTTATACGAATCTCTGCAAAATCAAAGCTTTAAAGAGGTTTCATTTTCAATGGAGGAACAGCTAGCAGTTCTTAATTTTACAGTCTTCTCTAAGGCAGTGAACCATGGTTACTCCCATTCACAAAAGAAAACTGAGGCAAAACCAAGGTAAAATCACTTGCCTATGAGCATAGATAGTCGGGGCAAACCAAGGAATTAAACCCCATTTTTAAAATTCTATATGTTGAACTGTCCCTTTGCATGGCAACACAGGTGAGTAAGATCCTATTCCAGAAGCAGATGGGTAGGAATACATACTGATCATGATACCTGTCATATCCCAACAAGCACAGATGTGTATGCTACCCTGAATCCTTATGCTTTATCACACCACAATATTCCTTCTGAACTCTTGCATATGGATTCAATTTTGCATTCAAGGCAGAAGACCTCAGGTGTCAAAACAGAAGAGTTGCCATTTCCCAGATCCTCGAGAGGATGTCACAAAATGTTGCGTTTTTTCCTTTCTCACACTCACACACCAGTAATATGCCTCACATCTGATTTATCTCCAGTTGTACACACTTATGGTCCTGTGCTCTGGGCTATCAAAATGCCTCCTGGTACTGATGTAATTCTTGCTGAACAGCTCCCAGAAGCGGTTTGTACCCGACAGTGAATTCATGTTCATGTGGGCTGACTAATAAACACACTGCCTAAAATTTAGGGGGATTTGGAGGTACCCAGCAAGTGACAGAGTTGGGCTGTTTGCACTGTAGGAAGCCCCACCATAAGCAATTATTTATATATTGGCACTAATTGCTCTGTGCTGGTGATGGCTGTGGGAATGACTGCGTGTGATCCGTTGGGAATCGCAGAGCAGAGACCAGGAGGCACAAAGGAAAGGATGATGTGACACCAATGTCAGCACAGACACATACCCACGTTAGCAACAACTGCAAGCTGCTATTTTTCAGAATAATTAAGTAATAATCTCTTTTACTTTGTAATACACCAAGCAATAAACTGCTGCTGCAATTGATTAAATGCCAAAGAAAAGCTAAGGTGTTTAATCAATCACTAGAGCCACTTATGGCAAGTATAATACAAAGCTACAGAGATTATTGATATTACACAATGAGCCAGAAATGGGAAAGGAAATTATCCCTATTCCTGCCTTGGTGATGCCTTGAATGTGTGGTGCTGTTTTGCTTGTGCTTTCTAAGCAACGAACCCTTCGGCTCCACATTTGGCTGGACCATATAGTGAGCACAGGCTTCATTCAGGCTGCACAGGGAAATCACAGCTACTCTGGCTTCCACAATGGAAATCTGGCTTGTTACAGGCTGGAGAATGGGCAGGCAATTGGTTGAAGCAGGTCCAGGATCAAAAATAAATGTTTGAAGGAAGAAAAGAACATAATGTGGGGAAACAGTCTGATATGACTGACGTGGGAAATTCCATAGATTTCTTCTTGAAACTATTTAAGTGAATTGGGTTATGGCATTGCCCTCAAAACCTGACTAAAGGTTTCTGTGTTCCTTGTTTTCACACATGTTAGAACATGAATATGCCCTGTGCAGTTATACTTCATCTATTTGGGGCAGAACCTTCTCTCAGCTATTGTACAGGAACCGCACTAAAGTGACTAAAGCTAAGAATAGAATTTAGTCCTGTAATGCATTTGCAGTGGATTGGGGGAAATCTGTCAGAATATATGTATATGTATATACAGCAGCTCATCCTGTATCACATCAGGAGGAGTTTTGTCAGTGGCATCTGTAGAAGCAAACATTTAGAGAAGTCTGTTACCAGAAAAGCCCTGACTTTCTCCCTCAAGAGCTGGAAAAAAAATCACAGTTCTACCTGGTACATACACTCCAGTTCCCCCACTCCTGGAACAAACATGGGGTGTTTTGGGGATGGAAAGCCTGCCTCCTTCATGTTTCAGTCTCACTTGAAGCCAGGCAACGTAAACTTATCGTCCATGGACATCATTAAATGTGGCACATGCTGCTATTTGCCCTGCGAACTCTAAAGTTTAAACAGAATGATGTCATTTTATTGGCCTTGTAATCATTGCTCATATTATAAAGGTCACACATTTCACATTGTGGCAGAAAATCAATAGCTCTCCCAACAGCCTCTGGGGGAAAAAGTTTTGCTTCTGAAGAATAATATATAATAAACAATTTTAGTCCTTACTTTATCATGGCTGTAATCTTGGAGAAAAGCTACAGTAAAAATCTGGCAAAGGCTGATATATAAACTCATTAAAATTGGGAAGTGATTTAGAACAGGACTTTAAAAAAGATTTATCTTGAGCTAAACAGCAAAGAGATTTGTTTAGGTCTACATTTAAACAAGCTCCAAGAGCTCTTTAACAGCTTAATTTTATGGTAGCTGTTGGGGAATTCTTTCAGATTTACAAATCATGTATTTCTCCAGCAAGATGATAGACCTGAGCAATGTGCAAGCAGAACTGAACCTGCAGATAAGCAGGAAACACAGATACATTCTGCTTGGGTAAGGGGGGAGTTACTGAAAAATATTATGCATTGTCTGGAATAATTAAGTCAAACAAAATCAAGCCAATGCCTTTGAACATATTCTGGCTACTTATTCTTCAACTTAATTACTTAAACTAGAGAAGACAAAGGCACAGGGAACCTTTTAAAGCAAAAGAAGGTTTGATTACTCTCTCAAATAACAAATCAAAATCGGTGTCCCTTTCTGTTGACTAATATATAGAAAAGACCTAAAACATTTAAATACTTGATAGCAGGAAAAATAACCCTAATACCTCATCTGCAAGATGTAGGAGTGGAACTGACAAAAGTAGAGAACTTTACATTTTTGGTATTCATTTGTCCTTGAAAATCATTTCCGCACATATAATACACACAGGCAAGAGCCAGCACTAGTGTTTTCATGCTTAATAGCAATGCAACGGAGTTTTCTGCATCTTGAGTTATAAATAGATGTGTATCTATGCATTTTCCCTGCATTATTCGTATCAACACGTTCACATAACAGAACGTCTGTGTGATTCTGTTCAAAACATTTAATAGTGAGATGCCTTGATTTGCAAAGCCGCATTCAGAGCCTGGCTAAAGTAGCTGTGTAAGTGAAACACTGCTTGAGCATCAATTTGTCAATTTATGGACAGCGCTACCGCCTCTCATTCAGCCTTCCCTCATGGTTTGGATATGCTGCCTTTAACTGGCTTGCAACATTATTTTGACTGACTAATGGTTTGGCTACAGCTTCACTCAATTTTAGATCAAATATGAAAAGCTACCTATACCCGGTGCAGACGCCAGCCAACGCTCTGTTTACAAGCTATAGTCACAAAGTCAAAACAAATTCTGGATGTTCAAAATGGAGCCATCTGCACGGAATAAACATGAAAAATGTGAAACATTTTATGTAAATGTACATTACTGTCTAGGAACAGTTGGTTCAGCTTCTTCCCAGGCTGCCTGGTTGGGAACACAAGGACTGACAGAGTTTGTGACACCTATTTACATTTGATGCCATATGAGTCACTGTGCCGTAGACTCAAAGGTATGACGTGTATTTAAGCTATGTGCTCCAAAAGGGCACTGAAATAAATGATTATTTTTTAAAATAAAGACATATTTAGAATTATTATTTGTGATTTTTCCCTGGACGTGTGGGACTTGCTGTGTGTCTTTTTCTTTCTACCTCCCCAAGGTCCACCACTATCTGCTTCTCCCAACAGAAGTTAGCAGCAAAGAGCTACCTCCATAATACAGCCTCAATTTTGTTCATATTTCACTCAGAATCTATCTTTAAGAAATAGGGAAACACACTCATTCTGGTAGTGTAATAAAAAAAAAAAATTGCTGTCTTTGACAATTTATGGCTCAGTGTCTTATACAACTCAGGAGTCTGAGTATCTCCACTAAAAGTACCTGTTTGAGCTACAGGAGGCTATACAGGACTGCCAGCAGCAAGCAGCAGCTTCTGCTCCACCCTGGACTGAGGAAACCGAAGCCCATATTTTGGGGTTGGTCCCCCCCTGCTTGGACCAAAGCAATGGCCTGTCCTACCAGCCAGCTGCCTGCTGACCTCTCCACAGTGTGCCCTCCCAGGACCTGCCCCATCAGCTTGACATGCTGATCTCGCTGGTTTGCTCCTGTTATTAGGAATATAAATGTTTATTCTACAGTAATTGTGTTCCCATTCCATGAGAGCAACATATTTTCTACTAAGATAGACAGGACAATAAAAAAAAAAAAAATCAAATTAAATCACTTTGTTCCCTGGACAGTGTTTAGGTCTCCAGAAAACAGGAAATCCAAAATTTTTATGTAAGATGAGGCACTTAAATGAGGAGAAGCTATTTCTTTTTATCTCTGTCAAATTATTTTGATTACCAAAGAAAGGACTCCAGACTAGGATAGACAGCTTCTCATGAGGCTTAAGAGTCTGTTAGCTGTGTGCTCATTAGAAACTGCTGTTCAAGTCGACACAATTTAGACTGAATCTCTTGTTTATTGTGGGATTTCAACTTTTTACTTTAATCCTTAAAGCACTGAAACTCCAGGCAAAGAAGAGAGTGCAATATTGCTGCATCTTAACTGTCCACTATTCGATTTTTTACAATCTTCAGAGTTATTAATGGTTCAAAACCCATGTGTATTTATCTCAGGAGAAGCAAAAAATAAACTTCATTATGTTATAGCCAACCTTCAGCTATGTACAAAACAGATACAGCACTCTACACAGAAAGTTGTATTTTGTACCAAAGATCTTGATTTATCAGAATAACACACTCACAAGATATAAAAATATAGATGCCCAAACATACCAACATACATTTCCATGACACACACCAAGATGCATGTGCATACTGAGGTAACAGGTTATTTACCGAGTTATACAAGTTTATGCAGCTGCAAGGTAATCAATCATGTAAATGATGACAGGAAGGGACATTTATAGAGCAACATCATTGCAATATGTATGTCATAAGGCACTGAATGTTTTATTAAACAGGATTTAAAAAAAAAAAAATACATCCCAGCATTGCTTCTCCTTTGGAACTGTTTTATCAGCTCAAAATGTATTAACTTGCAAATCTCTGCCTTCGTTATACTATCTTGTAGATAAACATTATCTTTGAGCCTCAGTCACTATCCATCTGTCTCATGAGAGAAGAAAACATGTACTGTGACGGTACTATTGTATGATTACAATAAAGAACTAGTAAAATCACACGATTAAATAAATTACATTGTTTAAACATGGGTTTGCAAATGTGTCAGGAAAATTTACCTGACCAACAAATCCATTTGGTCACTTTTTATCAGGATGTTGATACAAATAATGTTCCTTGTTCCAGGCAAACAAAATCTGGCCAGACTAGTGTAACTTATTAGGGTCAAATGCTGCCAGTTTGCACCTGCTCTATCAGAAGAAAATCAGGAAAATTAATGGCTGTGAGCTCGGGCACGCACCAGCAGCTCCCGCTAATTCACCATCACAGAAATGATCATTACAAACCAAGACGAGCAATGGGATTAACAGCAAATGCTTTTGTCCACGGACAACATGGCCAGAATAAAATAGAGCAAACAAAAGAACCACGTTTCCTATATACCCTTAATGCCATTCACTGATGGAACACGATCTAAATGCTCGGGATCAGCGGCAGCCTGTAACGCTATAGACTCGGAGATCACAGTCGGAGGCACAAATCTGGCTCCCTGCTGAGATTTAAGAAAGAAGATGACGAGTTTGAAGATGCTAGCTTAAACGACTAGCGAGAGAATGAAGAAGTGAATAGCAAGTGCCCTTGGAAGAACAGTGTTTCATGACCCAGACTTTTGCTAGGGACTGAGAATAAACTGAATCTCACAAGGTACTAGCGGAAAAGTAAAAAAACTGGGCCAACTTATTAATAGTGTGGGATCTAACTTGTTTGCAAGTATCTCTGTCAGCCTAATTCAGTCGCAAAATAACCTGGATGAGAGCTACTATTTGTTAAAGGTAAATAAAAGATGCAAGCAGGTTTTGGTGGATTATATGGGAAGGAAAATTAAAAATAAAATGACAGAATAAAAAATTTATTCTCATCAAACTTAAAGCTCACCCCTTTACCCAACTCCTATCTGATTTCTTTTAATGTTATTTATTACACCATCAAAAACCAACTTAGCAGAGAGTTGGCATGCAGCTAATAAATCCATCTCTTAGGAATGCAGAGAAATTTATACAAGTAATTATCTAGGTAGTCTATCCAAGACTCTTTCTCATCATTGCAATGTCTAGAGGGAAAACAATAATAAAATAATGATAATCACAATTATTATTTATTACTACTACTATGATTATGGCAGTGCCCAAAGATCCCAATCAGCATTTCAGTAATTAGAATTAATTCTGTCAGGCACTGGTTCTTTCTCCTACAGCTACAGGGTGTTGCTAGTGCTTCTCTACAGTACATGTAGAGACAGACACACCAGTGAAAGGTACTACACCACATCACTATGCCACTACAGGCAGGAAAGGGCAGGAAGCTCATCACTCCCTGCCCACTCCAACCTGCAGAACTGCTTCGAGTATTTCAGTCACTGAAGCTCAGCTCTACACAAGCAAACAGAGGGCACTATGATCTGATATGATCATAACCTGCTCACATTAATTCAAATTCATTATTTCAATCCAGCAATGGCTAATCCTTGATGATTTAAATGAAAGGAGTGAACTGCTGATCCCCAGAGCTACCTGCAAGCAAGCTGGAGTTGGAGATTTGATTATCCTTCTTTTAGGACAAGACTGGCTCTTGGAAGTGGCCCAAAAATGGCAGTTTACAAGAACATGGCTCCAGTTTCTATGCCATGGAAGATTTTTTCTTTGTTGCCTTTGATCCATTTAGCCTGAACTGCACCTTGTTAGATAATTGTTTCCTTTCACTCCTAAATTTCAGCATAGTCAAGTCTAGACTTGGGCTGTGAGATATAAGTAAATATAGGTAGGTCACCCACACCGGCATCTTATGAGTGGTTGCACGACAGCTGGGTGGCTTGCAGACGGGTACAGCCAGAGAAAGAAAGGTGATTAGTCTGTCATTCCTTGGATAAGATTTGGAGGATTTGTAGTTGAGTCTAGAAATTATGTGAGCAAGAAGCCCCAGCTACAGTAAACAGAGATGCTGTCAATGAGGGAGAGAGAGATTCAGGGATCTGCTCGGTGCCTCTGGAAGCTGCTGCCATTACAAGGCAGCAACTTAATTTCTGTGCTGCACCTTGAGACTTGAAAAGGAGCCTTTCTGTCCTCCTTTCCAGGGTTTCTCTTCAGAGAAGGACACGTTGCTCTGCCCCTCCTTTCAGAGCAGCATACAGCCCAAGCCACTCACCCTCCTAATCCACAGCCACGCTTCCCAGGCTGGAAATTGCCAGGCTGTGACGCCTGAGATGGGCTTTGCAGCAGTTCCTTAGCCTGGCAGCCCAGAACACCACTGAATATTTGTAAGCTGTCATTCATTTATGTAGAAGACCATACATTTGCTTGATGAAAACATGTTTTCCAAGGTCTGGCAGCTGCAAAATTTGCAGCCCAGCAGGGAACTCCAAGAGGTGGGCGGGCGGCTGCCCGGGCAGGCAGAGCGAGCGGAGCGCTCACGGAAACGGGCCACAGTGAGCAGAGAGCTGTGTTCCATGCCAAGATCTTGTGCATACACACAGCAATTATCACTGCCTCGTTTAAGAGAAAAACGTTGTCCATAGCACAATTTACACCTGTCCCCTGGCAGTAAAGGGTGAAGGATATATTTTACACTCCCATGAGACCCCCTGTTCCCATGGACTCCTTTAAATTGTTTAACAGAAACTCCTGGCATTCTGTCTGGGCACAGTATACCTCTCTTGGCAGCTGAAACAAACACAGTATTTTTAACTCCCTATTTCTCTGTTTTCAACTAAATGTTATTATTTGTTTCCACATTCATTCTGTTCTACAACGGAGCTGAAGTATGCAGATGTAGAAATGCTGCTGCTCCTCTCCTGGAGTTAAAAGAAAGATTCTTAATAAGAAGGAAAACACAAAGGGGTCACTAAGAGTAGATTTTTCTTTCATCTGCTATTTCTCACTTTGGGCTTTTTACAACGTAAACACAAACCAGACAGTCTGTTTTCCAGACACCTAAATGCTTTTGCAGTTTTGTCAAGCTGTTTCAGATGGATAGTGGCAGGTTTCTCTGTCGTGCATCCAAATGCTGCCTTTTCACACAATGGTGTAAAATGCAGAATGACATCTTCGTCTTCAGCGTGGGTGTAAAGCAAGAGGAATTTGGTCCTCTCACCCTAAAGGCTTTACTTCTCCTGCCCTGCCTTCAAGTCCCCAGAAAGCATATACAACTCTATTTTAGAAAAGAAAATAAAAATCTGAAGACTTGCAAAAAGAGGCAAAATATTGCGGAAAAGCAATCCGGCCATGAGGTCACTGGCTCTGTTTCACAGGAAAAGAAGGATGAACATATCATGGCCAGATTACACTGCATCCCAAAACCTGCTTGTCGCGACAGAATCGCTTTGTGCATGTGACTTACTGCTCTGTGCCAGTGGAATCAGGCACCCAGGATGACTTCCAGATTAGAAAGCATCATTAAAATCAAATCTTTAAAAGATAAAGCTTGTAGGACAGGATCTGTGTATCTTCAGTAACTGACCACAGAGAAGTCTACTTATAAAAGTCTGTTTATAAAAGCAAGCATTTTGACCAAGAAGAGACTTTTATGTCAAGTGCTTCCTATCAATAATGTCATATTTGGTAGAAATTCCATTACTCTGGGTTGGGTTAAGAAGAAGAAAACAGCAAATTAAAATGTTACAGTGAAACTCTCTGTTACGGAAATATCAGACATTCCATTTATCCAGCAGCTGCATTTGTCTATCCCAAATACAGCTGGAAATAAAAAAATGTCTCTTCATGGGATTTTCCAATCTTTCCTTCCTTCTGGAATACACACACACACACACACACACACATACACGTATTTTCCACCAGTTCTTCTAGCACAGATACAAAACCAGACCTCATTTCTCTCCTCTTCCAAACCAAGAATGGTTTAAATAAGAAAATCTGTGCTCTGGAGATTTTTTTATTTTTTTTTGATGGATCTAGACCTATTTCTTTCTTCCTGTGTGTATATATATAACTACATGCACATGACATTAAGAAAAACACTAATTTCTGAAGAAATCATTCATGTCCTTTTAGCCAACTATGATTCAGGCTGGTGACTGGCCTTTTTCTCTGGGCTGTGAAAAATGAGCACTTGAAGAAGGCAATTCATACTATTTATCATAAGGTAGAAATTGTCCTACGGACATTCTCATCCTTCCTCCCAACTGCAGAGAAGCCCAGACAACCAGCTTAGGCTGGACTCCTGAAGGAAGCAATGGAACATCCATGAGAAGTCCACAGTCTAATCAAATCACCTCGTCCCTCTTTAATAGCAAAGAGGGATGGCCTCCTCCTTTACCTCATCTCTTAGACACTTATTCTATAGGGAGAGGACTTGCCACTTGGGAGAGGTCTGTCTCACTCTCTGCAGACTGCACCAGTAGTTGAGAAGGTGAGGTTAGAGTCAGCCTGCCTTAGATGCCAGTCTTGGACCTAAATGTTAGTTACCTAATAAGAGAGACAAGCACCTCTCATTGGTCCAGGGGGATCACCTACCTGCCTGCACATAGGAACCTGAATTAGGAGAAAAAAGATCCTTCTGGAAACCTTCAAGGTGCTTCTCTTCATTGTCTGTACCATAAATTAAGCCTTTGCTTTGAGAGAGCTGATTCCTTTAGTATCTAAAATATAGGTGCAAATTAAAAGGCCAAAGTTGAGTAGACTGGCGTTGATGTGGTTAGCAGTGCATTCAAAATATATATGATGGCATTTAGGGGACAGAACCCTATTCCAGCTGCTGTTACCATCCATGTTCTCCTTAAGCCCTATACTGCAGTAGTCCTTTATGGATCCCCACACTACCCCTGAATCTCACCTTCCTTCCTTCGTGGGCAAAGTGATGTGGAACAGACATCAGGAACACTTCACACTTGCTGTTCCTAATACACCTGATCCTTTTCAGATGATTTTGCACTGGAAAGGAGTAAGATTGTTTTTCATGGTCAGTTGCTGTTGGGAGGGAGATGAACACCAAGTCCTGGCTTAGGCTTGAGTGCTGCATAGCATCTGACAGGGACTAGATAACCTGTTTCCAAAAGCACAGTGCTTGGTATGGTGCTGGACTCGGGCTCAGGACTGGACTAACCCAACCTCAAAAGGGATCATATATTTAGAAGATAATCATAGGGAACGAGGAATTTTCTGGATGAGGAGCAGAGTGCTCAGCACAGTAATAGCCATTTTCTGAGAAACTAAAGGGGTTTGAAAGTGCGCTCTCATTTCCAAATTTGTTTTGTAAATACCTTCAGAATTGTTTTGGACAATCAAACCTGGTTATCATCTTTTCAATACAGTGCAATAAAAACAACATATTTTCTTCCCTGCTACACTAATTCTCATCAAATAGCCTTCCTCAAGATGAGCAATAACTCTAGTTCTATTATGCTTTTTGTCTGTATTTTTTTTTTTTTTTGAGAAGGGAATAATTGATCTGATTTGGTTTAGAACATTTCTCTTTTATTCTTTTGAGATACTATTTGCTATTCTACAATCAGATACCAACTTGAACACACAGTGGAATCAATGACAGAATATGAGGTTAATAATAACCAGCCTGTGGCAAATAATAAGCTGAATAAGTATTCTCAAAGATTCTGTTTCTGCATGTTTCCATGAATGTACATAGCACCCTCATGAATAGATATCTTCTCATTGATGTTTCTGGCGACACATTGGTGCCTTTGGTTGGAATGACATTAGAGTTTAACCCTGGCGTGCACTGATTGAAATGGTCTTTATATTATATTTAATACAAAGAGGTCTCTTTTATTCTTTAAGAAAAACTGTCATTTCTTGTTTTGATTTCTAAAATAACACAGAGAGTGCAATATAAATCACATAAAGCTTTAAGTGCTGTCTCAAAGGATCTGCTAACAAATATCAATAGAGGATTCTAGATTTATTGTATTTATAAGCATTCCAGCTGTGTGAACTATAATGATTTTGTATTACTAAGGGCATGATCCTATGAAATACTGAGTGCCTCTTGCAACTGACTTTCATGAGTTTTGGAAAGGATGAGGCTTTAACGCTGCAAGTATCATACAAAAAGCAAGTCTTTAGAAATTCCACCCCATAACCCTGAGTTTATTGTCTCACAAAGATACATTTGCTCAGTTTACAGGTGAATATTTATTTTTGTCACCTGACAGTTTTGCAAACTCAACTTGACATCAAGCTGAATTTTTTCTTATTCAAGCATCATCATCAGTAATAAAGGTATTTTTGCCTTGGAAACCCCTGTGCAACTCCATTAGTCTCCACCAAGGTTATATGTGTTCAACTGAGGTTATATATGGAAGACAACTGGGATGGAGAGACCTGATGGTGGACACAAATCGACCTCTGGAATATTTATTGCTGATGATGATGTGAAAGAAGGTAAAAAGTGGTGAGGTTAGCAGGCTAAATCTTGCACTATTTTTTCTTATAATGCATGCAAGCTTTATGTGAGCAGCTGAAAGACAATACATGCTGAAATGTAGGTTTTTGCTTTCATAAGTCTCTTTCCAGAGCATTTAAAGAGGTTGTTTTTTAATTGTTTTAACTAAGTTCATGTCAGAGCAGTGCTCAATCTGAAGTATACCTCCATTTGATAACTAAATAATAAAGCAGCAAGATTTTTCAGTGTGCTTCTAGAAATATAGATTCTGCCTGGTGACTTCCGCACACAAGCAGATGTCTTCACAGCAAAATCCAAATGACAGTATTTGGCCAGTCAGTAATTTGATTTCTGCAAGTTGGTTTTATGATTTTTCTTTTCCTGCAGACTCTACTCTTTATCACCCTAAAAAGCATATGCTGTAGCCTTAACAATTAAATAATAATGAGCAGACAGAAGAGAAAGGACAGGAGAGATCTGGCTTAGCTACTGCTAGCAATCATTAGATTTACAGAGGGAAAAAGACATGCTTCCTAGGCCAACATATTTTTTATGAATAATTGATAAGGCAGTCAGTACAGTTATATCATAGAAATGTAATATATATCCATAATTATAGAACCAGCTTTGTGCAAAAGGACACAATACACTGCAAGGAGATACCAGCCAATATGCCATCCTGAAATAAAATACAGTCACTATTGTGTTAGTTGGCAAAATTTAAATACAGGATTTGAAGCAAGCACAATGTTCTTTAATCCCATTTTTTAGCACAGTCCAGGCTCAGTCTGCTCAGGAAAATACTGCAAGGCAAAATCAGCAGCTGCATTAATTTGCTGATGATTGAGAGAAAAATGAAAGTTATCCTCATGGTTTTTTTTCTCCCTACTTGCTACTCTAACTTACTAATAATACCAGAGTACCAATTTATTCCTATGCAAGTATATGAAGCATACAAATTGAAAGATCAATGTAATGGAAAAAAAAGATTATCATGCACTGTTTAGAATCAATCAGCTAGAAACAGAGGGGGGAAAATGCGAAGGCGGAGACATGATGTTTAGAAAATGTACATACTGTACCTACCCTAAGCTAGAGTGTTTGTATGAAACAGCTACTGCTAGTCTAACATGCAGACCAAGAGCTATATTTTGACCAGAAAATCATCTTATTTCCAATCTTTTCTGGAGAAATTAATCAGTTGTATTTTCTTTTAAAAGTCCCCAAATGATAAAAATATCAATCCCTTTGCCCATAAAAGTCACATAAAAGCATGTAACAAAGATTTCGGGGTGAAGGGATTACAATACTCCAAATGCTTTATTAGCACAACATCTCAGCATTGTTCACCTGAACACTGATGGCTTATTGTAGCCTGAAGGACTGACTTTTGTCATGTGTGACAGAGTCCCTTGAAAACACTGACAGCAATAGTTTTTAGTTGTGGACTGAATCACCATTAGCAGTGGAGTTTAAATCTTAGATCTCTCAGTGGTGGAACACTTTCTTCGGCCAAAACCAGCCTCTACTCATCAGAAATAATTACACTGTACAAGTCAGATGTGTAACAAATGGATCTGAGTCTCAGTTTGGAAATACATTCAGAGGAGGTGGAAAGAATGGCTACTGGCTCTGTGACAGGAGATTCAATCTTCATAAACCTGCAAGAGAGGGGAGGAAAAAAAAGCGACACAAATGCGCCCTACAAAAGAACAGAGCAGATCACAGCTGGAAGGAAGGCAAACCTTTTAATCAGGTCCTTGAAATACAAGCTGCAGGAAGCTAGAACATTTTGGTGGACTTCAAACTCTTTGCCTTCAACAATAATTTTCAGGTCTGTAAACTCTTTCGCTCTGCGTTGCTGGTTCAACTCCTTCAACATTTCTGCAGAACAGAGAAGACAGACAGTGCCAGGGTTCCCATTAAGAGTTTTTTATTTTTACTTTTTACTTTTCATTTTTTTTTGTAAAGAAGTAGAGAAACAGGAAACAATTGATATTTTTGTCGGTAAGATTGGCTCAACACAGACAGTCAGAAGTTACGAACATAACATATTAAAAAAAAAAGAAAAAGAAAAAAGCAGGAACCAGTAGGTCTAAACAACTGAAATATATATACACAGAAAAAAAGCAAAAACAATCCTAAATTTGGAAGGATTAAAAATGAAAACAAAATATTTCAGCATCAGCAAATCAGAAACACAGAGAATGCATTACCACAGAAAAGTTAAAATAATTTGTTATAATCAAAATCAAGAGCTAATGAATTTCTATCCAAATGGAAATAAGTTTTGAACATACCAGAATAATATTAGTAAAAATATGGTATTATGATGCAATATGAATTGGATATGGGTCAAAATAATAAAACCACAAGACCTGCAAAAATAACTTATCCTTAACATAGTAAAAATGTGTTAAGCCTCTCAGTTAACAGAATAAATAGCACTTCTAAATAATATATAAATTATAGTGCGTAAAAATTAGCCAAATTATCAATGCATCTAGCAATATACCTCAGCTATATAGACTACAATTGTATATGTTTCAGAATTAGCTTAAAAGCATCCTTATGATAAAAAATAATCTCATGCAGAGAATAAATTACTGCCTTTTATAGCAATTCCCATTTTTTGCACTCCAAGGATTTTTACCATCACAGCATTTTTATTTTTTAGCCTTCAATGGTTTCATTTACAGCAACAATCAACTTTCACACATCATGAAAGAATCGTAATGATTAAAATAACCTATGAAAGTGTTTCCATCCTGCAATAAAGCACCTACCTTGCGTGATGCCTCCTTTTATACAGCCTATTGGTGCTAACAGAATGAAATGATAGCATGCCACGTCTCCATGTAGGGATGTGAACTACTAGGCAACCTACATGTTTTATATGCTGCCTGGACTTTTAAGGGTAAGACTTCCTTCCAACTTTGCAGACCAAAGTGGCTATCAAGATGAATCATATACTTTTCACCTGGGGAATAGCCTGGCAGTTCAGAAGCCAGTGATCAAGATGACAAAAGAGCTGATTTTAAATACTAAAGGACTTTGGGTTTATTTTATGTTTGCAATAGGTCAAGGTTCTCATTTTCTCAGTGTAACACCCTGAACACATTCTTCTTCAGACAGATCTGTAAATCAACAACAGTTCCTTACATAGAGTCCTTACACAAAGTAAAAGGGACCTCGACAGCGTATGACTATAACTGTGCTCAAAGCCACTGTCAGGCTGGGGCACTGGGCTGCCAAAGCATCACCAAAGGGCCTTACGGTGAAACAAAGACCCAAATAATCTCTGTGCTCTCCTGCTTCCCCGAGGAAACTCAACAGGAATCATTTCAGCAAAGCACTAGTGTTTAACGACACAAAATCATGCAAATGCACAACCGTTCCATGAAAAGAAACTGAAGTTCTCCTGAGCCCCAACATCTGTGGTGCGTATTTTTCAGGCCTAAGTAAATAAATGTCACCTTGCACATTTATGTCTATTTAATGGAAACACAGTAGTGTCTGAAAGGCTAATTATTCTGTGCTGAAATGGGTCAGTGCTCTCCAGAGAGTAAGCAGATCATTAGAGAGGGCACAGAAATAACAGCAGGCTTTTGTCAGATCTATAATAGGGGAAAATAAACCACTCTGTCCTGTGGGTGCTATAGCAGGGACTATTTTTAACAAATTCAGCTGAGCTAAAGCAGGATACATTTCGAGCAAAATCTAAAACAGGGTCTGAATGTTCACTTCTCTGCAGGAAAGTCTCAGGCTTTTGCTGGAGGTGTGATGCCTGAAGTCTGACTGCACCATCAACACTTCAGGCCTCGGTTAAAGACCAAGGATGCTTTGGGCACAAGAGGTGTTCTACTTGATTAGGGCCACAGTGACTGAGGTCTCTGGTTTAACAGGAACAGCACCAGGTGCTTTTCCAGTTACATATTTTTGGAGGCGATTGTGGAGGAAGCATTTTTCTGTCCCTTTTCACATATGAGTAACTTTTTTCCTTTTTCTGTCTTGGTCCATTATCCCACTTTCATTTATAGCAACAACATTTTCCTCCCCACCAATTTTCTATCATTTCATGCCTTAAAGACAGTTACTTTTCCCTCTAAACTTTTGATACTCTCTCCGCTTTTCAAATTTGCCCAGCCACTGCCTCTGCCCCATTTGCACTTTTCCTAAGTTCCTATTCAAGATCATTTTCTCTGGTATCTGTACTTTGCAACCTTCCTTGCAGGAGCCTTTCAGGACAAGGGCTCCATCCATGACCATCATCATACAAGACTAAGATTATGCTCACACAAAGGGTCAATCTCCACCTCACCTCGTTCCATTTCCCTCTTTTAAAGATCATGATCAATTGTTCTAGTGTTCAAAGTGCACAACTGTATGAATGGCAACTGCACAGATGGATCCTGTGCTTGAGGAGAGGAAAGGAGAGGGGAATCACAGTTTAGTTGCACTCTTGAATGGGTCTGGTGGTTTTGGGAAGTGAGCTCAGGGTACACAGGACAGTAGAGACCATCCTTGAACTCCTGATTGTGGCCAAGATTTCTGAAAAACAAGACACAAAGCTCAGCCACTGCACCTATAGATGTTGTGCTCTCTGTGCTATATGTCCAATACTGTGAGAGCTGGTTTGAGCATCTAAGTCCCCAAATGGCTCCCCCAGGTAATGGGCTCATTACCTACTGAACACCCTTTAATTACATCCAGTCCTGCAGTTCCTGGGCACAGCTTCTATCTATGCTCTTTACACATGAGTGGGTTTTATGCTGCATGCATTTATTAAGGGATGCAAACCAGAAAACAGGTCTGGAGCAGTGGTGCAATTTGGCTCATAAAAAACTAGAAATCAGAACGAGATCTAATCAGAAACTGAAGCTCCTCTTTTTCCTACACATATTCAAAGGCCATGATTCCCTCCTTGTTCCCCCAACTTGTTGTAGTGCTCTCCGAGAGATGACTACTAACAGTCCTGAATTTTTGCAGCTCAGTTTCTGAACTAGAAGAAGAGGCAGGTGGAGAAGAAAAGGAAGTCAGGGGACTGCATTAATTCATCGATCTTCCTCGCTCAGGCTCCTTTGTATTACTAAATAACTAGCAGGCATTAGTATTGGACACAAGGTTATATCAGAATGGGCCCTCATTCTCAGAGTATTTGTAATGCTCACACTGTGCTTAGCCAGGCATTAATGATTTATGAGGACTCAGGATGAGTTGCAAAACAAATTTTTTCACCAGGTAATAATGCCTGTTGTAAAAGAAGAGACAACACAGTGCAGTTCTGGCAGTGAAAAATGACCTCAGCTGTCTCTTGCTAGTCCCTCTTCTGGGCTCCTCCTAATTTTCAGCATTTCCTCCAACAAATGGAATTTCCTGAAATCGTCAGAAAGGTATGTGCTTGGAATTTCCTACTGTTTTTTTATTCCTCTGGTTTCTTTTTTCTAATGGACTTTGTTTTCTTTGTTTGGTTGGTGTTTTTTTTTGTTTCTTTAAGAAATCCAGGTAGAAATGAAGTGTAAGGACAGTTACACCACAAGGTTCCAGCAGGGGGAGCACTGATGTTTCCTCTCCTTAGTGAATCTCGGCCAATGCTCTTATATCACTAGTGCAAGGGATTTTTCCTTCCTGCCCCAAGTGCACGCACACTTTGGGATGGCAGAAACCAAGCTGGTCCTTTCTGTCTCCTTCATCACTACTGATTCTAAATCATTCTCAGTGAAAGACTGGTTGAATGTTTTCTTTGTAAAGAACTACGCCACAGACACCCCCATGTTCTTTCAAAATTACATGAGCCACGTAGTGGTTGAACCTAAAGGGGACTTGACCTGAAACCTGCAACTGAACATCTCTGTGGAGTTTGAGAAAGGCAGAGCTTTCTGTCTTGCCATTATCAGCCTCAGTATCGTTTCTTGGGGGCATTTAATATAATTATATTGAGAGTCCCAGAGACAATATGGGTCAGAAGGTGTAAGTGACTTTCCTCAGGTCAGGAACAAAGCCAGGAACAACTCAGAGGCTTTGATTCTTGGTCCCTAGCTCCATCCATCACACCACATTTTCTCCTTCTTAATTAATGGACAAATTACAAATTAAACTAAAGAGCCCACAAGCCTTGAATCAAATACAGGACCAAGTACAACTGTATAATAGTGTAGATCAAGTAAGGGGAACAGAAATTATACAGTGAATATTTTTTTAAATTACTTACGATCAGAAATAAAAATGAACAAGGAACTTATTCCCCAAGTTTATTTATTCTGTATTTTAAGCACAGTGGAGACTGGATACTTAAAAATCCTCCCTAATGCACATTCCCGTGGTACAATGGAAGCTCTCAGGTTTCTTTCCAATTTTAATAAAGAACTCCTTACTTAAATTCTAGTAGATAAAGCTTTAAAAGGGGACAGCCAGAGCTAAAATATAATGAACCATAAAATCTGGAAGAACAATTTTTACAAACAGTGTTTTTAAAATTTACTTGGAAAAACTAACCTTTTATCAAACTGCAAAGGGTAATTGATGAAATATTGCTAATTATTCTTGTGAAGAACGTGCAAGAGACCAGTGCTTGCTCAGCCAGCCTCTTGATTTCATGATTGAGACAGAAAATGTGGGAAAGTCAAGAAAAGTTACCAGGAGGAAAATCCAATTACCTGCTTGCTTTAATAAGTAAGGAGATTAATTCCCAAGGTTATGCTCTAGTTATGTAAAACAATCATTTTAACCACTAAGTGCCAGCACTGCCCACACTTGTTTATTTTGGTAGTGGTAGAGTATGTGTAAATTACGAAGCACGAGATCTAGCAGTCAAATAGGAGCTATGAATGACAGAAAGGAGTTTACTGTGCTGCACCCACCCTATGTGAACCACACAAGAACCCATTTTTCGCCATTTTTGACAAGCCTCTCTTCTCACCACAACATCCACAGACACACAGAGAATCCCAAAGCCTTGAGAATGCCATAACCTGCTCAATGTACCCTCGTGCTCTTGACATGTAGCTTGAAGCAGCTGCACAGAGAGATAACAACTCAAGTCCAGCTGCCTCCTTAGGCCAGTCTGATGAAGTTAAGCAGGCACACTTGGCACTGCAGTGGCTGACATTGCTCTCCACTCCTTTGGGCATCCTGCCACTGCAGACCAGCTACCACTGAACATCATTCCTACAGAAGCTTCCAAGCACAAACCTCTGGAGAACAGCTTCCTACTTGGGACTGAGGACAAGAAATAGGTCCTTTATTCTCTTTTGGCCTGAAAGGCAATAGTAGAGAAATGAATGAATTCTGGTGGGAATCATTAGCAGATGAGGATGTTTCAGATCATAGAATATCCTGAGTTGGAAGGGACCCACAAAGATCATTGAGTCCAATTCCTGGCCCTGCACAGAACACTCCAAGAATCCCACCATGTGCCTGAGAGCATTGTTCAAACTCTTATTGAACTCTGGCAGGTTTGGTGCCATGACTACTTTGGGAAGCCTGTTACAGCACCCAACCACTCTCTGGGTGAAAAACCTGCTCTTAATACCCAGTACTAACTACCCTGTGATCTTCAGTTTTCTTCTTGGACCCTAAAAATTATACATCCAGCTACCTAGACTGTCTCTGCAGTCAAATAGAGACAGAAGCTGTCTCATGCACAACCCAACCTGTTCTGTGTGCTTAGCCAGGTAGGATGCACTGTCTCTCCCTAGGGATTACCAAGGGAGATAAAATAATTAGTTGAGACCAGAGGGTAATTTCTTTTTTTTGCACAGGTGCGAATTAATCTATTGCAGATAAATACTTTCACCTTTTTTTTTCCTATTGGATCTCAACTTTAGTTGAACTTCATCAAGAGCAGAAGGAGAAGGGGCCTAAGAAAGCTGGGATTTGCCTGTGCAAGGATTCTTATTGGTGAGACAGGGGAGGTAGACAAATGGTGAAACACTCTCACTCTGTTCTGTGAAGTGCCAGAGCTGCCAAAGGTTTGGGACAGAGGTGGAAAATACTGTCTACATGATACTGGTGTGCCCAGCCCTCCTCTCACAGTCTCTGTCCACTACGGTTTCCACAGGACACCATCCTCCTCCAAAAGGCATCTGAAAATGCTCGACTCTTGTGGCTATCTCCTGCATATTTTGCTTTCATAAGCCCTTAAGCCCAGATAAAAAATGAACTGAGAAAAGCTCAACACTGACTACAGGAGCACTGTGAAGCCATGCCCTACTGAGTCTGTGCTACCCAGCTACACACCCTGGTGAAGATGGAGCATATGCTGATGGAGAGGTATCACTGCTGGCACAGCTACACCAACCTCTGAACAAAAGGCAATGAGAGTCATCTTCTGCTGGGTTTTGTCAGCACAGCAATGTGAAATGCAAGGTGTGAAGTTGTCATACCCTGAGCTGATAGAGCTATGGCAGTAGGAATTTGTAGTGCAGACCAACCTGTCTACATCTTAGTTGTGTTGACACTGTTAGACACCTGTGCTGCTAAAGAAAACAGTAACAGATGCTGGAGAGTGGGAAAATATTTTTAAAATCCTTCTGAACACCACATATGTGGCTGTATATGATAATTCTACTCAAAGGATTGTTGGCGAAGAGATGCCCCACTGTGCTAACTAATTTTTCATTGTTCACATAGACAAATTCTTCTCACCTTATTATGATGAGAAAGGGTCAACAAAGTCAGCTGTGGTGATTACTACTTGAGGAAGACAACTACAACTCTGTGTGTAAATGGAACCTTTCTAAATACATTAAAAACTCAGAGAAGTCACTATATCATGTTTTGAAACCAATTTTCAGGCTATTATCATCACTAGAACTGACATTAGGAGGTACCTCAAGGTTGCCTTCACACATTACAGAGTTGATATGTCCCTATATTAGGCCACAGAACTATTTCAACATGTTTTCTGATTATACTCAGAGACGAACTACACCCCTACTCTCTAGAAAACAACACATTAAATGCAACTTTGGAGTGATTTTGGTATCACAGTTATGTATTAAAATAATAAAAAAGGGAGTCTGGGGGCTAGAATGCCTTTGTTGCTTTGATTTATTAGGTAAAATCCTCTATGGTATCCATGCCTGCTAATTTATAATCATACAGGGTTAGAAATGCACAGTGAATATATGTGACTGGCTTTGAAAATGAACTGCATTTACATTATGTTCACGGATGCAAAGAATGAGAAAAAAACACAGGGACAATCTGATCTCTTTCATTTTCCAATACAGACTGTGATCCATGGAAGGACAAGCAGCAAGACCAAAGGATCCAGTATAAAAATATCCACTGAGATGTTGAGATAAAGATGTAGCTTCCTATATCAGGATCTGCTGGGTTTTTTTTCAAGATTCACCCCTGATCAAATTCAAAGTTGGCTGCAGCCTGTTCTATATTGGCCAAGGCAAACAAAGCCCCGGAGATCCCAGCAAACTGCCAGTCTGGTCCCCTCTCCACATATAACATGCCACTATGTCAGTTAGCAGTGTAACTTGATTTCCAGGCAGACAATAATTTTATCTAGAGACAAAATGAGAGAGACAGGCAGATAGAGAAGGAAAAAAAAATAATCTTGAGAGCGTTGGAAACACAGAATAGCCCAGATTCAAAGAGAAATTTAGTTCTGATTGTTTTATTTACCAGCAGGCAGCCCTGAATATCAATCCACACTTAAGGGAAGGCTAAAATATTTATTGCTACGTGGTCTGGGAAGGATTTGGTATTATCTTAATTGCTTGTAGCAGAAGACTAGCAGATAGCTTTTAGACCTTTTTGATCTCTTTATGTAGTGCAAGGCATTAGCTAAATGTTTCTGAGTTTTGAAGGCTTTGAACAAGAAGCACCCATCTGTGAAACCAATAGTGTGATAATCAACAGGCTTCTGACAGGGCAGCACTAGTGAAACGCTGATCAGTTTTGGTGGTGTAAGAACAAAAGCTACAAATTGTGTATCAATGTGTGTGTTCATACAGCCAGCAAACAAAACACTTGTTTTCCAAAAGAAGAAAACAACAAAAAAAGACAGGTTTCTGAAAATAAATCAGCGATGCATCCAGAGCAAATTGCATATATTAGAGTAAAAAATACCCCACAACTCTAAGGTGAACACCTGACAGTCAAAGACTTCAAAGCACTTAAGATACATTAATTAGCAAGAATGAGGTTGTTCCTCTGCCCATTGTAAACAAAGCAGTGCCGCCCAGCTTCAACAAGGGCAGGGCTTAGGTTTATTCACAAAATGCATGTAAGTGTAATCAACACAATTCTTTGAAATACATCTTTATTGGCCAGTGGTAACACGCCTGTTTTCTAGCACTCATATACTGCACTACATGAAGCCTAATGAAAGTAAATAAAAAGAAGTCAAATATTCAACATAGAAATCTCACCCTTTCAGAAGATATTATAGATCATCTATAAATAATAAAGTAGTAAATCCTAATATTTAGGCTTATATACTCAATGGATGGCTTAGTTATGCACTAGATTAAATGTATGTGACCAAGTCTTGGTCCAATGGACACCTCACATGATAGAGAACTGTTCTTTTGGTATGGACTGTGTCCCCAGAATGACTCTTAGTGATTTATTACACCATCACAACAAGTAAGTCTAATCAAATATTGCAAAACAAAAAAAAAAAAGAAAGTACTGTCAGTCAACTCTAGGCCCTCCCTGGGGGATTTTGCACCCCAACAATTATGCTCCAGCTCCTGTTTCACTGCTCTGTAGCTTCAGCAGGTGTCAGGGGCTGCAATCATGACTTTTCACGACTACAGAAATAATTGTAATAGTTAAATACAAGGTTGTTAACTTACCTAAGAATCACAAATGACTACAGGTTTGGAAAAAATGATAAATAAGCTATTTTTTAGGCCCCCCGAGCTTTAAGAACATGGTATTTTACGTTAAAAAGGGTATAATTTGTGACAGATTTCCTTTGAACATCTTGCTACTTACAATAATTTTGAATCTCTAGATTCTACCTGTCCTAAAGATGTGAAAGACTTTATAATTGGTTTTTTTCCTACATTTTTAAGCACTGTAAAGTTTTCGAAATCTAATGGTGTTGTAGCTGTTTAGAAACATTTGGTAAAACATTCTTCTTACTTCTACCTAACTCATGTTTCTCTCTAATAGGATAGACCTTGATTTTTAAACCTTTATATTTAAGCAAACTTTTTGGAGGTATTGCTATTAATATTAAATATTTTTGTATAAGACAAGTAAAGTCACTTCCTATCATCCATGTTGCTTGAACAGGGGGTTTGTACAGTATGGCAAGAGAATATGAGCCATGACTGGCTGATAATGTAAGAAACCATTTAACTGCAAATGTTGTTATTTTCACAGAGAATTAAGCTATCAGGATGTGATAAGTAGCTGCCTTACCAAACTCAGAATTATTAAAAAAAAAAACAAACAGAAAAAGAGACACTTTAAAGAAATCTGTTGAGATTAAAGGACGAAGATTTATTTAATGAGTATTAAAATTTATGGGCTCTCTAAGAATTAAGCAAGCTTATAAAGACTATTTTGAGAGCTGAATGGCTTTCGCATAATGAAGATGGTTGATAAGACTTGGCTAAAACATTTCAAATACAAACGAAAACAAAGGAACACCTCAGAAAACATGGTGATTAAGTCAAAATTTCAACTGTGAAGGCAATATACAAATTTCACAATAATTTCATAATCCGAAAACGCTACTACGACCAACCCGCAAAGGTGCCGAACCTATGAAAGGATGACAACAGGCAATTTTGAATCTAGACAAGCATGAAAGAAGCATGTTTTTCTCCTTCTGTGTAGTTATGGCAACTGAGAGATATAAACCCCCTCCTAACCGAACAAGGGCTTTTTTCCTCTCTCTGCTCCCATCCGCAACTTTACAGCTGTCACCACAAGTCATCCCGCTCGCTCCGCACGCCAGCAGGCAGCACGCAGGCATCTAAGGCGAGGAGAGAACAAAGAGGCTGCAACACAGCTCCAGTTCAAATGACAGCCTCACCAGGGCTCCAGCCTGCACTGGGAAGACAAAGTTGTAAAGTTTTACGAAAGAATTGAAGTAAATTTCTTCTCTAGAGGTCCTAGCGGGAAATCAAAGATCTATTTTAATTTAAGATACTTGCAGCTTCTCTTGCTAATGACCGAAATATCTAGACCAATAGCTCCCCAACAGTAGTTTGCAGGTTGACAGGGGTCCATAAAGCCACTTGCACTGATCTGAAAAGCCACATACACAGTAAAACATTAACTGTTTCCAGTTTTGAATCTGGGTGTTCAAGATAGTGAAATGTAAGAAATGTGAAGGGTTGGAAGGTACCTGTGAAAACTGCTATTGAAACCACGAGGATTCTGGAGATGGGACACTTTAGGCAAACTGAAAATAACAGGATTTAATTTAGATAGAAGATCCTTGATGGGAATTGATAGATGTCCATCTGTAAGCTACTTCACTGATCTGTGACACACAAAACCAAGACTTACTATCACGCTGGAGAAGAGGGTTGCCTCTGAGATCCTCACAAAGGGCAGCCTTAAATTCAGTGATGAGAGCTCCAAAAAGGAGCTGGAAATGAAATGACCACCATTTATTGTCTGTGGTCTTTTGAATTTTTTTGCATTCTTCAGGAGAAAACAGTTAGTGATCATTTACTTTGTCTTCAATGGCATTTTGCCCTATGACACTGAGTAAAACCTGGTGTCTCTACTCAGTGTATGTCTGAACTGGTTTCAGGAGAGACATTTATTATGATTTTGTTCATTATTTCTCATTTCTCTAATCCATTATTTTCATATATATATATGAAAAAATATATATATAGATATATATAATGGTGGTACTTTTAATAAAGTATATAGTATTAGCAGTTTATATGTTCAAATGAACTCCTGGGAATAAAGTCATTAAAAATCTACGGCTATACTTGAAAGGCTTTGTGCCTTCACCTCTCGTGTACTTGCCCTCTCCTCTCTGACAGCAGAAGGCTAACACATATTTAAAAAGAACAAATATCTACCTGTGCAAAAGCTGCCCTTTACATTTCACATGAAATGTCAATATTTCAAGAGTTGGTTTGGTCTTTCCAGGTATCTGTGACCCTTTCAGTGGACAGAAGATTTCATAGGCAGTTTTAAAAATTAAAATAGTTCTGAACTTTTTTTTTCTTTCATTTGTATGCACATTTTTACATTGCTGCAGAAAATTTCATTAATAGTGACAATATGGCACAACTGTCATGTCTCACTGCGCTGACGTCTTTAGGTTAGTTTGGAAGCATTTTTCTAGGTCATTATTTTTAATTAATACAATGATTTAGTATATTTTTATTCAAAATGTCAAACTGTTTTAATCATAATACAAATATGAAACATTAACCTAAAAAATAGGATGTTTTTCTGGTACTAAATAGCAACAACATAATTAAAAGCATGACATTCTAAAATGAAAATAGTGTATTTGACCATTTTACATCTTAATGAACTATCATATCTACTTGCTATTTAAATTTCATTAAACTGGATAACAAATATAAAATACATTTTGAAACAACATCATCTCTCAACAACTTCTGGAAATATGTACCTTGTTAATGATGGTTAAATGACTTTTCTAATTAGTGTGATTTGGAAAAAACTGATTGAAATGGCATCTTACAGGAAAAAACAGTTTCAAGGACAATTTATTTCACTGAAGACACTGTCAATACTCCATCAGGCAGTAGCTATTTAGCTGTAATCAGGGCTTGCTTTAACTGTACAGCTCTGCAGCAACTCGTGGAGTTAAACTGACACAAAGCCCTTTTAAGTGACACAAAGTGTTTTCCAGCTCTAACCAACACACCAGTGTAACTGAGAACAGAATTTGGTTCCCATTATTGTACTGTATAATAAACACAGTTATAGAGACACAAACTTGCAATACCATCAAAGGAACATTGTTTCTTGATTTCCTGATTTTTAATGTTAATTTTCTAGTCAGCTTAACTTATATCTTGGCTTTTTTCCTTTAACTGTTACATTTTTATTCTTTGGTTCCCTCTTATACATTTGTGATTTTCTCCTAGCAGTAATTTTTAAAGGTAGCAATATATCATTGAAGAATGTGATTAAGATAATTCAGTGCATTCCTAAGGACACCAAATTGCTGGACTGAAGTGTAATTTGGGTAGGCTGCAACTTTTTTTTAAAGATTCATGATGCTGTAAATGCAAAACAAAACTGAAGGTGAAGCAGCAGTTCTGGGTACTTATCTGCAAGAACTCTAAGAAATGGAAAAAACTCTAACAAAATCGCAGAAAATGTAGATTATATTTTTCAAAATGCCTAAATAACTTCTGAGCCTGAGACTTAACAGCTCTTGAAAATTTAACCTATCTGTAATTTGTCATAAAGACAAACAATGATTTCTCTTGAAATAATAGGGTCAAACTGCTTTTGACTAACCTTAGTAATGTCAAAGGTTAAAAAGATGTAGCTGGAAGACAACTACCTGCTCTGTAAAACAGGCATTCATCAGAGCTTTAAATTTCTGCTTGTTCTGCAGGAAATAGCCTGCAATGACAACTTCACACAAAAGCCACACATTCCTTTTTAGAGGGGATTGTACCATTCTTGTCTTAATCATACAAATTTTACATCATTTTCACACCAATCTTTAATACCCGTTTGAGTAAAAGAAGTCAGAGTTCAGAACTGGAGGTGCAAACTCTAGTTATTCTTATGTTTTCCATGCTCTGTAGTTGATGTACCCAAGAAATAGCCCAAACCATTCTTTCATGGTCTTTAGCATTCACTGTATAAAAGAGAAAAATGAATATACTCTTTAAAAACAATTGTGGAGTATTGAATAGAGATTCTGAAAAGCGAAAAAGGGCATTTAATATATGACAAAGTTTAAATCTACCTAAAGACCAATTTTTTTTGAATTCTTTTTGAAAGCAAAAAAGAGAATATGGTTGCTGTGCACTCACATATTTGGTGGTGCACAGAAAGAATATCTTCCCTATGCCAAAAATTAGAAAACTACAGAGATTTCCAGTATCGTGAACTTTAAAAAAAACTAATTTTTTTAGTAACTAGCATGCTAGCTGCTATAGATTTGTATGGAATCTACTGTCAAACAAGGCTGATGACTATATTTTTGGGTTATTTTCTTTTTTTTTCTTGGAAGAAGAAGGCCAAGTAGACTTAGAGGCAAAATTCAGAGAAGTGAAGCCAGGGGTAAACCTAGTGAAAAGACATCTTGGAGGAGAATAACCATAAATAAAGTAAAGCAAGAAAATAAAATTGAAAAAAAAAGGCAAAATGAAAATGAATGGTATGTTCTTAACTGCCAAAGGTAGAGTTCATGACTATAAGGAAAACCTGACTCCATTAACTGTGCAAAGCATGGCTGTTTCAGGACTGTGCCAGTGGCAGAAATCAGCTTGCAAATGATCAAAGAGGCTGTTTTATGTTGTGAAAAATGCACACTACCTCACATACACATAGTAAAAGTGATGCAAGAACATTAATAACAGTTATTCTGCAGTTAAATCCTTGTAGACCAGGCCAACTTTAAAATAATGCAAGTATAAGAGATCTTCAGAAGTTACACAACTTCCTAAGTGACAGGTATGAAGAGAGAAACCCTCTGCTACTTTGGACCTTCCTCAAAGAGATGCTTTTCCTGCCATGAAAACAGAGTTGTAACTATGCAGATGTGGCAGATGTTAGTGTATGAATATTTATATATCCAGAGGATATTTCGGTCTACCTCATCAGGCATGTTAATATTTGAATAGATTAATCAAAGCACTGAGTCCATGAGGCAAACTGCCCCCTCACCTCCTCATGGATGGATGTGGTTCATATTCTGAACGATGCAATGCTCGATGTGCTCACCCCAGAGCTCTTGCCTGTATCATCTCATCAGGTACCTCCAGACCACAAAAGGGAGTACAGGGGAGCAGCACTTTGAAAGGACACAGGGCACGACAGAAACACAGCCCAACACAGCATGGTGATGTGTGGGCATCGCTAGCTCAGGACCAAACACAGGCTGGTCTAGTGGTGCTGTGCTTAAGCTTAGAGCTCATCCCTCTAGGAATGACTCCCAGCTGTCCCAACGGCTCACAGGGGTAGGTAGCCTGACAACAAAGCCCTCCTGGTACATTACAGCACATTTTGACCCATCATCTCAAGTCTCCTTGAACTCAACTGTTCTAAGTCACCCTTCTGGCATTTAAAGCAAAGCATCACACATGGCCCAAAGCACTGGCCACAATGAGTTGGTGGAAACTTAACCAAGAAACCTTAAATGCATTTTTTTCATAGAGCTATGGAAAATTTAGGGTTTGCATGAATCGTGGCAACACAACAAAACATTTTTGACCAGCTGAACTAAGTTTCTTTTATAGAAACATTAGGTAGACGTGCACACGCACACACAGGGAAGGCACTGACATTAGTGTGGGAGGAATCTAAATGGCATTAAAGCAAGACTACACTTCAAATTGCTTTTCATGACTTAAAAACCAACAAGGGAGAACAATGTTCCATATGTGTCTATTCATTTCCACTAGACTGGAAAGTCACACACCTCTGTGCCCAGTTCTGGGCCCCTCAGTTCAGGAAGGATATTGAGGTGTTGGAGCAGGTCCAGAGAAGAGCAACAAGGCTGGTGAAGGGACTCGAGCACAAGTCCTATGAGGAGAGGCTGAGGGAACTGGGGTTGTTTAGCCTGGAAAAGAGGAGGCTCAGGGGAGACCTCATCACTCTCTACAACTCCCTGACAGGAGGTTGTAGCCAGGTGGGGGTTGGTCTCTTCTCCCAGGCAACTATCAGTAAGACAAGAGGGCATGGTCTTAAGCTGTGCCAAGGGAGGTTTAGGTCGGATGTTAGGAAGAAATTCTTTACAGAAAGAGTAATCAGGCATTGGAATGGGTTGCCCAGGGAAGTGGTGGATTCTCCGTCCCTGGAGGTTTTTAAGATGAGACTGGATGTGACACTTAGTGCCATGGTCTGGTAACCATGGTGGTAGTGGATCAAGGGTTGGACTTGATGATCTCAGAGGTCCCTTCCAACCTGGCTGTTTCTATGATTCTTGCTCTCTTATCAATTTCAAGTTAAAGCATTTATTTTGTACACCCATTTTCAAGTTTATAACTTCACATATACCTTATACACACACTGGCAATATATATTGTTAGCTCAGTCTTATTTCCTAGCATTAATGGTATCCCATGTGAATCAATGTTTTTAATAAGAAGAATCACAGTTCTTGAGTGATGGAAAAATAACTGCTCTATCTTTATTAATTTTTTTTTAATGAGAAGAGGGGTATTCTTGGAAAATCTGCAAAATATTTAAGGAAAACATCTAAGCAGGTTGTTTTTTTCTCAAGGCTGTAAAATGCTAGAAAGATCTTTGATGTGTCAGCTTTGACAGTTGTTTCAGTCCACCTCTGTTAGCATTGCAGCAGACAGCTTTCCTTGCACTCACCAGTCCCTCAGGTAAAGGACGGGAGAGTACTCCTCAAAATACTGCTTATTAAAGTTGATTTGTGATAAACACACTTGCATAATTTTTACAGAGGGTACCTATTTTGGGCTGAAATTCATCAAATCTACATTTAGCTGTGTAAAAGGCATTTAGCCTTAATTTCGGTCTCTAGGCTCCTTCTGCAGACAGAAACAGGCACCTCCAGCAGGGGAGTCTTCTTCCTTTCTTGGACATCTGTTTCAGCACAGCTGGGTTTCCCCCCAGGATTGTCCATCTCTCTCTGTTAAGTACAAAGGAAGGGGAGCTGATGAGGTTTGATTACCTGTCCCATTTTTCAGCTCCTTTGATCCAGCTGGGTTGACGCTCATCCACTGAAAGGCAGAGATTGCTGAGGGCTGCCCACATGGCTCCCAGTGGCCAGGGAGCACCTAGGACAGCAGCCACTGGCATGAAGGACACCAAGCACATGCTGGCAGATGATTAGGACAAAAAAAGGTCTCCTGGTCTGGGGAAAATTAGCAAGTGACTTTTTTCACTATATGGGAAGTCACTGAGATAAACTGAATAGGCTTCTGAAGTTATAAAAGCTCTGAAAACTCTGAAAGAAAAAGAAAGTGAACTGAATGCAAGGAGAAAAAGGGGAATTCAAACAGAGGAGAAAATTTAAGGTTTATTTTAGACAACCAAGCTGTTGAACTAAGCATAGCTGAAGTGGAAAACTGTTACGACCCAACAGCTGGATGACTGTTTTTGAATAGTAGCTACATGAAAGCAAACTTTCACGGGTATTGTTTGGTTCCTGGCCTATTCTACTGTAACTTTCATTATAGAATTGCCATACAGGGCCTAGGAATATTTGTCATCCAAAAATCACATTGGAGAAATAGAGTAATAATTCGTATATCCACAGAGACTGAGGAATTGCAGTAGCATTTCAAGGAGAGGAGAAAGAGAGCTAGGTATGCATAGGAGGCCATTTATTTATTTAAAAGCATCCAGGAAAGGTTGTCTTTTATCTGAACTACTTCTTTCCAAAAATAACAATCTGAATGAGCACCGAATGAAAGGCAATTTGAAACTTTGATCTCCTTATGTGTTTGTGCCACCCCATTACTTGATGGCTTCCCCACCCCCTGCCATCTGCTACTGATCGATTTTCTTAGGAGGTGCTACTCATCCCTATTGCAGTTGGACTGTGATCCTCAATGCACTGCTATCTCAGAGCCCCAGACCTTGCTGGCACCATAGCTCTTCCTGTGACATGACTTCAAGCTGAAAGAGGGTGTATTTGATTGGATATTAGAAAGAAATCATTTACTGTGGGGTTGGTGAGGCACTGGAACAGGCTGCCCAGAGAGGTTGTTGACACTCCATCCCTGGAAGTGTTCAAGGCCAGGCTGGACGGGGCTCTGAAAAAACCTGGTCTAGTGGAAGGTGTCCCTGCCCATGGCAGGGGAGTTGGAACCAGATGATCTTTATGGTCCCTTCCAAACCAAGCCATTCCATTATTCTATGATTTCCAGTACAAGCCAGGGGCACCTTCTGCTGTCTCCTTTGATGGTGAAGTTGACAAACAATCTATTCATGCTGGCTCTGGCCCAAACGCAACCTCTGTGTTTTTGATCACTAAAGCATGGTAGCTCTGTTTGCCTCAGAAACCACCCATATATCATCTGGAACATTAAGAGCCCCAGCCAGGTTGGGACTTAACACTCCAGCTTTACCCTGCAACCCGAATCTCCCAGCTGGCAATGAAATGCTTCGAAGCTGCTCTGCCAGGACGTAATTTTCTTTCCACCCAGCAACAGGAACGAAGGCATTTGAAATCCCACTGTAACCCTGACAGGTGCTCCAAAGCCTTTCAAGGCCAGAGGAAAGAAAAGACAGAGAGGGAGTGAAAGAAAGACAGAAAGAGTATGCAAGGATGAGGAAACTACACTGAATTACAGTTAATTAAACCCAAGCTTTGACAATGTTTAAATAACAGGATTCTACACCTAGACCTGGAATGCCTGTACGAGCTGTCATTTAATTTAAAAGAGCACAATAGCTAAATGTCAGTCTCCAGGCAGATCTTTCACATCTTTCTGATACTGTATTAAAAAGTTATTATAAAGCAGAAGTTCAGGATCTGTTTTTTCAGAGTTTGATAATAGCCTTCTCCAACTTCTCATGGCAAACACTCGATACACATTTGTTCTTGTGAAATCGGGAGGAGAGTTATCCTGGATAGCTCTAGGAAACCAAAAACCAAAATCTCAAAATCTCCTAGGTTGAGTCTCAGTCTAATCTGAATATAATAAGAGGAGAATATTTTCCTAGCAAGACAAATCACCTAATAGTAAAATGCTCCTATGAAAAAATCAGTTTATAAAAAAGATCTGAATCACCCCCACATTTGTAAAACATTTGATCAAAACTTAATGAATATTGTATTGCCTGTGTTTAAAGAACAGTGTTAATACTCATTCAGCTTTTCAGCTTCAACCTGTTTCAAGAAGGATGGCATTAATTCTCCCATATCCTATTCACTGACAGTTGCAGACCTCTTTTTTAACTGCTGGTTTTCAATACTGTTTTCTCAGCTTGAATTTATTTGAATTAGCATTTCTAATTGAAATTGAAACAATCAGAAATTCAGTACCATATTTTAATATCAATGTTGATAAAGAAATATTGTGTACTTTAAGTTTTCTTGAAAACTGTGTTTCTTCAATGAAACTGGGCTATTATTTCTTCAGCTATTAAACATCTGAAATTATGCTGTATTCTTATTTGGTTTTAATAATCTCATATTACTCAAAAGACACTTAAAAGAAGAAACATGTAAAATGTTCAAAATTGTCAAATCAGTGCACAGAAGTTATATGGAAGAAAAATATTTAGTCTCTCAATAAAGAACTTGGTATATTAAGAATAGTACTACCAGCTCCTAATGACAAACTTGAATTGTGTATTTGAATATATTTTTGATACAATTAATAAAATAAAGTAAGGTCACAGAGGTAATCCATGGCAGAGGTAGCGGTTTAGAAGAGATGATAATTTAGAAGTTCCTCACTCTCAAAAAGCAGAAAACCACCTTATTTTTCACTAGTCAGCTGGAAATACCACACTGCTGGGTCCCCCTTCAGATATGAAACAGAGGATGGCAGCTGAGCTTCAAGTGATCCTGGTACAGATAAAAGAAACAAGATACCCGAGTTCAGCCAAAAGGACAAGCAGAAATGTCATCATCAAGGACAAGATTCAAGTTGCCTGAGGACTCAGGTGGACACAAGCTCTAAAGTAACATACAAAGCATGTGCATCAGCACTGCCTGAGAGTGGAGCAACCAAAAACTTACTGGGCATTTTGCTTTTGAGGCTGCAGCTCCCTGAACACAAACCCTTCAGCTCTCAGTCCCAAGTCCCAGCTGAAACCAAAATAGTATGGCATGAACCTTGTCCCAGGTCCTGAGGACTAAAGTCAGTCTTCTCTAAAGACAATGAATAATTGATTTCTGGATGAATGCTGGAGCTTGAAGGCTGCATTCAAAGGCATGACAGACTGAAAGTAGGACTTCTGTAAGGGTTGGTTTTGAAATTATTAGAATACTAGCAGAAATCAGTCAAATAAGGTGGATGTGCAGAGTGACTGATGGTAATACAGGCTGAATTTCACCTTTCCAAAATGCATTTAAGTGCATGGATAACCCTCCCTTCCATTTGGAGGCTGTCAAATGTTAAATAAATGATGGGTTGAAACAGAGAGTGCTCTTTGTGGGAGAGTGCAACATGGAACTCTTAGCAGTTCTCCCTCTCATATGTACCTGAAAGAATTTCAGTGTCGTACTACAATACGATGGGGTCGCTGAGACACAACATTATCCCCACGAAGCTGAGCAAAAGGTGCCAGGAAATCAAATACTGTGATACAGGACAAATGACATTTCTAAAGACAACAAATAACTCTTTCTTTCAATCTGGTGGAAGGAAAAGCAGAAAGGGACAACACACTGTGAAAAATACAGGAAATGAGAAAAGCCTGGGCTATTAATAGTTTCAGTACAAATTAAAACAGCACAGAGAGAATGATTCTTTTCCCCTCTGTTGGGCTCTACTGCCCTACTAAAAATCTTCTCCCTTTAAGCAGCAACCTTCACAGATCCTAATATGGGTCTAGATTTGCTTGTGTGCCTCTCTCTTGCTGAGAAATCTGTCCTTCCTAATTACTTCTAGAGCAGTGACAAAAACCTTGTTGATCTGACCAGACAAATTCTGGCAAGTAAAACATTCAGAACTGTAACTGTGAACATGCCGACTGCTGAGAGACAGGGATGATAATAGCACTGTTGATAACAATAAAAGGGACATAGGGAAGGATGAGAACTTAATTTTTGGCCATGTTCCATTTAAAGCAACTACAAAAGACATCGAAAAGAGATGTCAGAGGCAGAGACTCTGACAAGACATCTAAGAGGAGATGTCAGAGGCAAGGGGTTGCTTACAGAGATTTCACTCCCCAGCTGAAGTGATACAATCATCTTCTGGACTGTCTCCCCAGAGACTGAATATAGGTATAAGCAATTTTTTTAAATTTTAATTGAGAAGGCAAGGACAGCCTTAAAGGATCTTGACATGTGATATATTTTTCTTGCAAAAACCTCATGTTAAGAAGTGTGTTGCCATCAGAAACAAGTACTCTCTCCCTTTTCTTGAGGAAAACATGCAGCAGATCTGTGGTTTGCAGTGGGTGGACACACTAGTAGAAATGTGTCAGTACTTTACTATTTATGCCTTAAATAAAAAAGATAAATTTCCATCTCTTTACATCTTTGAACACTGAGTCAGTTGCACTTGGTGTATTCTCTGTAGTCTGTTACTGCATTGTATGATGCATGCTCAAATACAGGTCCTTAGAATCGTAGCCTAGAAGATTTCCTTCCTTCCTGCTCCTTCCCTATCCAGAGGCATCATGGCTGTTGTCACTTGAATATTGACAGCATTTCAGATGATTCATGATTCTAATTTATTGATATAATGCCTCTTCTATTTAAAAACAAACATATGAGTGCCACCCCCCTCCTTTGAATGGACTTGCTGCTCTTCTAGGCCACCATATGATTATCAATTTTTTAATTTCTCCTCTGCTCTTTATCAGTCATAATCAGTCTGGGATAATTCTGAGAAGATTTTAATATTTATTGATGAGGAGAGTGAGACTAGGGCATGGATATGAGGGAAAAGCATTGGAGAGGCTGTTTGCGAACCTCTCTGTACTGCAGGAAGCCCTCTTTAGCAAGAGATTTGGGAAGGGCTTGACTGTAACACAGACTGTAACACAAATCAGTGATTTTAGGGTTAGCTCCTCAGAGTTAGATGATTTGTAGCGACTGGTGTCTTTCTGCATATCTGACTAACACTTTTTTTGTAAGATTTTGAATATTTCTTTCCTCCACTGGTTTTGGAGTCAAGATTTGTCTGTCCCCAGGATGAAGCTGATGCCTTCAAAAAGGGTGGGTTAAAGCCCTTTCTGCATAGGAGTTGCTGGTATAACCTCACATCAGTGTCTGGGTGCAGACCAGACTGATATGCATCAGTATCACAAACAGTGCCAGCGACAAGGGAAGCAAATGTACCTTCAGGAGGATGAGGAGCTAAAGATGTAGAGCTACATCTTATACATGGTGATACACACAGGGGAACCTCCCTTGCAGTACAGTGTCTTTGTGTGTCCTTCATATACCTCAGGAAGGAACAAATTCTTTCCCTATCTCTAAAAGAGTCTTTATGTATAATTCTAGTTTCAGTTCATCCCACAGTGTTTCTACTCTCTTGGTCCATGCCTCCTGGATTCCTCCTGCAATAACAGTTTTACCAGGAAGAATAGATTTTTTAGAAAAGAAAAGCCAAGGAAAGCACTCCTAATCTCTGTTCTCCTCTTGCTAGAGTGAGGAAATCCTGTGATTCCCATTCAACTCACTTTAACAGAGTTCTCCATATAGTATGTATGTACAATGTACAGCACATAATTTTTATCAGAAAAGTGCCTTTATTTTCAAATGTCATTTACAAATTAAAAATATGCACCCACATAGCAGAGATTTTGTTACTACCAATAGGTATGTGCAGCACACTGGGGAGTGTCACATCACAAAGAACCCTTTTTGTGGTTTTTCTTTTCAGTAATTCTTCAGTTGCAGCACAGAAGTCAGTATTTCAGAAAATGCAAATGCTGCTGAATTAGTGGTTCTGTGGCACTTACACCCCCCTGAGCTGTACAACTGAGAGACACCACCCCCAGATTCTCAGTGACTATGTTTTACAGTAAAGGAGTGATGAAAGATGCACTGCTTGGATTCTAGTCTTTGCTAATAATTTCCAATATATATGAAGAGAATGAAACGTTTAAACTCAGGGATGGGGGATTAAAGGATATCCATGATGAATGAGCTGTAGAGCTGAAGAGAATTTGTTGTACATCCTGACCAATATAGCAGTGAAAGTAATCAATCCATTACCTCTCTACTGAGAGAAATGGAAGAGAGATAAGAGGATAATGAATGCTAGGCACAATACTGATAAGGAAGACACTTAAAATGACCAGCCAGAATATATTCCATAGTTAATAGTGCTGACAAAAACAGTGACAAAGTAATAATTTATTCATGGAATAAGAGCCATTCCTGTGAAAATCAAGGTAGCATTTTAAATTAAGGCAGCTATTGAAATTAGAGTAGCCTTATTAACCAGTAGCCATAAATGAAGTATTGTAGAAAAGAATACTTTTAAGGGTTCATTTTGCCATTAACATATGGGCTAAATTGCAAAATCCTGTTGCTTACAAATGCCAGATATTCTTTTTCCTCTGCCAAACCCTTCTGGCTTTTTCCTTAACCCTTTTCTTTAATGCAATAAAAATTCATATGAAGCTCTGCATATTCACATGCAGCTTGAATGGTTAATGCTTTTGCCCAGTGCTGACATGCCCCCATCCCAGAATCTTTTAAGAGGTTGACCTAGATTTTGAGTCCAATAATAACACTAACTACTGCTAGGACTAAAATTTAAATATATTTGATGATTCAAAATGCAACACTTAATTAAGAAACCACACCTATCTAAAAACTATTAGTTTTTCTCTCTCTTTGCCTGAAGATTGTGCTGTAGGAATATACTGCGTAATATGAAGTGTTGCAAATATATAAGGAACAGCAGTGACTGTGTTGAATGAAATAAAAGCTGCATCTGCTTCAAATGGTTGAGGTTATGACTAAAAACCAGGCTGTTCCATCCTGAATTTCTTTTCAGATTTCATTATACCATTTCTTAAATGTCTTTACTATTTCTAAGGATGTTTGGGGTCATTATCTACTTGGAAACTGAATCTGTGGTCAAATATCCTGGTTTTCCTGGTACACAAACCACATAACCTGACCTAAAAGTCTCTTATTAAAACTATGAAAATTTAATTTTCAATAAAAATACCATCCAATTATTCAATGAACCTGTTTCTCATATTTCAGTTGTGGTGCCAGACAGAGATGGGTTTAGAGGGTTTATCACTTCCTACATACAGTAATTTCTCCCTCTATGTCCATAACAGATACAGAGATGTACTGTCAGACTTTTTGTTTCCTTTTAGACAAAATAAAAACATAACTTTTAGGGACTTAACAACATTTTTAGAATTCTGTTGTTATATAAAAGCAATTTTATGTATCAATTATAGATAGGAGATCTTCCACCCTAATAAGTGTGCCCATCACAAACCCCATCCAGGCAATTACATCTTTCCTACTTCTTTCTAATAAGGATGATGAAAGATTTTTGTAATCTTAAAGTTCTAGTTAATCAGGTCCTTGACTAGAAAGTGTAAAAGGAGAAAACAGTCCCTAAATTAGGTAAAAGTTTCGTTGGTGGGCAGCACTGAAATGCTTAGGGGACAGGAAAAATAGGTCTTTAATGTACATATATGACATCTCCTGTTGCAATTGAGCTCACAGAGTAGACGGTTGCAAGACGGAGGAAATAGGCTTTAGATCCCCCAGCTGACTGTATTAACCCCCAGACACTGAAAGTAAAAAGAGGGCTCGCTCCGTACTCTGAGCACAAAACAGACCTTTATTCAATTCCATCTGAGCTCACGCAGAGATAGTGACAGTTTTCTCAAAAGGGAACACAACTCGCCTTCTCAGCTCCTCGGCGTCGGTAACGAGCCGCTCTAATCGCCTTAGAGTGGCTCAAAATAACTGGGCAAAGGAATACTGCTAAAAATCCTGCTGAAGTAATGCCTGTTTTATGCTGGAACTGTGCTCTTTTGTCATGTTCTGTTCTGGGTTTTCCACACAGAATTCTGCCACATTCCTGTGGGTAGACAGACAATTTTGAGAGACCTGATCATTCTCTTAGGTTCCCAATACCCTGACTGGTCCCTTTGACTACTAAGCCTTCAAAAACCTGAATATTTGGTCTGTATGTACCCTCAACTGAGGATTCAGAAAGCAACTGCTAGACCCTTCCCACCTTCCCTCCCACACCCTTCTTCTCTCTCTTCCTCCACTGACCTTGTTTCCTGCCTTTCCCTATATTTTCAAGAATCTCATAATACTTTTGCAGCTCTTATTCTTTCTTGTAATGACTGGAGTTGGCAGTAGTGGATTTTGTGCATTCCAAGAGCAACTCCATCATCTGTGCATTGTGGGAATACTTCCCACTAGTTCTAAAGAAGATGCAACCCTACACAATGACGACTACTGTAAGGGAATTCCGTCAGGAGCACATGGCAACCATCCTTCTAATAAAGAGACTTGGAGTAAATTATCTCTATGAAGATTATTTCAATTAATGAGAAATGAAATCACATCTCTAAGTGAACGTGACCTTTCTGGTTTACTTTGAACATAAGGTTTGGTATGATTGGGAAGGATGATGCTTAAAACACTCAGTGCTCATCAACATCAATCTGACAATGGTTTCCAACTTGCAAAGCAAGACACGGAATATGAGAAAGAAATTAAAGGAATAAAATTAAAATGTCAGCAGAGAAAGTAACTAATCTCCATCAAGTCTCTTATGTAATCCAGACCGTTTTGCTGCTGTTATTATTCAAAACCCTTAGGGAACCAAGGATCTAGGTCATCTGCAGGATAAAGAATGTACTATCCAGGAATCAATATTCACAGTAGTAAATTAAATTATAGTCCTCTCCATGCAAAGAGTTTTATTATTACAAGGAGCGTTGACAATTTAAACTCAACAGGAAAAAATAAATCTAAGCCATCAGATAACTTCTTCACTATGGCATTTCCCTATATACAATGCTGTCCCTTAAACCGTCAATAATTCTTTAACTTTCTGTGAAATAGGATACTGCACTTTCCCGGTAAGCATATGGCTACTATAATGATAGGCTTAGATAAGCCACTGCATCTGTTAATACTGACAAAGTTATACTGCCATTAGCACTAAAGCAACATCAGCACCATGGATGAGGCATCTGAGACACGCTACAACATGCAATTGCCATTTGCAATGGGAATTTTAACCACAGTGGTGTGATAACAGAATTTCTAATGCCTAAAATATGATAGAGAAGTTGAATTACAGGAATGCTGGTAAACCAGTCTTGCAGCTTTAGGAGCTGCCATTAGCTGCAATGTCTCAGTGTAGTCTCCTGCTGTTCGTTTCACGTTTTGGTGGTTAGATTGTATTTACCTATGACCAACAACCCAATTTAAGACACTGCCCAAATGCAAAAGTCAAATCTTATGATAGTTTTCAACCTAATTGAAGTTGATAGCATGTGATTGGGAACTGAAGGCAATTGTATAGCATTTATCTAAGCAGTCACATTTCTGTTTTTAAACCTCCACAGAAAAGCTTCTCATTTCATGGTACATTATGAATCTCATTCATTGAATTAACTGATGAGGAAGGCAGACTGGTTTGATTGATTGCTTAAACTGGCAGAGCTCATCTTAACTGCACACTCTAGGGCATTCATGTGCTGCTCTGCACCGAGCCGGGGTCTGGCACAATCCCTGCACCCTCCCCTGGGCCAAACCAAAGGGACATGGCCCAAGTACATACAGAGCTTCCACGTTCCATCTCTACAACATGCTGTTTCCTTGTCTAGCACTGCCCATAACTTTATTGACTCTATTTCTCTTTGTAATCTGGTGAGAAAAAAAATGAAATGTGTAGATCAAGGAGAAATGTCGCTAAAGAAATGCAGCACTATTCATGTACGAGAATCCACTGATTCCTTTTCTCAGACGTATATAATCCCACACAAAAGCCTCTATTAAGCCACATAACAATGCTACTTTGGGGAAACTTCAGAAACCTGAAATTCAGAAAACTGCAAATACAGTGTTAAGATCAGAATTAAGGAATGAGAGAAAGAATTGCTTCATTTTTAGCTCAACTGTCATGCAAGGTTCAAATACGTCCAAACGCCGAAGTCACAGTTAGCTAGTTTATTACTGAACACCCGAGGCTCAGCTTGCACTGAAAATTAGGAAGGTTTTCCCTAATTGTTTCCCGAGTGTACAGATGACAACACATAACTACAATTAATATATTCTTCTGCTTAACTTGGGAGGTGGAAGGCATTACTATGAACCACTGCTTCTCTTGCCAAATGAACCAGCAGATGCAGCAGGCCCAAGAGATGCTGAACCTTCTGATCCCAAAGACAGCCAAGTTGTCATGATGCTTCAGCAGCATCAGATGCCTTTGAGGAACATGAAAGCACCAAGCACTGCATATCAATGTGTGTAATGGGCTTTCACCACTCCAGCCAAAAGCGTTTGGGAAATAAACACATGCCTGTCCTTCCAAGTGTGTGTGACAGCAAGGTGTGGGGAACCACCTCCTGAGATTGTCATCTTGCTCTTGTTTCTGTACTGCACCTCCACCATTCCCAGACAGAGGACTGCTGAAATCACAGGACCCACCACACCTGTCAGAACAAAGAGCTTCTATCAAGTGCCTCTGCTGATCATAATTAAAGTGGCATAAAAGAAATATTTAAAAAATTGGAGAAAGGAGGGAGCAGATGGATTGAAGTCATTCACTTCTGGCTGCTTTTCCTCAGCAGTCAGATTGCAGCCATAACAATGGCTCTTCTTTCCTGATCAGATCCTAGCCAGGTGATTAAATACCTCTTTTGGTCACTGCAGTCTCCTGGTGACCGAGATCTGTTCTGGTTATAGATGAGCTATTTCTTAATCATAGTAGAAAAAATCCCTGAAGCTGTTGCATTCTGTAGCACTGCATTCACCTATTTGCTGAGAGCAATGTAAAAAAATAGTCAAAATAAAAAGCTATTGCACATTAACCTACCTGGCCCATGAAACACATATTTAAAAGACCATTATAAAGGACCATAATTATGTTTGAGCAAGTAGTACAATATATTGCCAGAAGACAACTGATGGACAAAGCTGAAGAGTAGCCTGAGCAGTCCAGAATCCAAATCCTACTCCTGTTTTATCCTCTCTTTATCAAACCCAAATCACACTCCCTCCAGCTCCTCTCCCTTCTTGTCTCTACACACACTGAGTTAACAAAAAATTTCTTGTAGATGTTAATGAAAGCTTATAGCCTGCAATATACAGTTGAGCTGCCCTGATTCTATCTAATACACATTTTATTATTTCAGGATTAATAACACGAGCAACCGACAACACTACAATATACCTACACGGAACCTTAATTTGAAGATTGCAAAGGATATTACAAAAGACTGAATAAGTATTAATATGTCTTTGTCCCCGGCTAGCAGAGAACACTGATACACATACAAACAAAATTCACTTGGGGTCTGAACAAAGAATACTCCAGTCTGAGTTAGCAAGGTGTCCATACTCATTTGCATAACTTTAGTTATATATTAAATATACTGCTGCCCCATGACCGAGGTCAGAATGCCAGGCAGGAGCTTAGCAAGCTTAAAGTCAGTCTCAGATGGCTCCAGCAGCAATCCTGTGCTGTACAGCCCCATGAGCTGCTGTCAGGTTCACATGTACTGCAGTCACTCTGGTTTACATGTTTCTTGTATATTTTATGGATGATACAGTTGAAACCAAGGCTATACTATGGCTTTACAGTTAAGAGTTAACTGCACAGCATTCATTTCTTCTTCTGTGCTTCAGGTTTTATCAGAAAGGTCTGATTACTTATCAGTGCTGATGCCATATGAATTACATCAAGATGAAGAATTTACATGAAAATAAGTCATCAGGACTTTGTGCTGAGTTCCATATGGCTTCACAGAAAATTATAACCTTGCTATATAATTTAAAATTCCTCCTTTAAAATCTCTTTACAGTGTTCTATAGGAGGGAAGAAAACCTTTCCCCTTTCTCTTCCCACTCCCCCACCACAAAAATCCAGAAAAGGATGCTATTCTCTATTAAACTAGGTACCCAGATTAGTTACAAAGGCACATATACTTTTAAAATACTCGTAATTCTTATAATCCAATTGGACTACAAAACTTTACAATTTTATTGGCCTTATCTATATGACCTTATGCATAATTTTAAATGTACAAATACTTGCAACCTAAAATGACCATTTTGAGCACACAGATTGCAATATATTAGTAAAAACGTAGATCATAATATGGCTTAACTGCAGTTTCCTTTTTTATGTGTAAAAGAGAAATGCAACTTATGTTCAGAATTTGAGTGAAATGACCCAATACTAAATCGTACATGTGCATACAAATACACAGCTTCATTATTTTTACACTGAATTTCTTCATCTCTTACCGCATTTATATGAGATTTAAACCCAGGTAATTTCTGAATATTTGGAAACAGTCGTGCAGTATGATGAGACTCAAACATGTGTTTAATTGTGTGCTTTGCAGCCCACTTTTAAGCGAGTATTTCAAGTTATTGTCATCAGCAGATCTCTCCCGTTTCCAAGGGAAGGCAGTTCCATAAAGCACAGACTCCATGCCCACTGGCTGTTCTATGGACACATTAAATATGTGCATATATCATTGCAGGATTAAGGTCCAAGTCAGTTTGGAGTTAAGTTACTGACCAAAAGCTTTCCTTTCTGTAATAAACTAGCACTCATCTCATCGAAAATGAACACCAAATCAGACAAACATAATTTGGAAAAAATTCAGCTGGTGGTAAACCACTTGTACTACAGTATGATAACTCTAAAATGGCCATAGAGAACATAGCCCATTTTAAAATGCATCACCATAAAGAAAGCAAGCACCCACTCTTCCAGTTCAAAGCCCTGAAGGGATGTAGGTTTTTCCTGAAACAATTATAAATAACTAAAAAAAAGTATTTGGTATGAAAATGCCTCCCACACAGCCATCTCACAGCACTGCTAATGTGCTGCTGTAGTGCTTTCTGTGAATGATTATAATTTCATCTCTTGCATACCTGCTGAGTTCAGTCATTTCCTTCGATTAATTTAAATGCGGTTACAAATAAACATTTGAAAAATATAGGTAAAATGTTACTTTATTTTATTTTTCAATTTCATACTTTAATTTTGCCTTTATTCATGTCTTCCTGCTCTTTCCCCAGAGAGACACATATCCCTCTCCTCAATTTTCAAAAATGAGCCTTGTCACTCTATTACTTTTAGTCTGAACCTGGGAGATAATAGGGCAAATTTGACAAAACCTGTGCAGGAAATGAACACTCATTCATTTATTAGTGAGTCTCACTGGGCACTATTAAACTTGGAATAAAAAAGTTATCTAAAGGAAGAGAACAAACCTACTGAATCAGAAACATAGATGTTGGTGACGTCTTCAGCTTTTTCACTAATTCCCAACAGGTTGTTAATGGACAGCATTGTTCCTAGCCGCAGGGAATTCAGGAGTTAACACTTAAGGTTGACAGAGAGACTAAATTATGATCCCACTGTACAACACTACTTGCTCAGTATTGCTGCCAAGGGGCAGCACAGATTGGGGACCAGCACACTAATCTTATTGCCTAATTATAATATTGCCTCGCAACTCATTTCTGGGAAATCCTGAAGCTCCATGCAAGGTGTAGGTGACTATAGCAATCCAGAGATAAGCACCCCTGACTTTGGGAGTCTCATTTCCCAAGCCTAGGAGTGATTACACAGTGTAATTGGAGATGGTTAGTGGAGGTGTGTGGATCTCTTGTAAATTCCTGATGCAATACTTTGCATCCTGCATTTTCAATTTACAGGACGAGTATGTGAAATACTGAGGCTGGGTGTCTTGGGAGGTTTTATGAATATAAATAAACAAAATATAGTTTGGAAAGCAAGTTTGAAAATAGTTTTCATATTCAATAATAAATTACTTTTTAAATGTTCATGCATTTTATGATTAATGAGATTAGCTGCTAATTAGCTAAATAAATATCATTAACTGTGTGAATTTCTCAACCTTCCTATCTGTTGCTTAGATAAACAGTTACATAGTGAATGCTTTATTACATACATAAAAATGTCTCCTGTTATAATGCGTAAGTACATATTGATGTTACATTTCTTTGCTGTGATATACGCATTAAGTCCCAGGCCACTTTGAAAAGAAACTACAGATCTTAATAATTTATGTCCCAAGTTTTAGCCAGGATTATCAATGGTAGCTTTTGAGCTTTTTCTTTTAGTAACATAATATATCATAGTAAAAATGCACAGACAAGCGATGTGTCAGTTTGATTTTTTCCACCTGATTCAGCAACCCAAAATTCAGACACAGCAGTTTAAGCAGAGTTGCACACTGAAGAATTTAAGTCTAAGCATTTAATCTGTTCTTTCCATAAATTTCTGCTGCTTGTGCTATTATAATGATGTTACCAGAGGAAGTTTATTTATATCACAGATTTTCAGCATCAGCACATTCAGAATACAACAGCAATCATTCATTCAATAGCTAACAGCAATGTAATAATATCATCACTAACACTATAAATATCAAAAGAACATTTAGAGAAAAGACAATGGAAAATAAAGTCACTTTGAACAATCAGTAACAGAGAATTCACTAAACCCAAAATGTTTTAAATACACGTACACAGAAGCCAGTTCAGAAATAAACAGCAATTATGCACAGCAATTTTGAAGCAACAGGTTGCATATAATTAAACAATAATAAATAAGGGGATCTTTATGGGCCCATTAATAGGAACATACACTCTAGAGAGCAGCATTTAAAGATCTTAAGCCTTGTGCATCTCAAAACACCTAAAGAGATTTTGTTCATGAGTAAACTATAGCCAGCATGACTGTAAAGCAGCAGGGGCAAACCTGACACCACTCTGTCTAGACTGTGCACAACAGGATCACCCTACGCAAATATGAAATGCCAAGACTGATGGTGACAGATATGAACCAGCCCTCCCTTTTCTTTTGGAGACTATGCACTGTAACTTCTTTTTTAACAGGCTCAGATCTACCATGAAAGCTGTTCTCCCTGCTGTTCCTAATGTATATTGTAAAGAGCTACTGAGAACAGCACCTTAAGAAGTCACTTGTCATTCTCTCTTCCCTCCCCTGCCTGCTTTCCCAAGTATTTAGATAATAATGGATCTGGTTAAAATCGTGAAGTCCAAGAACATATTGACGTGGGTTCAAAAGGCTAGACCTGTAAAAGCACAGATAAAGACTTCTATTGAAAATGATGTTAACAAAGTGATACTCTCAAAAGGTAAAGAAGTGGTCAGTCCTGCGTGTAGCCACATTTTAAAAGAAAAAGTAAATTATTTCTCCCTATTTTTGCAGCATGTGTGGGTGTGAGTGTGTGGTGGAGGGGAGTGTCGCTTCAGAAAATGAATGGGTGAGCACTGGGAAGGGCAAAACAAGTCGGAATAAAGTTTGTTCAAACAACAGGAAACATGAACGCCGATCTTGTAATAGGAGTCATACAGAGCTTCAGTCAAAATGGAAATGTCGATAAGGATCACTGCATATGGCCAAAATGCTGCCTGGCTCTAGGGGAGAAATCATGGTGATGACACTCCTCCAAGGGGACAGGTAGCCCAAAGGTACTGAAGTGTGTGTTAGCCACGGACATGAAGGTGTCCCCGTGGCGATCCAGCTTGTGTCTAAGCACTGATCTCCTAGAGCTGCCTGTGAGCCCCTGCTGAACATGAAAAAGGAAAGCTTTCCAGATGAATTGGAAGGAGAACAATGTGCTGCTCTTAGAAGTGTTTTAGGCCTACTTTCTGGGTGCAAGAAGCAGCATGGGAAAAGACAGTGCTGGGCTGAAAAGGAAAGAGATGGTGTCTTCGGTATGATGTTTGAGCAGAGCAGCTTCTTCAGCAGTTAACAGCAGTGACTACAAATTGGTAGACAGGGAAGGCATAGACAGACTTTCAAGGATCTTTAATATGAATTCAGGTAACATATTTGATGAAGTGGAATAAGTCAGGGCAATAGAGAGATTAATGAAGTTGGGCAACCTGAAGACAAGCCTACAGTCCTTCCAGTACCCTTCTTAAAAGCTCTGAAAGAAACAAGCCTGGTCATGTCGAAGTCAAACAATATGAAGCTCTAGTGGCTGAGATATGAGATGAAGAGAGACAGGAAAAGAGCTCAGTTGTGAGAGTGACCTTGATCATGGAAAGGCAGAAAAGCAGCATGAGTTGTGCATTCAAACTGACTATGAAGAAAGAGACATACATGTTGAATATGATAGCTGGAAAGGGCGGGTGAGATGATACTGTTGCTCACAGCAGCTGAATAAAGGAGGTGGTAAATCATTGTTTTTGAGTAAAAGCATCCTAAGCTGATGGTAAGACAGTAAAACACCAAGACTTTAGTAGGACATAAGGGCTGTGATCCATCTGACTTGGTGTTAATGCCTATAGCTGGGCTCTCTCAACAGACAATGGAGAATGTAGTCAACAGAGCCAAAGGAGTCACATGCACAGTTCACATTTTGAGGATCAGACTAATGGCCACAGACTCCCTTAATACGCTTGTCTAGATCTTCTGTCAGGAAAAAGAGCCCATGACAAACACCTCAAATGTCAACATCTACCCTGTAGACTGCCTGAAGTAAGGTGAGATGAATCTCACCCCAGAAAACACGTCTGGAGCCCAGGGGAGATCTGAAAATCGTTAGACTAGATACATCTCTCAAGAGTTTTTCAATCTTGCTGCAAAGTATAACTCTCTTCTTGGGAATCTGGGGAGCAAGTGGATAGTTATACATGAGTCCATTATTGTAGAGGCCAAAGATGATAATATATAACGATAGAACACGTGGTTCAATACATTACATGTTGTGTCTACTTCAATAGTATTAATAAATCAGCCTGGCCTAGCCTAGGTATTTAAAACTATAGAACAAAGTAAATATAACTGTGGACAGAGAAAGCAAACTGCCTGGAAGGTGCAGGTACAGTCACATTGAAAAATGCCACCTCATAAAGGCAGTAATCTCCCTCAGACAGATCTTCATTACAGCTAATCACTATTTTGCCAAAGGCACTTACGGCAACATATTTCTAGGGGAAGGAACAGGAAGGCAGCAGGGAAAAGGAAGAAATTTCTCAAGCCCCTGCCCTCTCACCCCAAAATTGCAGCCCAATGCGAAAGTCAAATATTTCACTTCAGCTGGAAAATTCTAAGAGAGAGTTCAAATGGAATATTGTAGCAGGTGAAATTGAAAACGGGGCAGATAAGTGGTTGCAAGGTATATGCTCCCCTCTGGCACTTTTTAATCAGGAATACAGGACTCTTAGGTGGAGGCAATATCATATACTTACACTGGGTTATATGGTCCAAGTAATAACCTTCCATTGGTAATAAATTAATTTTTTTTCTATAAAAGTTGGTTTCATTTTAACACAGCTATCTCTGCTGAGGGGTATGGGTGCATATTTCCACATCAGCACACATGCTTAATGCAAAACGAACAACTCTGCTCTCCTACTCCCTCCCGATCAAGCACAGATAGTCCAGGACAAAGTCTGGTTAATAAACCAGTTGTAAACAATCAGGGAAGACAGGCAATGCACTGAGCTGTGAATTGCCTTCATACAAACTAGGGGATTGCAAGGTAGATACGGTGTGAAAACCACCTCAGAACCAAAGATAAAAGAGACAATAAAAAAGAAAAAGATAGAGGACAGCAGACAAACAGAAAGCAGCAGGAATATAATTTCCTTTAAAAATAATTGCATTCAATTTATGCTTTTACCCTACACTCCCAGTACTAAGTAATCTAATCAGATGCATATGGTTTTATCTTCCAAGGTACACATGAAGCTTGCAACAAAACCCCCATAAAACATGACCTGTGGTGACTCAATGCAGATTTAAGAGGATATATCTGTTTCTTATCCTCTTGATACCCTTAGCAAAGATTTTTTGCAACCTTGTGGTCTCCTTCCACACACCACCTCCCATATAAATCTCTCCCCTTGGGTTTAAATATATTTTTGCTTACTTGTTCCTTTTGTTATTTTGGTTTAAAGGCAGTGGAATTGAATATATTTTCTTTATGCAGGCTGAGGTCCTCTAGCTGAGGACCTTTGCTCATGGCTGTGAAGCAGTCATCCTTTCCGAACTTTAATTTTGCACAGCTTCCTATGACCGAATCAAATTCCCTTTGATTCTCCCCTAATTCAGTCTTAATGTGGGATAACACACAGATATACGTAGGGGTCTAGCAGCATCTGTAAAACTTTCTTCCCCTTCACTTTGCCAGTATGAGCAGGGCAATTTCTTCAGTAGCAACAACAGAATCTCAAGTTAATGTCTTCCAGCAAGAAAGCTGGACAGATACTTCATGCATTTGATTTAGAAACAGGGCTTGGAAGCAGTCAGGGCAAGACTGATACTCTGTGGAATAAAGGCAGTGTTATTGTGGATTTACTAATTTATATACCTAGGTTGTGTATTATATATTATTAACAGATTTTTGAGCCTTAAAAAGTTTAAACTATGACTTTTTAACAGAAAGTATGCAGATTAGGCTGTATTTCACAATTGATTTATAGTTGTTCTTTGACTGCCTGCAGTTGTTCAACAAGCTTTGTACCAGACCCATTTTAACAGCCGAGACCTGAAATCAGCCCAAGTACAACCCCATCACACAGAGATGCGACATTTTGATCTCATTTTCAGCCAATATGTTCCAGAAGGCAACGCTTGAGGCAACCTCCAGTGTGCCAGTTTTCTACCTCCAAAATCTCTACCAGAGATGCTTCCCCTAATTTTATCTATATCTGTGATACCCACACATAAAAGAAGGGTCTCTTTAGACCTGTGGAACACAAATCTCGCAGTACATCACAGATCATTACGAATTTCTTAACTCACCTCTATGACCAAACATTTTTCAGGGAACTCGAAAAATCTGATTCTTTCAACTGCATGCAGTGAAAGCTGCAGCCCCCTCCTTGTTCTCCTTCACATTTCTCTTCAAGAGTGGCCCCATGTGTTTGTTTTTTTATTAATTTGGGTTATTTATTAACTTACACAAGACTGCAGACACTCTAACACTATCAATTATATACATGTATCTCACGTTACATTAATTACACTATATATATAAAATAAAGTAAATCTTGGCAACCTTAAAATTGTCAGTTTTGACGGAATCTCAGCCAGTCGCCTAGGAGCCTGGTTCATCTTCAGGGAATGATAGCCTTAGCCTTTCCATCAAATCATTTTTGCACACATACTGAGAATATCACCAAGAAGTTCAGATTAAAGAGCAGGATAGTGATACCCAGACTCCTTGCAGACTGTCCTGCCAGCCTGATTAATGACAGGGGGACTTAGCTGGACACACATCCAGCACACAGCATAGCATGCCCTGAGGGGTCGGATTGTTGGTAAGGTTAAAAAGGGAAATAACACCACAGTCACAACCATTAAGGGTAACCAGCAGAATGAGGATGCTTATGTGCATACCTAAGTCTGCGTCCTGGAGAGTCAGTGGAAAGGCTGGACAGCAACCATACACTGTCCCACATCTTCAGATTTCCTGCCTTCTTGTCTCACTGCTTCGGGAGACCCCTTGTGATCTGCAGTTAAACTAAGCCCTGTGCTTTTCTCTTTTGCTGTCAGCTGTGCAACTTTCCCATTTGTTTCTGCCATGAGGGATGTCCTGGGGGTGCAGCTTCCTTGTAACATCTGTTTTCTACAAAACAGGTATTTACTGTCCAACAGCTCCAAAGTGGGCTCTCTCTGACCCTCACAGATGATTTACTGGACCATAATGGCTCTCCCTACTTCATCTTCTAGCTCCATCACTGCCCCAAAGAGCAGTCTAGTGTCAGCAGATAGTGTCCACCCTGAGGCTACTGAGGCTGCCTGAGTATGTGGAAGAGGTGGGAGAGCAGTCTGAGTATCTAACATAGAGGAGGGGACTGAATCTGGGTTTCTGTTTATCAGGCAAGGTGTCTACCCAGTAGACTGTTCTTCCTTGCCACCTCCGCTCTACTTGGTCATACATGAATTAAAGGTCTAAATGATGGAGTTTGAGGGTGTGAATCCAATTTCCCAAAAGGGACCCAAGTCTTCAAAAGAGGTGAGATTTTAGATGTACCATTTTTTTTGTTCTTTCCTATTACCTGTCCTATGTGGGATGTCTTGCTCTGCCAGCTGCCTCTTGTGATCCCTGTTCTTAAAGTCAAGCTCAGAACTGCTAATCCAGTCCAGAGCATGACTCTGGTGTACTGGTGTGCTAATGCCTAAGTCTCTCTGGGGACAGAGGGACAGAGAATGGTCAGGGTAAAAGAAAATGAAAGCAAGTAGAGTGAATTGCAGTGCCAGGGTTGGAGGGCAGCAATGAGACAGAGTGAGGTTTGAAGAAACCCGTAGCAACTCAAAGGGTTTGCAGAAGTGTCAGAGTGAAAGGAGGAGGCAAGGCTCTATAGGGATTCAGGGAACAAAGGAATGGGCAGAAGGATCTGCTTCAATATCTAGACCATGCAGAGGTACTATAATCTTTTTTTTTTTTTGGCTGCTGCATACTCAGTGGCTTTCTCGAGTTGTGTATTTTCTTTCCAGGCTGCCTGATAAAGACCATTTCAGAGGTGAGGAATTTTTTTCTTTTGGTAAAAATTCATTTTTTATAAAACTACAACATCCACACACTCTTGTAAGTATTTTGATGCCTTTTTGAAATGAGAAAATGTGGGGGAAATACAGTGCAATATCATTCTTATTTTAAACTTAATAAGTGAATTTTGGTTCTAATATGCAGAATTTCCAGGTTTTTTCTTTTACACTGTTTTACCCGTACATATGATTAAATCCTTTGCACTCTTGACAACAGTAACAGCAAAAGTTAGAGGAACCAGAGGAAAGGGTTAGCATAACAAAAGCATGGACACAACTCCACAAATTTGTGCGTGTGGCTGTCACAATGCCCAACTGCTGGAAAATACAGAATGACAAATGTCTCATTTCTAGCTCCAGTCTGGGGGGTAAGAGAAAGCGAGCACTGAATACCTAAAAGAGAGCTCTCTGCAAAGCAAACTGCAGTAATGGGTCTGGAATTCCTGAGCAGTTCATAATTCAGTTCTTACATTAAACAAAAGGAGACAGCAAGAGATAATGAAAGGGAAAGCCCATGGGGAGACCTGACATGCCATGGACATGACTGGCCACTTTGTACTCCTGCTGCCCTCCAGTAAGAGAAGGCTGAATGCATTGTTTTAAATTTCTGAGTAAATACTGGTACTTGTAGAGGTTAAACAAGATGCTGTACTAGAACCTGCCAAGCCTTTATTTATACCTAGCCAGGGGACAGGATAAGCATACACTGACAACCTCTTTTAATCCAATCACAGAGAAACCACCACAGGAATGGAAAGTAATTTAGCAGGCATCCTTGTCCAACTTGTCCTCATTCTCTACATTGAAGATTTTTTATTTACTGTCATTTTAGAATAAGAATATAATCACATGGTAACAACATAAACACTAGCATCACAGACTAGCAGAAACTGTGGTATCCAACCCCAGAGAAAACAATTTTGGAGTCAGAATAACAAGAACTCATTCCACATTCAAGATTACTCAAACTAATGCAGCCTCCAGAAAAATGCAGTAGGATCCTGATGGGTAATTTGTAAAGGCAGCTTGAATCGTTCGGCCAGTAAAATCATGAAGTGCCACCTACTCCAAGTCCCTAATCCTCCACAAACATATATTCCCTGCAGAACTCCCACATGTCAAGCTGAATGCCTGCAGAGCTATTCAGGGGTTGTTGCAGGACTGTGATGGCACTTACTCTGTCCTACATGGAGGAAAATATGGAGCATGTGTGGGAATATTGGGAGGAGAAGTTGAAACCCTGTTGGTAAATCAGTGTTAGGGACTGAGATCTAAATGAGTATGTGTGTGAACATGTGTTACTCTCATTTCGGAAGAGAGGAGCAGATTGCTGAGACCAAGTGCTGTGATTCAAAGCCGTGTGACAGATTTGCCCTGTGAACCTTAGCAAGTCACCACAACTTTGTGTCTTGGCCTCCTTGTCTAAAGAGTGGGGGATTGAGTGGGAAGGGACATGTTCCAGCCAGCAAGTGTGCTGGGGCCTTGCACAGTGTCAGCCCCGTTTTCCACCTAAAAGTCTGATGGTAAAATATGTCCTCTGCAGATACTTAACTTCAAGTATCTTCACTGATCTTTCGTAACTAAGATTTCTTGGTACCCTTGCAATTACTTACATTTTATGCTTATTAGTCAAAAAGCCAAATGCCTCACTCAATATATCAGTGTAATGTAGGGGGAGCAATATTTGACCACCAGACAATCAACTTAGAAAAAAAAGTCGGTCTGTGAGCATGCAAGGATGGTTTTCTAAAGACAGAGACTTGTGGTTGCATTTTCCAGTTTTCATGAAGACTCTGATAGAAGTGAGGCTTTCCTAATGCACCTGAGATGTTCCACATTTCCTCAGTGGAACATATGAGGCAATGTAGAATCCTCTCTTCTCTGTTCATCAGGTATTTAACGAAATTGGGGGAAAAATGACAGTCTCTGAGAACAGGAACTCCTTGCAAACTTCAGCTTATATGGACTAATCAAATTAAAAAATAGTGGAACAATAGCGAGAGCCAGTGATTTCAAAATACTCTGATCATTTAAACTTCAGACCTTATAAAAGTCTTAGACATCTCTTTCAGTTCTCAATACAAGATGAACTGATTTTGGATGAAAGTGAACATGCTGAAATGGCAATAACATAGAAAACCTTTATAAAAAATCAATCAAATCCTCCCTACTCCCAGAGAAACACTACTTACCTTTCCAGCTACCCTGCATAAAAAGTAAACAAAGAGAAAATCCTGTTATTCTCATCCTTCTGCCATATGGATTTCTTTCTACTCTGAAATTATGAAATATTAATAGAAGGAGATTTCAAATGAAAGCAATAAGCTATATAAGCCTAGGAGAGGTCCTGCAAGTGCCTCCTGCAGAATTTCTTCTACTTTTTTTCTAAAAATAAGATCTAACTACTGTATAACACATGATGGCAAGGCAGACAGCTGAGAGCACTGTTTCAATTTAGCTATTTTAACTCTTCTTTACCTTTTTTATATGTAACACAGGTTGATGAAATAGAATGTTTGTTTAAAGAGATTAGAGAATCACAGAATAGTAAAACCCTACAGTTTTCTCTAAGGATCTCAGTTCCACAGTGGTGGGAGTTAATCTGGTCACATCACAGTGTGAAAACTGGGTCCAAAGAATCAGTGGATAATTTTGCATATGCAAAAACTATCCCTTAGGTCTTTAGTCATCTGCCACATGCATTACTATCAAGTTTACACACATAATTGCTGTAAATCATGCATACATTTTTGTGCACATCTGTTTCTGAGACATACCCATACATGCCTTGCTTCCTTCAGCTAAACAAAAATAAAACCTTTGTGTCTGTAGATTTTCTCTCCACCTCTCATAATCATAAATGAGATCACCTGCACTGTTAGGGAGGACTATAATAGCTCTATGCCTTATAATGTAATTTTTCCATTAAAACACTCCCTTAGTTTCAAACACCATAAATACTTTGGCAGAAAGACAGTATATTTATTCACTCAGCTGAATTTCCAATGTTATACAATGAATTCCTATCACTGCTTTGTGATCTGCTTATATCCCACTGGCATTCCTGAGCCTCTGGTATCCTGACAGACAGGGGCCCTCCAGAATTCTGCCCTCATTAGTCTATTTCTGGAGACTTTTATTGCAACCTTTGATGAACAACAACATGGAAACTGTAATCTGAGAGCTATGCCTTCCAAATCTCTTTGTAGTGGGTGGGTTCTAACAAAGTAAAAAAGTTGGTAGGGAAGGAGGAGAAAGAGGAGGAATAGGAGAAGAAGGAGGAGGAGGAACAGAAGGAGGACAAGGCACAATCCACAGACAGAATCTTTCAAATTAGCTCAGGAAATATTCTGGCACTCCTCTGCTGCAGTATTCTGGGAATCTTGATCAGACTGGGGGAATTTTATGATCCCAGGCCCTACAACAGGCATGCAGGACAGGTAACATCTGACTAATTTGCCTATAGAAGCTTTTCATTCACAGTAATGGCAAGTAAGACAGCAGCAGAACAGTTTCTCCATGACAGTGTATCTGGATTTCTGATGGACTAAACCAGATGGCAGACGCATCACATTTCACCATTTACCTGTACTTTTCCAGTCATTGCATTCCAATAATAAACATTAACACCTTTGCTGATACACATTCACTTCTCTCAACTTCTTTGCATGTTGGCCCACGAGATTAAAGCTCCCTCTGTTTTAGATGTTTTCACATTTGCCTTTTTGTATTGGAGCATCCTCAGATGGCCCAGCCTTCTCTGAAATTCTCTGTAATTTTCCCAGTTGGAAATGGCTGTTTATTTGAGACTAATGGTTGTCCTGAAAGCTTAGTGGATGGGGAAAGAAATCTAGTTTGGCACACACACACAGATTACGATTACTTCTAAAACAGGAGTCTTGACCCACAGCTGTAGAATGTTCTTAATTTTAACAAGGAAAAATTGTTCTTATTAAACCTTTCATTTGTCTGATCTGAGGTGGAAGACTGTCACACTGATACTAAAGAAAACTGAAGATGTTCTTCAGGGAAATTTTTAGAATTAAGATAAAGTAATGATAAGAATTATTTTTTTGGTTCAAGTGAAAAGTCAAGTTAACCATAGGAAGAGAAATAGCAGGAGCTGTTAGAAACTGCTCATATTCTAAAGTTTAGGGATAATCCTCTAATGACCTTTGTAAGTATAAAGGTAATAAAAGAAGAAACTTTAATAGAAAACAAAAATGAGAGTTAACCCAGATATTCAAAGGAATAGTCGCTAAAGGGGTTCTGAATCTATACTGAGAAATTCCAAGATATGTTGGATCTTCTTTTCAGATGTAGAAAGATCTAAAGGTCTTTAAGGCTGTATGATAAAACCTCTTTGTGAAGATGAAAGAAGTGTACTTTATATTACATTTTGGTTTGCACATGCATCATCATGGGCCATGCTGTGAAGCTGAGAGCCCTCTGAAACCCCACCGCACTTTCAAATGACTGCTTCAAATTTTAATGAACTGGGTGGACTTTCAAAATTTGTTTATTATCCATTTGCCTCAAATAACTTGGGACTAACAAATCACAACTCAAGCTTGCAGACTTTTTATCTATCACCAGCACTAGCCCAGGGGAAGCAAGGGAATGTCTTTGAACAAGGATTGATAAGATGTCTATTGACTGAGGATAAAGCTGAGCCATGCTGAGAAAGCAAAGCAGTTCATGGTGATTTCGTACAGCTAATGTCTGATTGGTGAAAAGGCACTTCTGAAACACTCTAAAATTAAATCTGTCTCAGTGGCATAGATGGATGCAAAGTACCACTAAGCACAAGATCCAGGCAAAGCAATGCACTCCCACAACAGTTTCTATAAAAGAAATCACAGAGTAAATACACAATTGCTTTGTCTTAGGTCAAAATTATTTTGCCTCCAAGACCTGGATTTTGATGATAACTAACGTAACAAGATTGGACTGGGATCACCAAATTGTTTTCACTCAACATTTTCTGCTCTTGAGTACTCATGTACTCCACTGCTACAAAGCTCTGGCAACTTGAGCATTTGCTTTAATGAATAAACTTGTTTTCAAACACATAGTGTTGCCATCTACATACTTAAATTTTATTTTCACTGATGCTGGCAAGTAGAAAGAGGCCAAATGTTATTTTTGCTTTTAGGATACGACAGGCAGTAGAAGACAAAAGATAAATTGAAAAAACGAGGCATCTGGGACATGCTCTGCAGCTAGAATGCATATAACTTCCTGACTTCAGGCTGTCAGTAACCCATTAACTAAGAGAAAACTGAGTTTGACACAGACATGAGACAGACTTAACTTCAGGGACTTTCACATTTAAAATTGTAACTTATTTAATTTCTGGGAACAAAGAAAGCCTAAAGGAACAAAGCCCTTAGAGTGGTCACCAATGTACTCATGCTGCAAATAGGTGTTGAGGACTAAAAGAAGCATTTTAACATCTTTTCAGAGATAAAATAATACATTAAAGACATTTCAGGAACTCTAATGAAGTATGTTGGAAATATCAAATGAGATGTTAAGACGCATGCATATTTTCTTGCAGAAAAATCCCCCCAATCTATTTTTTATCTAATGACTTTGTCCCACTTCCTCAGGGTTGGTGCCATGGTACTGTCAGCAACTGCAAAGCTGGGGAAGGAGGGGAAGACAAAGCACAGACTGTGCCTGCTTTTTTCCTGACATAGGCACTGAAGAACATGCTGCTCTGGACAAAGGTATCTGGAACTTTGGGTCCTTCAACCCCAGAGGCAGATCTTGCTGTGCACTTAACACTGACTCCAATGTCCAGCTTGGGTTTCACTGAAGAGATGGTGAGAAGGCTGACGAAAAACAGCTTCAGCCATTTGCCAGTTTTAAAAATAAAGAAATAAACCAAACGAGACCAGTAGGAGAAAGTAAGCCAAGTCAGTCCCAATTCTGGCCTTTTACTGTGAGGTTTATTGCCTTGGTAGCTCATGAAATGCTTTTGAAAGTGGTGTACTTTAAAGTATAGCAAAATAAAAATGCTAATCGATAGTCTCTCTATAGGAGCAACTGCCTTATGCCAATTAAAGTGCCTTAGAGAAAAAGAGACTTCTAAAAAACCAATTTTATATCTTACAGTGGGGTTTGAGGTGGGAGAGGGGCCGAAATCCAATTTCCCCTAAGGGAAGATTAGCCAAACAGGATTTAACAGCAAGGTCTGCATGTAAAAGGATGCGGCTAATATGCCTGTCTAGCTGCCATGTTGTAAGCCAAGCTAAGGGCATTATAGCATCTATTAGGGTGTCACACACAAATGTTATGGTTTGATCAATTCCCACTGCTGGCAGTAGTTTTTTAGTTTTGAAAGCAGAGAAAAAAATCCTTACATGAAATAACATGCCATTGCAATGTTTGACTGCCTTCCACTTCTGCTGCGCTTAAAGCTATGGAGGAGGAATAGTTGGAGGACTGGCTACTAAAATGAACTCCAAAATCCACTATTTCATACCATGTGCAAATGCAATATATGTTCTGCAAACACTGTGACAGTTTACTAGATGCCTCATAAAAACAAAGCCATGAGACAGTGTCTGTGATGAACAGCCCATAACGAACACACTAATAAGGATGCGACAAGTAAGGGTTGTATAAAAACTGGTTTTAGTTTATAAAAAAGAGAAGGACTACAAAAACTAGCTGTGTAAAATATAAGAAATTTTGTACAGTACAAAGTCTGTAAAAATGAAATAAGCTAAGACTGCCCTTCCTCCCTCTAGCGGTTAACTCACAGAAACCATGGTGGTCATTCTACACTCAATTATTTAATTTGGGCAAGGAGCCAGGATTGGAAGTGAAAGGTTCAGCTTCTCTGCTGGCAGATGGTATTACAGAGGATGTTGTCCATCTGATGCTGTCCGTATGTGGGCTGAAGGAACAGCATGCTGTCACTCCTAGTCCTAATGAATTAGGAAGATTTGATGGAAAGCATCATAGAAACCAAATGAAATAGGGGGTAATAAGCAAAATTTGCAACAAAATAAAACCTAAACCATTTTAAGAGTGAGTATGGAGTAAGAGCAAAAAAAAAAAAAAAAAAGGAACCAAAACCCAAAGGAATGAAACCAGTATGCACAGAGAAGAGGGAAGACTGTGCCTTTACTTGGAACTCTGGAACAGGAGTTGGTAAGCATAGGCTCCCTGAGGGTACATCTGTACTAGAAATTCCAAGATTGCCAGGGAACACTTTTCTCCACTACAACACAGTTGTCTCTGCCACTCATGTGGTTTTGGCCTAGGCCAAATAACATTTTCCAAAATGGACAGGGATCATTCCCAACAGACTATTTACACACAGGCACCCTCTCTCGATGAGTACATGATTTTAACAAGAAGGATGCAAGCTGTGCTGTGCCAGCTGGATGTCTGTAGCAGGGACTCATCACACACATACTTAATTTATTAGTGTAGATGAGGTCTGAGGGGCCTAATTAATGCAAAATATCCAGGTAGTACTGACTTCAGCATCAAACATTCCAGCTTCTCATACGGGAACATACAGGAAGTCTAATGGGATTGCACACAGGAAGACAGTGTCTCTTAAATTTGTGTTCTGGGTAGAAAAATATATTTCTAGCAATTTTTTCCTATCTCTAAAAACCCGATATGCCGAGAGAGAGCATATGGGTCCTGAAGGGCAAACTGCACAATTCAGAGACCAGCCAAAGGAAAATTTTCAAAGAAGAGATTTAAAGTAGCTCTGTGACTAGTTGAAAGTTATGCTTTTCCCCACCTAATTTTAATTTTAAGGAAGTGTTCAAAAATTTAGACTCATAGAAGTGCAGAATAATTTAGGTTGGAAGGGAACTCTGAACTGTTCAAATAACTTCTAATAGAAACACAGAAGCCCAAGCCTTGCATTTTGAAAGAAGACCTTGAAATCTAAAATAACCATAAAGCACCTCTTCCCCTTAACTATGGATAAGATGAGGAAACTGAGATCTGCAAGACAGTCTTGCAAGAAGTACCAGGCTTGTAACTCAACATCCAAATGACATACCTCTATCCCAAGCCAGTTGCTGAAATTTGCTGTACAATCAGCAGAGAAGATGGCCAGCCCTCTATCAATGCCTTTCTCCAATGATGACAGATGGAGGCCAGTTGGTGAGCTACTCAAGAGCTAACAGTGTATGTGGAAAAGCTAGGACCAGCACTTAGAAACAGATTCAAGGACCTAATCATAATTTTCCCTGCTGTAGCTGAAGTAGTTGAAGTCTCACATAACAGTGTGGGTCCTGGCTCTGCAAATGCTTTTGATCAGGTACAGCAATTTAGGAAGAATACAGTCCCACTGACTTCAGCGAAAAGCACTATTTTTGGCTGCAGGACCAAAGAGGCACTCATAATTTACAGACTGTTTGGTGCAGTGACCTTTTACTTTCTTTTTTCCTGTTATAAATGTTAGCTGTAAGTTATTTGTATGTAAGCAAAAATAATGCAACAACAGTATAACAGAGCAGCTGTACAAAATAAACAAGGTAACTTGCAGACAAGGTGTTAAAGTTGGTAGAGGCTGCAATTCTGATGGCCCTGCTAGGGATTACTATATTGAAGTTTGTCTGAGTGGCTTCATAAAGAAGCTCCTAAAATACCATGGTTTACCAAAGTCCTCGTTCCTTTCCTTATACCTGGCTCAACATAAAAAGTTGTAATAAAACTCTTTTTTATGTTGTTCATGGTGTCTCTGAGATGATTATGCTAGAAACAATGGAAAAAACCCTCCAAATATCAGAGTTAGAAGTGAAATGTTTTACAATTCTGCAGGCCAGTATCCAAGATATAAAAAGATTAAAATCTATGTATTTTTAAAAAGCCTTCTCTAAGGCAAATTTGGAAGAAAGAAAGCAAAAAGCCATTCTGAGCAACTGGGAAGTATTTTACACATTCTGAAAAATCAAGCTGATGAATCAAGCTTGCAAAAGCAAACAAACCTCAACTGGGTTTATTTAAGCTTCCAAACAGACAGACACATGCAGGTGCATCCGCCTTTGGAGGAACAACAAACCAGAGATTACTACTATTTGCATATGGCAGTGCCTTGAGGTTCAGTCAAGGATCAGATGCCCACTGTGGGAACTGCTGTCAGGACACACGGTAGGAGGTGGTCCTTTCCTCCCAGCATTTGTGATTTATTGGCCCAAACTTGCAGCAGATGCTGAGGTTGTGAACGGTGAACGTGATGCTTGCTCAGCACTGCTCATTCCTGGGCCTGGGTTTTGCTCCACAGCAAGGTCAAGCCAGGGAACGAGGAAAAGGTAAAGTGAGATGGTTGCTGTATATTAAGCCACGGAATCTTTATGTATGTCTAAGTGTTGTCCTTGAAATGGAAAGGAACACTCCTCCTGAGCTCTGGATGCTGTCTTGTTGAATGGCCAAGAGGCAGACAGTGAAACCCTGTATGGATAGCTAGAGACAGAAGGGATCCCTGCAGGGTTGTGGTGCTCCTGTCACCTCAGCCCCTCTGTGTTAAACCAAACCCTAAGGCACCTTTAGGACCATGCCCACTACTCCCTCTCCTTGCACGGTGTTTCACACCTGGTCCATTTTTCTCCCTTTCTCAGCTTCCTTTTTTGTCTCCTGTCTAACTGATTCCAAGCATGACCAGCTTTGGAATTAATTTAGCTGCATGATATCATCACCACGACAGGCTCAGCCAGCTTGAGCTGTTGCAGCCCAGTGTGAAGGAGAAGGTGTGGGAAGAGAGGAGTGTGTGCTGGCCTGATGTCCTCATGGAACGGAGAGGGACACCAGGGCCAGGGGCTGTGCCATACCTGAGTGCTGTGAGCCTCTATGAGGAGTACGTGTGCAGCATGTGAATAAAACAAAACAGGAGTATCTCTCTTATATTCTGTTCTTTCTTCTTACCTTTTGTTTTGTTTGTCTGAAGAATAGGGATAATCTTCCAATCTGTAGCTGAGCTTCCTCAACTTCACATTGTTCTCTTTCTGTGAAGTTGTCTGACACCACCTGAAAAGTGGCTAAGCAAAGGGGTTTGCTTTTCTGCTTCTTTTTAACAGTCCTTCAGCTCAAGCAAAAAGAACACTCAGACTCTTCAATAAAGGGGCCATGTAAACGCCTGGGTGAAATTAAAGTACTGCAGATTATCACAATGAAAAATATTATCTTTCAGGGTGTCCTTCCTTTTGCTTTACTTGCTGATCTCAGTTGAAGATTAGAGAAGGTTGAATGTCCTTTTCAAACTTCCATCTGTGCTAAAGCTCTATTGCTTCACATTTAAGCTTTTCACAGCATTTTTGCTATTAAAAGTGCTACTAAGAATCAAGTCAAATTAAGGACAACACATCTCAGCAACTATACTTGACTCACAGTGAGAGGCAGGGCCCTCACATGCTCCTCCAAAACATTTCAGAAATGACACCCATTAATACAGTCAGTGCCAAACAATGTTGGGCATTATTTGAGGCTGATGTAGTGTGCAAGTGTAGGTACAGTTGCAGACAAGAGAGAAAACAGAGGGTATAAAAGCCTCTGATCCTTGATCACCCCAGGGCTCTCTTGACCAAGAATTTTCCTGTCTCCCTCTTTTCCTTTCCAGCTGGATGTGGCATTCTCCATTTCCTATATTTAACCACTGCTGCCTGGCAGCTGCTGCCTTTTCCCCAGGAGCCAGTCAGCTGCACGGATTCTAAGAAGAGTGTTTAGAGCCCAACAGGTGCCGGATCTCACCGACCCACATCCTCCGGTGCCAAATGGCTGCAGGCTCCTACCCCGCTCTCCAGCACAGCCGCTTGCACAGCGACTCAGATTTACAATTCTCTCGAGCTGGCTCTGGTTTGAGTAGGCAACTCAACAGAACTGAACACATTCCCAAACAGAAAACTCTGAGGATCTAAGCTGCTGGTGATGCTCTTTAGTTTTCTTCCAGTTTTATTCCTTGGCACCATACAGCTGTGACTTTCTATCTTTCACTACAGGTGACAAATTTCAGAGAGGAAAAATTCTGTGGCACCTGGTATGCACTGGAACATAAGGCAAGTGAGCCTTGACTCTCCTAAAAGGCATTTCACACAGGGTCACCCATGACTGCAGAAGATGGGACACAATGACCCACGAGGCCCCTTCCAGGCTTGCTTTTCTAAAACTCTGCAATCCAAACAAATAAGTGGGAATAATAACTCCTCCACCTTGCAACTTCCTTCAAAAGAAAAAAAACCACCTGGTTTTGTACCCTTCTCTCCTATTCTTTCCAGATCCCTATTTATCCACCCATGTATTTTAACATACATACAGTCTTTTAATGAAGACTCTGCCCTTCAGCCGATTTCTGGCATCTGCATGGTGCTTCCCTCCCACAGAGACACCAGCTGCTTCCCCAGCTGCTTAAAGGCATACATATTTGGGGCCACCACAGCTATGGTCTTCCCAGCCATTTCCAGGATCCAGCATAGGAAGGCAGTGGCTCCAAGTATCTGCTGTTTTCTGAGATGCTACATAAGGCTGAAAAGAAACCGTGTTTATATATATAATGGTCATTTGTATGAAGGTAAGTGAATTGGCACATGTGGTTCGGAGGAAACTGAGGCCAGACAGTGGTAGTTTCACAAGGTATTCCTGGAAGGCAAGCTAGGGAAAAGGAATTCCAAGTAATATGAACTATTTTTTCATTATTAAACAAGTTAACAATAAAGCATAGCCTTAGGAAGGCATATGTTCGAACAATTTGGAGCAAGCAAGATTCTCAGTGCAAATCAGTGAAGGTTCATTGCTTTCATTACATCGTTGATGGTTTACACCAACTGAAGAGCTGCCCACTGTGCATAATTTCTCTGGACCAGGGTGGAAAAACCATTAGGTTACATGCTCTTTTAATTGCTAATGAAACTGCAATCAAGACTACTTCGAACTGGATTTCAAAATTATCTGGTTCCTTTTTCAAATCAGCAAGGAGCTGGACTCTTCTAACACCACCAAGGAAAGTTTTAATAGCACTAGAAGGCAGGTTGCAACAGATATTACACTGACAACCATAGAAAAGATTTAATGTAGGAGAAATGCTAATAGGTCTATAATTCTTTGAAGTAAAAGTCTGCCATCATTTAATAAGGAGGTGATGTTATTGTACATACCGACTGCAGTTCCTTCTGCATTGCTATAGATAGCTACTGTACTTAAAGTGGACATTAATGCTAATTTACAATGAAATTCTGGCTGAATTACATATCACATCCCCATGAGACTATAATGATCTCTCCATAATTAATATTATTAATCATGGGCCTAGCACAGGGGGCACATATCATGCATTTCATGTCAAAGGTTCTTATTAATAAACATTCCCATTTTCCCAGATGATGAAAGCTAACAGCCTGCCAAAACTCCTTCTATCATTCAGACCCATCCCAGCTTTATAACCCTTAATAGAGCTCAGCTCCACACAGGTATCTCTTCCCTCAGACTTGGGGTGGTCAGCGCTTTGCAGGAGTCACCAGGCAACCTGCACGATGCTTCAAAGCTCAGTTTTGACTGAAACAATTCCACAATAAATCTGCATGGGGTCAATGGGGCCCGAGAAGTGACCTCTACAACCCCACACGGCGAGACATGAAATGCTGAAGATCTGACTCAAATGCTGCAGAAAAAGGAAGTTCAAAACAGAGGTTCACTTTGATTTTAACTCTCGCTGATACACATGGGTCTGTGCAGTAAGTCAGCAGCCCAGAGTTATCATGTCATCATGGCTATACTCATTTCTGAGATGCTGTTTTGCTGCAACAGATAACTTTTAAACTGCTGCTATCAAAATCTTTCAATGCCAAGAACTGAAGAAACTCCAGATCCTTCCCTGCTAGCTGTCTATAGTTTCCATCAGAAGTGAACAATATTTTCATGTGAAGTTTTTTGTACTTTATCCTTCTTCTGGCTTCCTTTTTACTTTTTAACAGTGATGTGACATTAAATAATAAAACTGTCACTAAATTCCGTGTTCTTTTATGAAAAATCATAGTAACCTCTGCTAAAGATAGCTCTGCACTCTGTATCATCGACAAGATAATGGTTTCATTTGGGACCCTATACTTATGTATCTATCTGCATGCATCCCCAGAGTTACTGTGGCCTGTGCCAATGCCTCCTTGAGGAGCTTGGAATCTGTGGAATCCAGAACAGTTCTGTGCATCCAAACTTCCTTATAAAAACATTTCATTTACTAGATTTTTTTTTTCCCAGTCAAAGTTATTATTTCACTACAATTCCTAGTCTGGACACAACTATACCAGCTCACAGGTGTGATCATATTATCACTCTCAATTTTTCTTCTTTAATCCCGTGACAATATGCTCTTCCCCTTTCCCCAGTCTGACCTTTATTTCCTATAATTCTGCTCAAGTGAAAACTACCAGTGGAGTCATAATGGATGGGTCTGGTTGTGATGACTGTATTGCAGTGGATTCAGGGAACACAGATAACAACAAAAGGGCTAATCTGAGCAGTGCACCCACCTAACCACAGTGCTGGACAAGGTCTGACTCAAGGCAAATTTGGAAGAGCTAACATCTGTAGTTGGTATGCAAATATGACTATGAGTCAATTATCTTACTCCATAAATAGTGGAAAGCCCAGGGCTCATTGGGCTCTTTGGCACAACAGCAGGGTGCACACCAGGATCTCCCCTTGAATAGAGACACCCCTCAAGGTTACTCCTCGAGAATGAGTTTCTTTGTCACAAGAGATTCTTGGTAAGTGATTAATAGCATGCTAAACTTTGAAATCTTATCTACATGATACAAAGGATTGATTGTGCACAGAAAATCCTTTAATCGTTGGGACTAAGTCTGGGACTAAGGCTGGATCATCTGTACCTACGCTCCCCTTTGAGAAGGAGTTTAGAAAACAAGTGTGTCCTTTCTGATCCTCATGACTAAATGGGAGGGTCTTCCTGACAATTTTGTCCGACTGTGTCATCTAGGCAGTAAGTAATCAAGTGTAACTTGCTGTCCAATTGTGTTAAACCACTGTTGTATTTACTATCAAACTTCCTAAGATCACTGTTTTACATGAACAAACATGTTGCTGCTACTCTCTTATGAGTGTGTCACTCATCTGCGAAACTCCTTCTACAATAAGTCATTCTAAGTATCTTTATAAGCAGCACAATTGTATCTACACTGAGGAGTTGTGCTCTTCTCACTATACAAATGCAATTAATCCAGAACTTCTAGAAGATAAGTCCTAGTAGCCCTTCTCAGCACTTGAATAGCAGAGGTGGAAGAAGTGTATTTTTTTTTGCAGTGCACAGACTGGGAAAGATCATCCTAGCTCTTACCTGAGCTACAATAAACAAACACACAATTTCACTTCTGAGCCCTTTTCTGTCACTGCTATCCATCTTTAAGACACTATTTTTCCAGCAGCTGAGAAAGGAAGGCTGGCTTTGCTTCCCAATTCTGGTTTTAAATGAAGAGGGGCCTGCTGCCGAGAAACAGGAGAGCTCTGATCTCATGCCAGCTCTATCTGAAGAATCTGCAACGGCTGTTAACTGCTGTGACTCCTGCATCGGTGCTGAAAATGATCTGCAGGATAAAAAAGCAGTCAGGACCAAAGAAGTAGAGTCAGCCAGGCTCAGACTTCATCTCAGGCATGCATTCGCTCACGGTGTTAAAAATGGCAGCAACCCAAGGTGTGGCAAGCTAAACTGCCTCCATAAGGACCACTGCTGACAGCTGCTGTCACCCTCCTCCAGCGCAAACCTCCTGGCCAGCACCTGTTTGTCTGTTGCTGCTGACCAATGCAGTTTCCCTGAGAGTTTTTGGAGGTATTTCCAGAGTTTCAGTTGACCATTTTCCTTGCTCTCTGACATCCTTCCAAGAACCCAACTGGAAGAATAAGCCAAAATCTGCCAGAATATACACAGAGTTTTCTAATCTGTCCTACCTTTCCCAAAATGCATCTCTGAAATGAAAACCTGTTTATAGGAAGGAAAAAAAAGAAATCCAAATGTTGGCAAAGGAAAGTGTGAGAAAAGGGAGGGAGAGAGGGAAGAGGATGAAGACAAGCTGTCTCTTAAAAAGTACAACTGTTATTCTCTTTTCCTGCTTTTCTTTATCCTGTCCTGTGGGCATGTGGGCTAATTACCATGACTCGTACATGCCTGCCACTGCATTACATGGGATTTATTGCACACAACTCTGTGTTGAGAATTCTGCCTGCGTGGGAAGTAGCTGGATAAAAAAAAAAAAAAAGAAAGCCAGAACTTTCAAAGTCTAACTTTTCCTGCTTTACTAGGAGCTAGCACCAGCTGTACAAGTCAACAAAAATTAACCTTCCCCCCTACCCCTTGGATATCCAGTAAACTCAGATTTGATCCGGATGTTCTGATTTCCACGCAGCTAAAACGCAATCAAATGCTTGATTTTGGGGGATAGATTTGCTTAAATTGTATTAATTCACAAGGATAAACACAATTAGTAGAGCTCATTAGCTTGCAAAATGTAATTTATTTTCTTGAATATACCCATTTCCTTGGATGAAGAGCTCCATTAGGTTTATTATATTTGCAAAGCTTATATAAAAATCCAAACCATGGCAACAAAGAGAAAATTGTTACTACACAGTCACAGCAGTCACTTTTCCATGTTAAATAAGTTTGGCATTTATTTATATTTAAATGAGAATATCTACCACTATCAAGACCAGGATATGGGGCAAGTACTTATACAGAATATAATTAAAACTAATTCAAGCAACAAATGTGGCCTGAAATTAAAATACCCCCCAACTTCTTTAACTGAAAAACAAATCAATGTTCTCCCTCAAAAACCCTGTTCATAATTGCTTAATTATCATAACTAGCAATAGTAAAGGGACTCTGGCCGTTTACAGGCTCATAAGATGGGTCTGCATTCAGGCATGTCTGGTTTGCTTAGTGCTGTGCTTTAATTTTACCACAGTATAAAGGCTAGAGTGTGGAGAAAATGAATACATAGCAAAGTACCTGTCATTACTTGTATCATATCACCGAGGTATTCTCCATGCACAATATGAAGGCGACCGGTCCAATTTTCATACTGTTATCATTTTTGATATTATACTGTCTAAAAGCAGTGACACACAAAAGAAATGCTTTTATCATTCTCAATGCGGGGATGATACTAATTACATCATCTGTCATCATTATACAGCTAAACAAAACTTTTCTTTCATAGAAAACTGCCATTTAGCAAATTAACGGGTAATGACCCATAATATACAGAAGATTGAAATTTGGGAATTACGCTTACATTAGTTTGTTTTCTGCTTTCCCCTCAATTTTATTCCCTGATACATCACGAAAAGGAAGAGAGATGGAGAATTTCTTCAACTGTTTAATTTGCCAACAGCCCTGACGTCCTTTTGGAAATGTGTGCGGGATCATCTCCATCCATATCAATGCATAGTTTCGTTCTACTTAATGATACAGACAGTCTGCCAAGCCAATAAAAGCCAGATGTTGGTACAGTGATGCACAAAAACCTGCTGCTGGGGCCAGATTTTCAAAATCAGACAGGAAACAATGCGCCTACATTTGCTGGCAGATAATGGATGGATGTTTGGAAACCAGCTACTGGGATGTGTGTTGCCTCCCAAAGCCTGACCAGGTCACAGAAGGTGATGGTACGTAGGAGGTACCTGAAGTGCTCCAACAAGGAGCCCCACAGTAAGGCCAGGCAGGGTGAACACCCCTCCAAGGGCCCTCCTGATGCCCAGACTTTGCTCCATGCCTGGTATAACACTGTAGGGAGGTGTGTTGTGGGAAATGTTCAAGTGCCACTACTGAAAGAGAGATCTGTAGGGATTACAAGAGGTACAAAACATTGCAGATGAGTCCTTAGCACAACCTCACATGCTTTTGGGAAAGAAGAAGAATAAAGAGACTTCATTTTTCATTGTATCTGATCATGCTATGTTCTTCAATGAAGAAGGTAAAAAATAAACACAGGATAGCAGATGGATAACAGTACAGATTTTAGGTGTGAGCTACCTACTACCAAGACAATGTAACAAATACAACTAAATCCAGAAAAATACATTTTAGACATATCTTTGCTCAGTCTAAACTTCTGTGGCCCATATCAGATATTTCCTTTCATCACACACCAGCTACAATGTGGGTAAAATAAAAAGGGAAACTCCAGGGTGATTAAGAATAAAAATAATGACAAAGACTGGTGAATATTTTAGGAACCAGCCATGTCAGTGGAAGTTTCAGTCTTTGGTAGGTGCTTCAAATTGCCAGTAAGAGCAATTAAGCATTTGGCCTTTAATTCCCATTGTCCACATTGGGGTGTTTAGGACTTTTTTCTTTCCCATAAAATGATTTCCTGACTTAAGTGAAATTCTGAACCGAATGTATCTGTAAAGTAAGAGTTCTCAGTTCCAATTTATCATTGTTAAAGTGGATTAAAGGATTTTTTATTAGTAACATTTAAAGCTCAGTTGTTCATGCACTTGGAGACTTCTAGCAGAGGAAACCTTCCCCAGCAGACAGCCAGGCCAAATCAAAAGCTGAAAATGAGCATGTGATGAGCACATTACACAGGCTGGTGAGGACTGTGATGAGCTGGGAATTAGTGAGGAAGCCTTTGAGTAAAGACCAAGTGGAAACCACATACACAGCACTCTTCTTTTCCTGAGTCACTGCTGAATGAAAAACCTTAAGCCCCCTGTGGGACACTGCACTACTGCAAGGGATGTCTCCTGAATGAGGTCTATAAGCCTCTCTCTCAACATTAACCCTCTTAGAAGGCTTTAATATTTTAAACAGTATAAGACAGCACTGGAATATGTGAGGTAACAGTATAAGTAGCAGTTTAACAAAGCATGAATCAAAACTGTTGACAATATATGCCCAAATTAGCTTTATTGATGCTAATGAAATGATACTTGGTAAAAGACTGGATGTATCTTCATCACGAAAAAGGACTAGATGTGCTTGCTTACCCCACCCAGATGTTAATAGGCAAACACTGTCTTAAATTTTAGGTAATTTGAACCAATAATATCAAAAAACCCTCTTAATACAATGACAGTACAATAAAAACAGACCTGACTGATGGTTAAGGTTCTTTAAACCAAGACTTGAGTTTTGAATACAAATGATTCTTCTTTCTCATTTACTAACCATGTAAAAACAATCCAAGATGCTATCATTATATTTTCCTTATTACAATGGTTTTTTTTACATACTCTGTTTTCCATTTAAGATTTTAAGTAAAAGTCTCTTAATCCGCTTTTGGGAGGTAAATTCAAGGTTCAAGGGAGGTTTCTTGAACTCTCCTGGTTCTCAGTTCATGGCTGATAGACAACTACCAACCCAGCCAAATGCTATCTCATTTTTCTTCCCTACAAACTTGAAATATTAATTTCAGCATCTTGGCATAGTTCCAGACTGAGTAATTATAATCTGTATCCAATCCGGGTAATTATAAATTACATCCTGAAAACCACCTCTCTTATTTCACTTAGATGCAATATGGGTACCCCTTTTCCTGTCATAAACACATTCTGTGGTCCCATTCCACTTCAGGACTGGCTCCCTCCCACCTCAGTCTGAATTCACCTTAAAACCCAAACATTCTCTCAGTATGTTCAAAGGGGTAGGAATCAGACAACGTTACTCAGTACATGCAAAAGGACTTTGCATGTTTGAAACAGGCCCCTTCTCTAAACTGTATATTAAAACATACTTTGATATTTAGAATTTGTCTTCTAAATATGTTAACACATTATTTCCAGACAGTTATATAGTTCTGGATATATATATATATATATATATATTCAGTATATAAACAGCCCTTCTCTACTTTCTTTAAGACACAAAAAGAAGACTCAGTCTCAGGAAATACCAAATCTTACTGAAATACTGAGTCTAGCACTCCAATATCCATGAATTTGGACCAAAATACACGCTAAAATAATTTCCTGGCTTTAGCAAAATTCTTGATTGAGTTTACCCTTAAAGCCAAGAGGTGTTCTCAGCATCCCTTTATCGCCATGAAAGTGAATTAAGGCAGCCCTGACTGATAACACTGAAATTCACTGCACAAAGTTTGCCTATACGGCAGTTTTGAGAGAAAGAAAAAAAAAAAAGAAGTAATGATAGTTTATCCAAAGGCATAAGGGACACTTCCAGCAAAGGGCTGGGGAACTCATTTAAGTTCTCCAAGAAGAAATTCTTATTGGTGTGGAGTTTTCACAGATAGGCTCTTGGAATGTACTCAATTTCTGCTCATGAGCATATTTGACTGTCCTGGAATACTTGATGCTTGGACAAGATGTCAAATTTGCTTTTACTGTTCCAGCAAGTAAAACACATGAAGAACATGTTATTCTGGAGCTGAAGGAATATGAGCCCCTGTTTTTGTGACATTTATACAAATGTAAAAGAGATTTATGTATTTCTTCAGAGTGCAATGGCTCTCTACATACTGATGGTTAAATATTTGTATGTGTATAAACTTGAAATCAACTTGAGTGATTCCTGCTGGAGGTACCTGCTATCCATCTAGCAAAAGTTCTTCTGAAATGCTCCTAAAAATGCTTTTTTTTTGGATGCTTAATATGACTTTCAAACCAGAGCTCTAACCATCCTGCAGAATAATAAAAGACCTCTCAAAGAAATGCACTGTTTATAAAACAGCACAGTATGGCCATGATAGGAGTGTATCCAGCAGAGAAAGACCTAAACCCCAGCAAATTCTATTTCCCATCTAGAAAAATTTCCCATCTAGAAAATCTGCATCTCTAACCAAGTCCACACAGCATGCCTGAAAAGGCAAAGAGCAGAATCTCCTATTTCCTACGTTACAGACAACAGGAATCTACCAGCACTGCTCCTCCGTCTGTTTCCCACAGGATGGTAGTGTTTTGTGCAAAATGATCCTTGTTTTAAAGAACATCCACAGCTTGGGGATGCAAGGAACATTTCCCTCTTCCTTCACGAGGAAAAGGTCACACAGAGGAGCTGGGTTTGATGTTGGATTTCAATACTCTATAAATCAGTCAGATTGAACAGGAGTGTCAGCCCACATTTCTCTTAAGACCTCTTCAGTTTTATCCAATTTTGTCCTTTTTGTACCATCTTCCTCAGCCCCATCCAAATACTTCAGCGTGCAGATCAATGGACACATTTTGTCGTCTTCTGACACATCAGAGGAATCATGAATAAAAACCATAATGTTCTCTTTAATCCTACATTCTTGGTGTGTGTTTGTTTTTTTTTGTTTTTTTTTTTTTTTCTGTGTGTGAGCATTATGCCAAAGAGTATTGCGCAAAATATAATGTACAAATTCTTGAGGCTAACTCTCCAATCTGTTTTAGCTTCTTGCAAACTATTGCAAGATACTGTGCAAACTTGACCAAGTGTCTTGGCACCTTGTCCAGTCAAAGTGCTTCTGACTTAATGGTTGGTACACATAGGTGTATGGACATACTACTATCTATAGTCCTGCTCAAGTACTTACCTTGAACCTCCAAAATTTTTCAGCAGTCAAAAGATTTTTCCAGTACAGTACAACACCAATGCTGTAATTTTCTGAATTTAATATGACAAAACTTCATGCCACTTTTATTTGCACATCTAAAAGGTGGAAGTTTTGTCAGGAAAGTCCTGCAAGCTTATGTACCTCTTTCCTAGTGATGATTTCATCCCCTAGTGATACTTTCCAGAATATTTAGCCTGTGAATCTAATGCAGTGATTTGTAAATATTAAGGTGCAAATATGTACAAATACCTTTTTACCCTCACTTGGTACAACTTGGTACCCCCACTTGGTACTGCATATACATGTAACACAAATCAGACTGACTGGAAGAAGCTTAATCAATTCTACTGTGTAGAATTAATGACATAACTTTTATGTCCTTAAAAACAATTTGAAGATTCGAGGTGTTATGTAATCCCATATTAAGACTATTATTATTACCGACCACAGCTCAAAGCCCGCGTCGCTGTGGTACAGCAGAGCTTATCATCAGCAATCTCAAGGCACAGCAGGGCAAGAAAAGTCACTATTTGGAAATGTTTCTATTTCACAAATCTGTTTAGATTTTTTTGAATCTAACATGGGACAGAATAATTCTCATTCTGAATGCAATGGGAATCAAAAATAATTCTTCCTCATTCAGAGTTCAGGCACTGCTCCATGGAGGGACTTAGAAAAAAGTCCCCCGATTAGAAAAAAAGCATTTCCACTTTCTTGTAAGGAAACCAAAAAATATTTGCAATTTAATAAATCTGCTTGTCTGGAGATCTCCAGAAGTCACAGAATAGACCATTTTGGGAACATTTAAGTATATACACAAATGCACCAGATGAACCCAGTTTGTTCAGTTTTGACTGAGTGTGAAGTCCCCATTCTCTGCTGACACTCTTCAGTAGCTATAACTTGACTGTCCACTTTTTAAGTCATGACATCAAAAGAAGTGGAACTATGCTGCTGTGAAAAAGAGGAAATCTTCGTGGAAAATTCAAGGAAAAGCCAAACTTGTGGAGTGAACTGAACACTCAGGAAAGGTACCTCTAAGGTGGCTCCAGGCATAGGAGGACAGAGTGAAAGGGAACAGGTGTGTTTCCCGTTGCATCCAAAGGATTGGATGAAGACAAGGCTTGCATTCAAATATGTGTCAAGAGTTGAAAAGTCAGAGGACCAAGGGAAGACAAGATCAGAGAAAACAGATATTAAACTTAAGGAGTTCTGAAAGGAGGATGGAGACTTTACAAGTGTTCTGGACAATTATAACTTTCAGAACATCCAAATGCGGCTCCAGCTCCCTGCAAGGGATTGTTGGAATGGTACTTGGATGGAGGGATGGATGGATGGATGGATGGGCAGCCTGCCTGGAAATTTGGTCTGTATTTATAAAGAGTTGGCACTTATGTATTCTGTGCCAAAAGGGAGCCTAGATTTTGGTTATTATCCAGCCTCTGAGAAATTTTGCACTCTGTGAATATAGTGTTGTGTGGACAGGAGAGAAAATAGTAATTCAACAGAACTCTGCCGCCTCTCAGACTTATGTTGAATGCATTTGATGGCCACTGTCATGGACTGAACTATATTTGTTAAGAAACTACATTCTAAGCAAACCATATCTTAGACTACAGAGTGGGAAGAAACTCAAGACAACTGCAAATATATCGCTGTCTAATTAACTAAATGGATCTGCAAATGATGACATAATATCATGTAACAGAGTAAAATCAAAGTTCTTCAGCTCTGTGTTTTCAACAGATGAGCTACAGTTGCAAATCTGGCATTTATTTCAAAAAAACAGAGGTATAAAAAATAACAGCACAAACCAGATGACTTTTAAGGGCAATTTCAGGGAGCTTTAACTCAGTTTAGCAATGACCCACTTTTTTCTTACAATAACCCACATAAAATATTGGTAGTGTTGAGAGGATCCTGCTCCAGTTGAAACATGGAAATCTCACGTCAGTCACATACTGAGAGATGTCAATCAAAAGAGAATTTGATCACCTTCTTTATGCTATATGTTTAGTAAGGCAATGTTCTAGGACTATTACAAGTCCCCTGACTCTTCAGTACATTAAATCACTGTCTGTTCATGACCTGACCAACAGTGACATTGAAATACAGGACAGAAATTACTGAAAATACCCCACCTGGAGTACAGAAAGGTGAAATGCATTTCATTCTCACTCAGGTGATTGCTTAGATACTCTCATCAATTTTGCAATTCTATTAGGATTATATTAATGAAAGAAGACTGTAATTAATCTTGATAAAAATTTGATTTTAGAGAACCTGTTTGCTTTAAGTTCATTACTGTGCATGAACATGGTAAAGCGTGTGCCAACAGTGTGCCCTTGCATCTAAGAAGGCCAGTACCCCTGGGCTGCATTAGGCAAAATAATGCCATCAGATCAGAGGAGACAATCCTGCCCCTCTACTCAGCACTGGTGAGGCCTCACTTGGAGGGCCATGTCCAGTTCTGGGCTCCTCAATACAAGAGACACATACTGGAGAGTCCAGCAAAAGACCATGAGGATGACAAAGGGACTGCAGCATCTCTCCTAGGAGGAGAGGTTGAGAGAGTTGGGGCTGTTCAGCCTGGGGAAGGCTCAGAGTGATCTCATCAATGTATATAAATACCTGAAGGGAGGGTGCAAAGAGGATGGAGTCAGGCTCTTTTCCGTGGTGCTCAGTGTCAGAATCAGTCTCCCTCTGAACATGAGGAAACATGTTCTTACTGTGAGGATGACTGACACTTGCCCAGAGAGTATGTGCAGTCTCTACCTTTGAAGATATTCAGAAGTCATCTGGACAAGGCCCTGGGCAAACAGTTCTAGGTGGCCCTGCTTGGCAAGGGGGGCAGACCAGGCAACGCCCAGAGGCTCCTTCCAACCTCAACCATTCTGGGATTCTTGAACTCTTACACACCATTTCCAAGCTGAGCTTACAAACTGACCACTAGTCATCTGTACCTTGGTACCATTTAGGCCACCCCAGAAAATCACCACTATCCTAAGGAAAACACAGTAAGAAGCATATACAATGCTAACACTTCCATGCTAACCTAACTCTCCTACAGGAAACAGGAGACTTCCTTCCCCACAAATATAAGAGCATACATATTCATATATATGTATATACATGTACACAGACGCACTAAACAATTTTATGTAAAATTTTATATATATAATTTTTATAATCTATTTATCTATCCACCTTTCTACATCTATGGATACAAAAATAAGAGAGATTTTCCTAAGGTTACAGAGGCCATGTATTCTGGTACAAGACAGAGAACTGAAAATAGGCTTTCTAGACCCTTCATCACTGAACATCCCTTAATTAAGGTTACTAGAATTCAAAATGCTAGGTTGTATTTTGAATTTAAACACTCCCTACCCTGCAGCATTCATGTCTAGAACCAGGTACACTCACAGAATTGCAGGTCAAGCTGAAAATCCTTTGAAAATTCAGCCTTTTGTGAAGAAAAAGTTGATAGTTATTGACAAAATGTTGTACTCTGCCTTGTTACTATTCATGATTAAGGAAAGTAAATATTGTCTGAGGTCTAATGAGAATTCCAATGCAATAAAGTCAAGTGTGAAAGGTGCAATCAATAAGTGATGATGCAACAGTATTAGTTTGTAGTTTTGTTATTGTTTAGTTCATGCTATTTGCTGATGCTTGAAAATGAAGTGTTAAGAAATTAGTGCTACAAGGATTAACATTCAGATTTTATTTCTGATATTGTTATGTTTCTACAGTCATTACACTCTGAACACTAATTAGCATCTGCTGTCTTTTCCCACCAGTTAAGGACTGCAAACCAAAGAACTTCAGAACAAAAATACTATGGAAACAAACATCAGTGGTATCCATGAACATCCAAAAATTAAAACCCATGATGTCCATGGTTAATTTTGCACTGCAGGAGGTACTGCAATGAGGTATGTATGAAGTACTGTGTGATGAGGTATTGTATTTTCCTCCTTTTTTTGTGTTAGCAACTATGCTTCGAAGTATATCAAGTTTACAAAGATAGTATCTTTCCAAATGTGTAACAATCTCAGAGACCAAGTCCAGGCATGTTTATGCCCTACATATGCCAGGACCATCCACCAAGGGTTCAGTTTTGGATTTGCAACAAGTCTTGAACATAAGGAAGTCTACTGCCCTACAAAACAGTTAAGGACTAAATCTCAGTTACTCAGTTATTTCTGCGAGGAAACCAATATCTTCTAGTCCTTCAGCTGAATGATTAATTCCTGTCTGTCTGGGTTCAGTTGGATTGGCAGGCACATAGACATTGGTCTCTGTCACCGTGCCATGGCATGGGACACTGGCAACTTGTGTCAGAAACTGAAGGGATGAGTTTCTCTCTTCCCTGCAGGCATGTTGTGCAACCGACAATTTGTGCTGGCACATCATGTAGCCTGAAGATATTGAAATTATACTTGAATATTATTTGCAACTCTGTATTTTCTGAAGAAGTAATGTAAAAATCTGACTGTGAGAACTTCAGTAGATCTTCACTGAATATGTTCACAATTAACATCATCATGGTTCTGAATATTCTGCTTTATTAATTCCCCTGGCACTTTAGCTTATAGAGCAAGACTTAGGACATGGATAGAAAACAAAGGCTAATTCTGTTCTAAAATATCAGTTTACATGTCTGTGTTAAGGTGTCATGGTTTTTGAAGTCAGTTAGGAGTATTTGGCATAAATCCTATCCACAGGGAAATTACAAGCCAAACCAGATGCCTCCCAAACCTCCTGTTGACTGTGTATGGTAAAAGACCCCATGCATTTCATAAGGCAGCTCTACAGTTCTTCATACATTGCTAAAAGCAATAATTACTTTGGAACTTTATTCATGTCTCTCATAATGTGACAATGCTATAAATTCAGTAAGTAAATGGATTATGTAACTAAAGTTAACATTCATATTTAACAGAATATAACCCACCCAGACCAAGAAGATCTCTAATCTAGGCAAAAGTTTTCTTACAAGTAGTTTCAATGGAATTAGGTAGAAATTAGCTGTAACACTGTAAGGAGAATGACATATCTGTTTTATATCATGGTTCTGGTTATCAAAGGGTATTTTTTGAAGAGCCATGGACATGACTCGACTCAGTCATGGAAGTGAGATCTCTTGACCTATTGCAAATGAGACAGCACAATAGCAGTGCCTTTAACTTTTGGTAACTTATTTGTTTACTTCTGTTTAGAAACAGCTGAGTAAGAAACCTAGTTCTGCATGAACAGATTATACAATGGCCCAAACATGTACACAGCCAAATGAAAGATAATTATGAGAAATAAAACATGTTGTTTCAAATCAGTTCCCTAACAAAGTCTAAAAATATAAGAAATCCTATCATATTAACAAGCGAAAACTGCTCTATCACTTGAAGGATAGTTGGGTAATTATTCAAACCTGAACAAGACTGGATTGTCAAGTGAAATAATAATTTAGAGTATTTCATGATAATGAGATAGATCTCAAGGCCATTAGCAGTGGCTCATATGGCCAAGGTTCTCCGAGAGAGAGAGAGAGAATATTTAAGTGAAACTTGTAGGAACTAGTTTGAACTTGTATATTTGAACAGCTTAGTACTCTCTCCTAGTTTCCATTCATTCCTGGAGAGAAAGGTGTCTATCATGTAAAGACTGTGAAATCAGCCAGGCTCTCGAGACTGAAATCCCTGAGGGCAAAAATTAAAACATAAAATAATTAGAAAATTGAGCCACACTGAAACCCATAGAGTTTATATTAGGAATCTTTTTCTAATAAGATTTTAAGGTCTGGTTCAGCACCCAGTTGTTTCCTCTTTCCTGATTCTTTCTCTATGATTCAAAAACAACCAAATCTTCTCTGACTTCAGGTTTGTCAAGAAGAATTATAGCTTTAGATGTAAGGGCTTTTAAGATTAGAAACAGAAGAAGGAATTACTTTTTCTCTATAAAATTGGTCCTGCTTATGAGACATTTGTATGTGTATGCTTCATTATCTTACGTTTGTTTGCTTTTAACCACTACAGGAATAACTCAATAGCTGATGGTCAGACAGAAGCCAGCTAATCCCTAAAAAAACAGTTTCTAGCCTGCAGTTTATAAGGTACAGTAAGGTAAATGTGTCAAGAGTTGCCGTGGATTAGAAATACTGCTTGTTTTAATATTCTCCTTATGATCCTCCTCCTCAGTACAGAGGTTTCCAAACACAGGACCAGACCCAGGTCTGGCATGCCAGGCATGCTCCAATGAGGAACTCTCCTCTACACCTTAATGAACACCTCCTGGGCCAACTGGTCTCTGGGGTGCTTGGACTAGAGTAGACTAGACTAGGGTTTACAGGAGGTTAAGCAAAAATGCTGACTAAGAATTTGTAAATCAAATATTAAAAGACCGATTAAATATTTTACGATCTTTTTACTTAGGCTCTGATTTGAAGTTTAGTTCATCTGCCAGCCAGAGATCTGCTGAAAGTTAATTGATGGAGGAAGAGTAAATAACAACTGATGCTGCTGGCCCTAAGTATGCGAGGCATTTAGGAGTATTCCCAACCTCAAGTGTGCAGTCACTGACGTGCTCATTTGTCTCACTAGGTTAGTGTCACTAGGGCTCAGATATGTGATCAAATTACCGCCGTGAAAGTGGTTTAAGCTTATGTGTTTTCCCTTGTATTGTATATTTGCACATGTCTCCAATGACACCAAGTAATCCTTTAAATTGTGTTAATTTGATCAGGCATCCAAGTAACCAGTGCAGCAAATTGGAATAGGTGGCTATGGAAAGTAGAGATGATGCCTTGTAGAAGACAAATAGCTTGTATGGAGGAGAGAGACATCCAACAGAACCACTACTGTTCAGTCTACCAAGATTAGGGTATAAATCTCTACTCTTTCTCCTTCTACAAAATCAAGGCTTTTTAACTTATAAACATGACCTGACAAATTGCTTTAGTGGATTTTGGTTTTTTCTCTGTGTTTTTTTAAAGTGAAAGAACTAACTAAATTCTTATAAAACAGCTGCTGGTCAATTTTTGGCTACCTGACTGGTCTGGTGCCACTTAAAACCCATCCAGAACTCAAAGAAAAATTCAGAATCTCACCATCCAGCAAGAGCCCTCATCATATCTGGGGTTTGGAGCTGAAAATTTAAAAGCAATCCGAATATTTAGTTTTAGAAAAGGATGGCTGAGCTCGTGTCTGAGCTCCATTTCAAGAGAAGTTTGGTAAGAATTTGCACATACCAAAGTTCAATTTATGTAACGAGCAGGAAGAGTTATTGGACTAATCATTTTTAATAGAGATTCCTCGTCCTTAATACCGAGCTACACAATAGAACTTAATAGCTTGTGGCAAATACATAATTTACACATGGATTGTGTCTGAATACAAATGTATACATAAAATATCACAGACTTAATGAAGGTGCGGGTTTTTTACAAAATCAATTTAATTGATTTTGCTGATAGGTCCACATTTATATATTCGTAAGCTGCATTTTGCTTTACCTGCACATGTGGCCTAGTCATGATTTGCAAGGGAGGAAGGGAAAACTCTGAAAATGCAATTAGAAACTCAGCACACAGAGCGCAGGGAGTTTTGAAGTGTCTGGAGTAAGACACTCGGAAATAACACTCCACCGTGACCCAGCGGTGGGGCTCATTTACAAACTACTCATCGGAAAAGGTCAACCTCCCAGAACGCTCATGACTATTCAGGGTGTTTTGCAGCATTTGAGCCCAGTGAAGCTGGTAATGAAGTTTTCCCCTTAATGCTGAATGTATTTGTGCTGTTCAGCTGCAGTCAGTGGGTTACTTGTGTTTGGCTTGGGCTCCTACCAGAGCATGGAGAAGACAAGGGCTGAAGAAGGTGGCCAGCGTTGTGGTTGATGCACAACTGCAGCCAGGAGGACAGAGGTCAGATGGAAACATAGGGGTGTGTTTCAAAGGGAGTGGCACGGGATGATGGCTGCTTTACCCTTGGGAGCACTGGCTTATCCAACAGCCCTGAAAGCTGCTTTTCACTACAAAATACACCCACAGCTCATCCTCCCTCTTGTTAATATGATACTTTTTGTCATCAGTAACTCACAAAAGCTCTGCATTTTAGAAAAGCGTGGAGACAGTCACTAGGGCAGGGCTGGCAGGCCCAAAGAGCAGCAGGGATGCTGAGGCTCTGCCGCCGCCCACCCCCACCGCATGCTCTGTGGGGCCAGGCTGGCCCGCCTTACCTTTGGGATGCCAGGGGTCCGTGAACTCGTACTTCCCCACGCCGATTGTCCGCAGCATCTGCACCCCGTTGGTGTTGTCCGGGCCGCCCGTCCCGCGCTGGGGGCAGCGGGGCGGCTGCCTGCCATTGGTGGCGGGCGCGGTGCTGGGCAGGGTGGCCGAGGGCAGGGCTGGCGGTGGCGCGCGCAGCATGGGGCAGGCCAGGTGGCCATTGCCCACCGCCCCGGGGCCCGGTCGTGGGCCACGGGCCCACGCCGCTCATGGAGGACATGCTGAGGGGCTGGCTGTTTGGTGTACAAGGGCTGGCTCTGGAGGTTGACCACCATGTTGCTGAGGGCTGGGAGGGCTGCGGATGGAGCTGGTAGTGGGCCGGCATCAGCGGGAGCTGGGGGGTGACGTGCGGAGGGAGGGAGGGCGTGACACCGATGACGGGGGCCTGGACGTTGGCGGCAGGGCTGAAGGTTGGCGGCTGTGTCATCCCGTAGGAGTGCGTGATCAGGGCAGGCTGGCTGCCCGCTGCCACTGTGGTGACCCAGGGAGCTGCACCTGCGGCATGAAGGAAGGCCAGCAATGGTGGTGGGCTTAGCACGGGGCAGAAGACAAATAAACACTCCCAGCCTTCCCCTCCCGCATCTGTGCCCGCCACCGAATCGCGCCGACGCGCTCCCCTGCACGGCACCTGAAGCAGTTCAGGGTCTGGAGCTGTTCCCAAGCAGTAAGTGCATAAAATTGCTGCAGCGATGTGAGCGCAATTGTTAAAATACTCGTCAGTTGACATGCAGCATGTTTGTGGTTTTATGTATTTTGCACTTTATGCAGCTTAAGCGCACACTTCCAAGAAAATTAACCTCTTTTCCCGCTGTGCTTTCACGGCTCCCTGACAAACACTCTGTGTGTATAATAATGGTGCTCCAGCCACTACAAAGACATTGTAATTAGGCGTCTGGCATAGTAGCACAATGTATGATATGTGTCTGGAAGCTGGAAATCATTTCAGGTAGTTCTGGACATAAAAGAGGTCTTAAAGTATTACAGAGTGCCTTTTCCTCTAGTGAAGGCAGAGAAGGAAAAATAAAAACCACTCTAATGAACTTGCAGCATCTTAATACATTCATATTAGCCCCAGCACAGAAGAAACTTGAAGGATCTTTACAATGAGAGAAAAACCCTTCTAAAGAATAAAGAAAGGGCTCACAATGAAGTCTAATTTACAGAGGTAAATGGAGATAGTGCATTGAATTTGCTTCTAACGATTTTCCCTGGTAGAATTACAAATAAGATTAGAAACTTACCTGGGTTTTCATTCTCCCTCATCTGTTTAGATGGAGGCTCATCAGTGTCCCAGGGCGTGGACTGATTGATGGGTGTCTGTCCCCACCTGACGCTCGTTGCAAGTCCTTGAGGCTGATTTTCAGTCTTGGAAATGCAAGGTGTCTACCAGAGAGAAAGAAAAATACAGAATAAAAATGTTTTGACTGCTGGGATTAATTACAGTTCCTCAAAGCTAGTAGTTTGCTTGTTTGTTACTGTCCAAGAGGATATCCTAAGATCTTTAAATAACATTCATTTGGGGGCTGGACCAGATGATGTCCAGAGGTCCCTTCCAACCCTAAAAATTATGTGATTCTCCTCCAGGCTTGCATGACACAACCATATGGAAACACAAAATAGTTGACAAAAATACTTCTGGATATTTAATAGATCTACCTTAAAAAAAAAATAAGAATCCTCAACAAACTAGTATTTTCAGAAATAAGTTGCTTCATTCGCAATGTAAATAAACCCCCTCAGTGACAACCCAGATATGGTAATATCCATTCAGTTACAGCTATATAAAATGGGAAAATCCTCTGTTTCCTCAATGTCTTCCGAAAAGAGTGAGTTTTGTTTAGCAGGAGACAGAACAAGAGAGACTTATTTACAACTGTAGGACAAATTACTGTAGAACAGTAAGGAGAAGTATTAGTATTTACTGTCTTTCAACCCTTAAAATTGAATGCCAATTAAAAAAAAAGCAGCATAACAACATTGGCTGCTAAAGTGGGTATGTTGGCAGGTCTTCAGAGAGGTTAAAATAACTGTAAAGTCTGGGAAGGATTGGGGCTGAATAATCATCAAAGGGGATATGACCTGAAAGAGATCTCTTGATGAAGAAACTATCACGTGGATTTAAATGCTACGCAAGCCCCCCTGCTGCAGTTTTAGAGGATCTTCCCAAACAACCATTCCTTTGCTGAGAAAAGGCCTGTCAAAAACAAGGGTGCTCCAACAGGTCTCATTTATTTATGTCTGCAGTGTATTTCACTGCTGGAAGATTAAAAGTTTTTTTTGTTTTGTTTTGTTTTTACGGGTGTCAGAACCTCTAAACCAAGCAAAAGGAACCAGCTGCCTGTTACTGAATGAGTATTGAGGACTGAAGCCATAAAGAACAGGAGACCAGTCTGAGCGATTGCTTGTTTGCCTTACATCTGGGAAGTAATTTAACTCAGAGATGAGGGCACAGCAGCTCCATAAATGCCCTGGGTCACACAGTACCAATGAAATCTCTGTCAACACCAGCAGCCTTTTCCCCCATCATGGGTACCTCAATCACCCCATGAAAGGAAGTCATTAAGCAGACCCATTCATGCCCTCTGCAAATACAGGCACACCTTTCCCAAGCCCATCGGTCATTCCTCCTGTCTTTAAATCCTCTGGAGGTGCCTGTTTCCTCCTGCCCTCCCCTTCCTTTTTCCCACACTAGCACCTGGGATCCAATGCTCCCTCCTTCATCCATGAGCCTCCAACATCTCCTGACACCCACACCATTTCCCACCTGAGCTTTAAACTCCATGGGCTCCGGGAGTCAGGAGTTTTCGGTGCAAACCTTGATGGAGGTCAGGATTTTTGCTGTGCTGATCTCTTTGCTCCCAGAAGCCACAATAGGGATTTTTACCCCCCTAGAAATGCTATTCTTTGTAAAATGTAGATGCTCGCAGGGAAACGTGATTCTTTTTTCCTATGGAATCTTGAAGTTAGACTGTTGTTTTTCAAAGCACATCAATTTATTCTTTTCCATAGTTTCGGGGTTCTGTTTTGGTTTTTTTTGGTCACCCTTTTTTGGAGGGGGTGAGGGTTTTGAGTGTGTTTTTTTGTGTTTGTGTGTCTGTGTGTTTTTCCTTTTTTTAATTTAATTTCTCCAGATTTTCTTTCTATTCTACTGGCACCAAGAACAATGATATCCTGGTTTTAGATTCACAATTCCTTCTGTCCCCACTATTTCAACTACTTCTGTAACTTTTGCAATTGAAATAAAAAGAAAAGACATAAAGAGAGGACATGCAGACAGTGAAGAGCTTTAAGAGCTCTGTTCTATTCATGGCGAAGAAAGGGCAGGAGGGGAAGAAATAAATCTCAGTTTTGAAATGCTTTCTATTTATAAATTGTCCTGAGAAAATGGTTAATCTGAATACCTTTAGCTTTTACATTGTACAAGGTCTTTGACACAGGAGGATATAACGCTGCTGGTGGTTTACCAGTTCATGTTAGCAGTATCCCTTTGGATCCAGCTAAACTGTTTAACAGCAGCCAAAGCACTCTGCAGTAGAAAAAGAAAGAAGAAAAAAAAAAAGGCACCACCAGCAGTCTCTGCCTATATATCAGCTAAAATACTTCCTCCTGAAACACTAATATTTATCCTAAAGTAAAGCCTAAAAAACTGAAAATGCAATATAGAGAAGTGGGCATTTTTAGGAACAGAGAGGAGGATTCATAATTCAAATCATGCCTGGTGTGTTCCACATGTGGCGTCTGTGTGTTGCATTTCTTTGTTACATGAAATGGGTCTTATGAGTGGGTTTGAAATACACACTTGTCATTTTTGAGTGGCATTGTCGAGACATGCAGCATCTTGTTTAACTTTGTTACATCCCTAACCTCCTTTAAAACATTGTCAATCTAAAATAAGAAAAAAATTATCCCTGTACCTTGAATAATACAGAACCCCACACATGCTACAATTTTAAAAGAACCCATATGCTCTGTACAGAATGGGTAAGAAAGGGAGTATGTGACACAGCTCCCTAAATCCTACAAAAATCCATTTGCCTATTTTGAAACTTGCTTTCCAAAAAAAAAAAAATAGAGCACCAGATCAGACACAAGTGAAACTGGTGAAGTTTGCAGCCAAGTTCAGATCTAAACTTCATACTTTGAGCATTAATAAAGAGGAATGAGGATTGCAGGTTTGCTGTCAATAAATGAGCTAAATGCTATTTTTTTCCAAATTTTGTTTCGTTAAACATGCTCAGAAACCCTGCTTCTTAGACACTCAGTGAATTTAAATGCCCAAATCCAGCACGTTGCTTTCAAACTGTACTCCTGAGCTTGTATTTATTTGATCAGAAAGTGGTAGAGACCAGTTGATATGAAATCACAACACACGTTCATGAAACACAGACAATAATGGTGGCGGAAACAGAAAAAAACGCTTACTGAACTTCCTTTTTTAATATATACATACTTGTGGTCTCTGATCTAATTTCTGCGTTATTTTTATTAATACATGAAGGGTTACATTACAAGTGTTAAATGTCTCTGATCCGATTGCAGCAATTACCCATTTGCGTCTCTGGAAAGCAAAATTATTTCCAACATTATCAAACAAAGGAACTTTCTGTCCATGCGCTCAGGCACATGACAGCCCTCTATTTGATGCTTTTAATGTACAACACAAATGACCAAAAAATGGCCTGTATTATGCTAGTTGGGCAGGGGGACGAGCTGTGTTCCATTAGTGATCCACAGACTTCACAGAAACTAATTGTACTGTTACACTTTTATCTTTAGCTTTCATGTCAGATGCTTGTTTGAATTAAACATGGAACACATGAAAAAAGGAAATGCATTACAAAATCTACTGGGTATACATCTTAAAATACTGCCAAATGTCTATTTACATGAAAAGACCAGAAGGTTTCTAAAAGGTCTGTTGAAGCCTGGCTAGTCAACAGCAGCACTGGCTATTTAATTGCCTGAAATTCCTGGCAGACTACAAAGACTACTAAACCAATCATCAGCATCTTTGTAGTAGCCCTAAAATGTTCAATTTGTGCTCTTTGTCATGGATAGAGTACTCTGAAACCAAATCTGAGGATTTTTTCTTTCTTTATTTTGAAATCACCATTAAGAACCAATAAAATGTTCAGCTGAAGCCTGCATTTCACCACCTGCCACACTTTAAACTCCAGCAGGGAGCAGTCTCCCAGTTTTAAGGAAACTAACCACAATACAGATGTACAGGCAGAAGAGAGTAAGATGGAACGATTTTCGAATTACATGAGACCAACACAGACAAGTTGCCAGACTGTCAATTTTTTGTAGCTCAAACAGTCATAAACCATGGCCCATAGGCAACAGTAATTGGTGTACAGCTGGTCCACTGAACCTTATTATATTAAAACATTAAAAATCTTCAGATTCATGGGGCTTTTCAAAATATCCACAAGAAGGTTCATGAGTTCACAGCCATTAGTGGGGTGCTCAAGATTGGGAATTATTGACTCAGTTCATACTGCATCAGCTTACACGTTTACTATTAGGTGTCGCATAGGCATAGCTATAACTAAGTCAGACTTTAAGTCCAAAGTTTTACAAATCTTTGATGAAATAAGACCTAAACTTTCAGTAAGACCTTTTTTACATCAATGGAAACACAAGACCTATTTTACTACTACTACTACCAGCATCAAAGAGTATGTTAGTGGAATTAAAAAAACCCAACACAACAACCACAAAAAATCCAACAACAAAAATTCCAACACAATCTTCCCCAGGCTCAACACCACCAAACACTTCCTAGGAGGTCCTTATAAACACATTTCAGCAATTTCCCCAAAGCTTGTGGAACTGCTGACAAACATCCTGTTACAGCTCAGAGTGCTAAGGCCTGTTCAAACAGTTTCATGAGCAAAAAAGAACTAATCTGGAAAGAGAGATCCTATTTGTGGTTCCCAGCAATCAAAATTATTTTACTAAGGCCTTCATTTAAAGTGATGGATAAGAAGGAGTGATTCTCTGTTCCAATTATCCAAAAGAGATTGGGAATGGCAGCTTAATACCAAGATAATGTATCCAATATGCAACCCAGTCTATTCTCTCTCCCCATTGAAACTAAAAAGGCTAAGACACACACATACATAGAGCAAAGCATTCCCTCCCAGGGATTCAGATTTTATGGCCTGTCATGGCTAAAAGCACCTTCAATTTAATGAGGGAACTCCTTTTAAAGCTGTTTTCTATTCCTCTCTCTAACTGGTAATGACTGGTGGCCCTGGTTGGGTTTTAAGTCTGCATGCTCTAAAAAGTTTAGTGGTCTCTGCACTGAAGAGTTTATGATCTAATTTGTAGTTCGCACTGCTAAATATTGCATGAAACAGGCATTATTTGTGTGGACAAGGTATGCATGTAAAATCTGAACCATACCGGGATAGATCTTCATCTGGAGTAAATTCCTATACTGCGCTGGACAGGACCCCAAGCATAATTCTGAGTTTAGTCCATAGCCAGAGAATCTCTTAAGGATGGAAGCAGAGCTTTTAAAGATGCAGTGATGACAGCAATATCTCCCTAGCACTGGCTGTTGGCCTGGGCTACAGAAATGAAACTGTTGTTCTAAGAGATGGATGTACTGTAATGTATTAAAAACCTAAGAGATATGGACAGGCCGGTGTGCAAGAGGAAGAGAACGAACAGTCCTGCAGTAAAACCTCATTCAAGAACTTGCTCATGGGTGGAGAGAAGAACTCATCTACCTTACAGTTCCCATCACCAGGCAATTCTGCGATGACACAGCGTTGTTTTTCTCTTTCCAAAACTAATGTGGGAGCAGCAAGAAAGAGAATAATACAGTTAACTCACAGGAATAATGTTATTACCCTGCATAAAAGACAAAAGCAGTCTTAGTCCCCTCTTGAGTAGAGAGAATAATTCAATACTTAAACAACTTGAACACCATCCAGCGACGAGCCACCAACCAGTGTGAGCTCCGGAGCACTAAGGCACAGCCTTCAGAGACATGGCTTAGCAGCAGGGTACAGTCTGCTTCCATTCCTGCTTTTCAGAGGATTTAAGAACAGTGCCCAACTTAAGGTTAATGACACTGGCTTAGAGAAACCCATGAGCACAGTGGGGCGCATATCCATGTGATGGATGCCCTTGACCCCTTAACCAAACTATGGTAGTTTGGTACAGGATGCAAAACGGGTAACGGTCTGAGTCGTGTTCAGGTCAAGAACTCCTCTAATTTCAATTTGTTCTCCGAAAACCCACAAAGAAATAGAGTGACACAGTGGGCATCGATGCATATGAACTTGGAACACTGATCATGCCATTAACACGTGAATAACCAGTGGCTTTTGCAAGACTCATTAATCAAGGACCAAAGAAATTTGTGGGTACAACAAATCGCATGCATACCTTTTCCATCGCATGCAATTTGACTATGAGCCTTTATTCCATAAATACTACAGCTTAAGTGAGCCTTCTTTGAGCTCTTCTGGCCAGGCAGTCTGGTTGCACGGTGGTGATCTCCCCTTGAGCTGGGACACCTCTCAAGGTGGCTCCTTGAGACAGAGAGACCTTTGACCAATGGCAGATCTGACAGGATGCTAAATTAATACTAAGGAAACATTACTAATTCATGTAGCTACTCAATTATTATAAACTTAGTACAGGTAATTACATTAGACATAAACACTTGCCCAAGTCTGAGACTAAGATTGGACCTAGTTGCACCAAGGCTCCGTAAGGAGTTTAGAAAGCAAGCAGGTCCACTCTGAACCTCATAACTCAGCGAGAGGCTCTTCCTTACTCTATTTGTTTTATTAGATTTAGACTTTTGTCCAAGTCTGAGACTCAGACTGGACCTGGCTGCACCTAAGCTCCACCAGCAGTTTAGAAAGCAAGGGAGTCCACTCTGAACTTCATGACTCACAGGGAGGGTCTTCCTTATGCTTCTGCACCTCTAGTCTCTGTGCAAAACATTCTAACTTGATTCTAACTTAATTTTCATTTGTATGTTTCTTCCATGCAGTAATTAATAAAGTGAGCCTCACCATCAACCTTTTTGAACCTTTGTAAGCCACTGTTAAATTTTGTTAAATTCCAATGAACTTACTCAACTACCTCAACAAAGTATATTGCTGTCTCTCTCTTTTGAGTGAGCTGCATTCCACTCATTTGTGGGAGTCCCATACAGGCACAGCACCTGATCCTGGCTCCATGCATAGCAGAGTTTCTCACCACCCAGTTTGTGAGCTGTTAATAAGGCAGATATATGAGCATGTCCAGATTCTTCCCCTGTGGTAGAAGACTCAACCCCAACTTTCCTGGACTGAGCCTTGGCTACCTTCAAAAATCAGACAGCCCAAATTCCTGAGTTTTGACAATGCAATGGAAGATAACTCCATACTGGGAATGGATCAACTGTCGCTGTCTCATTAACCCTTTCTAAGGCTTACCATCCACATTAGCTGCAGGTTTGGGAAGGCAAGAGAAGTAATGAGATTATGGAAAAGAAGGGAGAGGGATGGGATAGAAAGAGTTGTGAACTGACCACAGGTGGTATTTATTTCTGTCTGGCAGCTGCATAGCCCAGTACAACCACCGCTCTCACACCAGTGATACAGTCATCAGCTAGGAATGAATGCAGGACCATGGAATGACAAGAAGTGCTTCACAAATGCTACTTTGCATTCTGTCTTGGCAAATTTCACCAGCAGAGGCTCAGGTACTCACCCAGCTGCCTTCGTTTCTCAGCGAGAACATCAGGGAACGGAGCTGAGGTATCGAACCAAGGTCCCGGCTGCGACACTTGCTGCTCCAGGACACCAGGGACATCAGCGCACGACACTGGGTTCGAGCACAGAAGCCCCACTTTAGCCTGAGCAGAACCTCCTCTGCTAACACGGTCTGCATGCAGATCAACCCCAAATCAGAGCAAAGCTACGAATGCAAAATCATCTCACAACGGAGGAGAAAATGCGCGACATCCGGAACAACGCGCGGCTCGTGCTACAGAGAACATGCACTGCACAACGCGAGAGGGCTCTGAGAGATTCTGCAGGCATCCCATGGTGAAGGCAGATAAATCCAGTTCATCGTAAGTGCTTTTTGTCAGAGGGTTTAAGGAAATATGGGTAATAATGGAATAAGTGCTTGTCAGACCAGAATCCCAAGGGTGCACAAAGGATGTTGCCCCTGTGTACTGGCAAAGCTACTGAAGAACAACCTAAAGACAGGCTTCTTGAAAACTAAACATTTATCTTGAATGCAAATGCTGGCCATGGCTAGGTTCAGAAGTCACTCCATATGGCATTTTCATGCCAAATTTTCCATGGAATTCTAGTAATTATCCAAACAGGACTCTGAATTTCATTCTGGATCAGGGCCTAAAGCATTAGAAATAAAGACAGGAATACTTATGAAGTAAAAGGCTCCAATCTCAGTATTAAGTTACTGCTATAAAAGTTCCTTTTTTTTGTACTGGATGCCGACATTTTACATTCAAGCCCTCTGAACTCAGTGCTTCAATTGTAGTACACACTCCGTGGCAGGAAAGTGCATGTTCTCTGCCTACACAGCAGGCACATAAAAAGAAAGAAAAAAAAAAGGAAAACCAATATAAGCCTGTGAGTGTTGAACAGTGCTGTGTGATATTACTGATTTATTAACTTGGTTCGATCAATAAGGCTATCATCAAGGGCACATTTAGTTTGCACATAAATTTCACTTTCTAACAAGCACTTTTGTGTGCTCACTTTGGTTTCCATAATCTGATCCAGGTCTCAGGAAGCTTTCTTTAAGGTAGAACAGAGAATTCTTTTTCTAAAAAAAGGATCAAAGTATACTCGGTCAACTCAAACAAAAGGACAGTCAGTACTGTAGAAACAGCATGCTTACCTTTCACAGCAAAAAAGAAAAATAAGCCTATAGGTTTAGATTTATCACTGCCTTAAGTTCATCAACATCAATTGAGCTATTAAACTGTGGCTGAATTTGGCTCACAGTAATTTAAAAATTTCAACTTTCTTTGAGCGTCTTCCATCAGCAACATGCTAATTTAATGCATAATTTAAACTCCGCTGTCCTTTAATTCAGCATTTGTAAATAATTAAAAAAGAACTAAAAATCCTTTTGCATTTATATAGCTGGCCCCCTCCCCCCTTTTCTACTGCAAAACAAAGATGACTTTTCAATCAAGAACTTATTTATTCTTTATATCTGAAAGTAAAAGCCGTAGAAAAAAACTAGGAGAAACTGATTTACAAGATAAAACAATTAGCTCCGGGATATGTACATTAAGACTAACTAATTTCACATCATATTTTAAGGAATGGAGGAGGAATCCCAGACATATTAGACTTTATTCAAATTCTACTGAAACGTTCAATTAAGAGCATCTTATGAAGGTAAGTTATGCAGTCACTAAAATTAAGATGTGAAAAACAGCATTAAAGTGCTACTTGTCTGAGAGACTATGCACTTTAATAATCCATCCCTTTTCCTACACACAAGATAACATCTAAAATCTGGCTATTCCTGTAATTGCTCTGGTCTTTTTAAAATTTTTGGTTGTGTAGGAGAAATACAAATGTATTCAACAGTAAAAAATACTACATTCTCTTTTAAACCAAAATCACATATCTCAATGATTCCTATTAAAATCTTTTTTTTTCTCTGCAGACAGATGAAAATGCCTTTTAAAACTCAAACAAGACTGTGCAAAAACAGCTCAAACCTATCCATCTCCCAGTTGGTTCTTAAAAAGAGGTAAACATTCCCCAAGCTGTTCTGACCAGACGCGACTGGCAGATCCTTTTTGAGAATGAGGTCTCAAGATGCAACCCTGCTTCCATTCAGATTCAGAGCTTTAATAACACAAGAAGTTCAGTGCAGGAGCAGGCAGTGGGGCAGTAATTTAATTTGATTTACAATAGAGTGCTAATATATGTTTTTTTCTGGAAACACAGTCACCATTTTGTCCAGTTTCTCTGCTCTGTATGTTTTACATCAAATCATTCCTGCTCATTTTATTTCCCTATCTCCATGCTACCAGTAGGAAGCTGCCCAGTTCTCCTGTTTTCCTTGGACTAGCACGACTGCTTCAGATGCCTCAACCACCACCCTTCTAAAAGATTTATGGCAAACACATCGCATCCCAAGCTATAAATCTACCAAATGGCTATTAGATATACTTTGCTCTCCACAGCCATACGATTTAAAGTAAAACCGATAATGGTACATCTAGGGCTACTGTTTCTAGTAGGCTTGTCAAAATTGTGCTACCTTGCCACACATTTTTCCCAGGCACCTCGCTCTCATTTTTGGGGTGTGAATCAGGTGATCCTTCAGTATTACTCTGTTTGTGGGAATTTGTGATAATTTTTATTGTTTTAATATTAAATTATTTTAGGCATCCAGTTTGAGTCATTGGACTCATTAAGAAGAGGAAAACCATCAAGGATGGAGAGTTTGGCCAAAGACTTCTGTGCTTTGGAAAATCCCCTGTTATGTATCTTTTAAAGAAAACTCATGCTGCGAAAAGCATAATACCGCCTACTCTCTTTGCTCACGGGAAGTTAACACAAAGTAAACCACCTCTAAAAATATTATCTCCCACTCAAGAAACTTCAGGGTGACAGGGAGAGACAGAGGGGTTATTGTGAGCCCTAAATAATGCAAGTTGGTTCTGCAAGCCATGAAGGGAAGGATAAGCTAAAATTAAATGACCTTTGGTAGGGATACCTCACCTACATCAGAGCAAGTCTGTTATCTGATCTTCCTAATTCTCCTCCTCTGCTGTTGCAGGTCATGGTCCATCAGAAGCTGCTATTTCTGCTGGGATGGGTGCAAGTCAGACAGTGCCCTCGTAACCCCCCAGGAAGAACTGCCAGGGAGGCCAGCTCAGGGTCATCACAGGTAAAACCCCTTAAGAGGCAGCATGTCCCCTGCTGAACTTGCTGTGGCTTTCAGGAGAGGCAAAGGGAGTTCTAGCTGTCCTTTGTGCAACCATTGCCTCAGTCAAACTGAGCTGTAATAAAGCTTCAATTAGCACACAAATCTATAAATATCTAACACTGCAGATCAAAATGGCCAACTTTGGTCGCAAATGTTGATCAGAGTGAGAGAAGAATCAAAATGGGACCATGCACCTACTCTGAAAAAAAAAAAAAGGAATGCTTTCCACTCAACAGGTAGAGATCAAAATAATCTTTACTGTGAATCCAAAATCTCCTTTCTCATGCATAACACAGTTTTTGGAGTGACTGTTAGCTTCAGACAAGCACTGACTGTACACCAGACTATCCAGATCTTATTAGAACAAAGCACAGAGCCTTATCTTGTTTTTTTACATTTATTGATGACTCTGTGCTAAATTCAAACACAGATCACATGTTGATTCTCTTAAAAAATCACTGAATTAGGAAGAAAGTTGAGCCATTAGGCAAGATCTTCCACCAAACATGCATGTTTCAGAAAAAGCCACAGAGTTTGTGAGATTAAGATGCTTTGAAAGGAGATATAAAGTTGGACTAGATGATCGTTGTAGGTCCTTTCCCATTGAACAACTTCCATTTTATTCCTATCCTATCCTATCCTATCCTATCCTATCCTATCCCTTCCCATCCCATCCTATCCTAATTCTATTCTATATAAAATAAGTGGATGTATATATATGCATATATATCTCCCCTCCTAATACTGAAATGTGGATGCTATTAAAATAGTCCTCTCTGCTTCTTTCTAAAAAAAGTCCAAACTTGTACTAGGAAAGAAAAACAAGAGGTAAAAGCTAGCAGAGTAGCTGAGGATCCGCTTTTCTAATGCTGCATTTGATTTATTACATGATTTGTTTTCAATGACTGGTTCAATCAATCCTGATAAAATTAACAAAGACAATGATCAGAAATACCAGACTAAAACGCAATACAAATTATTTGGTTCCAGGGGATCCAATCAAAGGAAACAGGATTAAATTAAGCAGTGATAGGATTAAGGAGAAGTTGCTGTATAAAGTCAGAAATGTATTAGTACTTCGGGCCATTTGCTGTGTCTGTAGGTTGCCATTTCCAGATCTTCCTAGAGTTCTCAATACACTTTAAACAAAATTGAGTTTCTTAGGTATCACAGAGGTAATGTGGAAATAATTATAGTAATAATGATAATGATAATTATAATGTTACTATTATTTCACAGTACCACAGTATGTGGGGCTCTGCTGCAGGAGGCACCCTCTAAAGGAAAAATACACCCCCATACACCCTCCTCCCCCAGCAGTCTGTACCTCAAGGAGTTTACAGTCCATGTGCACTACACAGAGATCAAAGGGTGACAGAATATCAGGACACAATCAAAAAGACAGAAAAACCTATTTAATTCTACAACGTTAGTGAAGCACAAAGATGAAAAAGCTACTGTTCGACAAGGACTGTTAATGAAACTTGCCAGTGATACAGCTGAAAATGTAGTTCTTACCTAAAAATCAAAGTAAATACAAGTAGCACAGGAGAAGTACTTCTATTTGCTGTGTACTAAGCTAAACCTCGAGCAGCTGACAAGGTCCTAAGCACTGAACAGAGATTTACCTTCAAATGCCTTGGACTTATGCTGGTTCAGCTGGACCCATTAGTGACCAGCTGCAAAGGGACTTTGTGTCCGATGTGAGGCAAAAGAAATGTCTGGGGACATCAGAAGCCAGCTCATTTGGGAGTAATTCAGAAAACATAAATGCTGAGTTAGAGTGAAACCAAACTCAATTCCTGCCCCCTTCTTCCACTAAGAGAATCGTTTAAAAGATAAATGAAGGATGTGGAGAGGTAGTCCCTAAGGACTTTTAATAAAGCTACTTTAGAATGCTGGCACGCTGTGCTGCTTGCAAATCCTGGCCCCATATGCTACATGGGATGAGGAAGGACAGTGGACTGGATGTGCTGCTCACATGGCAGCACAAGACAGAGGAAACCTACACTGCCATTGATCACACTGTGCATGCTAGGGGCTAAAGCAGAGAGAGGGTTTTCCCAGCTTTCAAATAAAGTAAGAAAAGGAGTGTGATGTAATCTGAACAAAAGGCAAGGCACATGTGAGCAGATCAGATCCAAATCAACAGTCCCACCCATCTTTGTCTCTTACAGAAGCATTCAGGATCTGTATGGGAAGACTCCTTCCTTATCACTTGGTACAGTACCATTTCCATTTCTAGGTATGCACAATTTAGTAGCTGCCAGTTGCCCATCCTGTCATCTGACAGGATTTAGTCACTTGTGATCACCCCAGGACATTCCATGCATGCAGGGAACAGATCAAGCTAAGTATTTCGGCAACTGAAAGCTGACCTCTGGAGTGTGGGCTGGTCTTTGTCCTAAAGGAAACCACTGGAGACATGAGACTAATTTCTGCTGGTCAGCAGGCTCAACGTTCACCCACAGTATCTGGTTTGTATGGCTATGGCTGTGTGTCCTATCCTTGCAGTTCACCATTTGCACCAGGTATTGATGCTGAAGGACTGTCCTTGCAAGACTGAAAATTTGATGAGCTGCTTTACTTACTGAGCTTGAGAAACTATTTAGAGAAACATCCATCTCTCCCTTCCCACAACTTAAAGACTTAATATTTTATCTTTGTTTTCAGCTACGACAGTGAATAAATTTTAAAGCATCAGCTCTTCTCAGGCAAAAGACATTTGGCATTATGATTAAGAATACATTATTTCATCTCTTCTGTCCCCTTAAACAGTTTCTTATTTGTATGTGCGGGCTTTTTCTCATGCTCTGCCTTGCTATATTCTTTTTTCAATCTCATTGCAATTTTTTTTGTAAGTATTCTCAGTTTCATTTTCTTACTTTATTTTCCCCATGTCTCTATCTCTCTCCTCACCCTTTCTATCACGCTCTCTCCAAAGTGAAAAGAAAACCCAATTATACTCCTGTTAGAACTGAACTTTCAAATCCATCATGTGCTAGTGGGCTCAAAATTAGGCAAATAAATTCCCTCAACCCTACAAATTAAATTGAGTCTTTGCATATGTTCTTTTAAGAGCACAAAGATGTCAAGTATTCACCCAGCTGTCACAAAATATGATGAGCAGGCACTTTGAATTCATATAGATTTTCTAAATCGTCTGTCAGATTTAACAGAAATGCTAATGGATCCAAAAGTAAATTCTAATCTATCCTAAGTATCTGGTTATTATTTGTATTGCAGTAGGACTTGGAATTGCTAGTTGAGAATCAGGGCACAATCTCAATGCATGTCACATACAAAGATCATTTGGATGATGTGCAGGTATTATTTTGGACTTTCTCAATTTTTATCTCATTATTTTAACCAACACCCTCCTCATAGGTATACTCAAGCTAATTTAAGAACAAAAGTACCATCAGCTTGTAAACATCATTACCTAATGTGTAAGCTATTGAAACCCAGGTCTTACATTTGCTAAAGGCAGAAACTGTCTCCCAAGTGAAGATTTTGAAGGAAAAAAAGCTACCAAGAAGGTCAGACTTTGCCCATGTTTCATTTTGGTCAAAGCTCACTATAGAAGGGGAGCAAACAGCCTCAGCATATGGATGGGAACTTGCATGGAGCTGCCAATGCCAGCAGGTTGGACATTCCACAGTGTATCTGTACCTGGCCTGTGCGGGTCCAGCACGTCCCAAACATGTAGGACTCACTACCCTGGCACTGAATACCTGTGCAGGACCTATTCAGTGGTCAACCTGACACACTCAGGGAACCTCTGATGGCATGAACACATCCTGGGGAGTTGTTCTCTACGTACTACCCTGGCTGCTTGTCTAAGAACCTATTAGGGCACCGCATAAGGCAGGAAGGTGGCACATCCTGGCTGTCAGTGATAATCCACTGCCAAAATCAATACGGTTGGCAAGCTTGCTTCACGGATATTAATGATCACAGAGCACATTTCCCAAGAATGTGTTGTCACTCCCATTGTCCAATTTCAACTCTAGTAATTACATTTCTGCCTGCCTAATATTCCCCTGTCGCTCTGAGGAGATGTGGGAGCCCTCTCATCCAGTCCCACGTTGCTTCAAGGCATCAAGGCCACGTTCAGCACCAAGCTGGACACGTGGACACAGCTTTCCCTGTTTATATTTTACACAGCAGTTACTACCTTAACAGCTTTGTGATTCTCAAAGAGGTGAAAAGTGTAAGATACTGTTGTTGCTGTTATTTAAAAAATGATTTATTTCCTTCTGGAACTAGTCATCTTGAGACATCTTTTAATTTCCTTCTCTTTCATGAGTAGATTTGTACATTTAAAATATTTACCAAAGGTTGTGCTAGGTAGGTCTCAGTTTTGTTTTCTTTTTTATTTCACTAATAAAAGTAAAATATCTATAAAATGTGACTGTCTACAGCTTTTCAATACCCAGCTTCAGGGAGTTCAAGCCCTTTCAGATCTAGCCAGGAGAGCTAACTCCACTGGCAAACTAAAAATCTGCCTTTCTCAGTGGAATAAAACTCCTGTTTACAGCTGTATAGGGCATAAATAGGAGGTTTTAAACTTGTGACATTTCCATGTCTGGAAAAGCTGTCACTCGCCCAGCACAGCATCTTACCTCGAGCTGTAAGCCCAGGGACATCAGTAGCATTAGCTCAGCTGTAAGATTACCAGAGGGAAAGAATGGTGTAGCTAAAACACTTCAAAAGCCTCCAAAAAGTCTTTCCTATATTCAGAAAACAGAAGTTTCCTTGATGGGAAGGGACCTGTATTTCCAGCTGTATGTGCCTGCAATCTTGCTTTTCAAAAATTTCTTGGTAGTGCTCAACTGACCAACTCCTGACCATGGGAATCCTTCTTGGGAAAGATCTCTGAATGCACAAAGTGAGGGAAAGCACTGGGGTTTAACATTTTTAAATATTAAAGGCTAGACAATTGTTGGAGGCTGCTCTGAACCAGAAACTGGTCAGATCAATCCTGTAAATATGGTTTTGTGGGCAAAGGAAGATGTGCTGCATACAAGTCATCATCAGTTGCCTTTGTCTGCATTCCCTGCACTCCTCCCCCTTCCCAAAGGGACCATTTGGAGTGTTTAAACAACTGCAATTTTAAATTGACACCCTTAAGCATATTTTGCATTAAAATGTAAAAAGAATGCCAAACAAAACAAGCCCAGCAAAAAATAAGAACCAGAAAAGTATGCATATGAGAAAGACTAATAAAGTGTGAGTGCATGAATGTATTCTGGAGCATTTGCATGTGTCAGAGGGAGTAGAAAGGAGGTGAGCAGATGATGAGAAAACAAGAGATGAGACACAAAGTGACAGAAAAAAAGCACCAGTTCAGGAAAAAAGAAGCAGAGAGGAAAAAGACTGTTGTGCAGATAAGCAAAGCCTCTGTGTACAACATGGGAGGAATTTTTAGAACACTGAGCTTTTATCTACTAACATCAATAGGGTTATTATAACTAACCTGGTAAGATCTAGGGGCAGCAGCTAAATGGTGTAATACAGGTACCTAATTTCAGTGTCATGCCTACTTCTCTCCATCGGCTCTGTTAGAAGCTGGAGTCTGGCAGCCCTGGATAACAAGTGGTCTAAATTACTCATCAGTCTCCAGATGGTAGGAGCCATTGTAAACTCTCTGACTATACCCCTGTGTGCACTGCAGCAAAACCAGAGGGAAAAAGGGAAAAAAATATGACAAAGAACATCATCCAGCTACATTACAAGCAGAAGAAAGAAATTCAGGAACTCTATGAAGAGAATGAAGACCTAAACCAAAGGAGATGGGATATTGGAAGTTAAATTACCTGTGCAGAAAACCTGAATGTATAAAGATTCAAAAGAAAATATAGTCTATGCATCTGCAGTTTAGTGCATCTACAGGGAAAAAAGCCAATCCCCTCCCCAAAGAAACCCCTAAACTAAACTGAAAGGAGTACATAGGAAGGAGGGATATTTTTTGTTTTGAAGTATCTAGTTCCTAATTTAATCTTAATCCACTCTGACATTTATTCTCATGGATAATTCAGTATACAAAATTTAGGGCAGAAAAAGAATCTATAAAAATAATAAGAGGTGCTTGCAAGGGCAGTATCAGCAAAAATTGCCCTTGTGTAAAAATAGTTCCTATTGCTTTGTGTCCCACTCAGCTTCAGGCAATGTACCAAGATCCCACGAAATACTTTTTTTCCCCTTGTGCAATCATTTGTGGCTCTCATCCAGCCTCTGATTATGCTAATTGTATTTGATGGAATTTGTATGTACTCTCCTTTGCTCTCGTCTCAGCTGAACATACACAAGATGCATTTTTAATTTTTAACTCTTCAAAAATAAATATATAACGCAACTTTCTCCCCAAGGTTGTGTAAAAGTCAACCTTATTACTACTTATAAACAGCAAATATACAGCCTTTATTACCAGCAAAACAAATAACCCTTTCTATATTAATATGTTGCAACAAAGCTTTTAGTTAGTGTGAGAGGAATGTCATAATGTAGGAGTTTACATAACACAGTCTGATCATGTCACCTAGACACAATTTCGTCTGCATTAAATTAAATCCACCATCATAAGAACTGCAACTTTAATAAAGATACAGGCAGGTTGGCCAGATCAAAAGCCTACATCATTTTGAGAGACACTCAAAGCAAGAGAGACAATGAGCTGTTGCAAAACCATTCCCAAGGGCTAGCAATAAAGTCCAGGACTTAAATTCCTGAATAAATCTCTTTTTTCCTTTTCCCCTTTAAAAAGCATTCTTTACCAAGTTACTAAACATCAAAACCCACTTGATTTTGCTGAGACAAAACCAGGTGACCTTAATGGCCACAATCCAGTTTTCTTGACTGTCTTCAAGGTCCCCAAATGCAGCAGAGACTGGGTTATTTCATACTTCATGGAGATCCTCTGAACCTCTAAATTATTCTTTCATTTTACTAATTGAAATCTAAAGAAAAATATAACTGCAAGAGTAAAGGACTTGCTTCCCCTTCTAAATCGAAACAGGACTGGCTTTTCATCCTTTATTTAAGTGAATTTTAGTGAAAAACATCCAACAGGCTGCCCTGTGCACCACAGCTCTGCTCTCCCGCAGCTAAAGCCTCCCATTGCCCGAGTGTATCCTTGGGACAGGACAGGACATTCACTTCCCAGAGCATCTCAGTGTGGGACCATCCAGGCTGACCACCAGAGCTGGCAATGCCTCCCAGGGCCACATTTTCAGGGGTACTCAGCTGTCTTAATAACATAGGGAGGCACCAAAGGGATTTCTGTAAGTGCCAAGGCAGAGAGGGCACTTGATTTCTGCCCAAGTCCAGACAGATGAAGTTAGGATGGCCAAACCTGAAGCTTGAAAATCCAGAGGCATCTAAAGGCTTTTGAAACCCAGACTTGGGGAGTTTATCATCTCCAAAAATGGGACATGGGTGCATTTGGAAACGTGAGCTGCTACCTGCATTCGGGAGTGTCAGCAGAAAGGAGGCAGGGGATGCAGGCTGGACAGGAGGTTTGGGCACATTCCCATTTGCCTCCCAGCTCTGACACACATGTATGTTCACACCTCTGAAGGAGACAGTGATCAGCCATTACCCTACTCATACTAGAGTTTTGACCAAATGTGTTTTGTTATTTTCCAGGAATCTGATGTGCTTGTGCAAATTACTGGTGTAAACATTAGCTCTGGAAGCTGGGTCCCCAGGTACCCATAGTTAGGGATCCTCATAGGAGGAGGCAGCCTATCTGAGATGGGCTCCTTGAGCTGTTTGCTCGGAGTGAGAGCTCTTTGCATGTCAGAATCTGCCATGTGAATCTATCCGTGGTGGAACTGGCTCTTTTCCTCAGTCTTTGTTTCTTCATTCTCCACCCTTGTACAATGAACTGACTGCCAACCACTTCTCTTGCAAGGGTGGCCGCACTTCACTAGTAAAATGTATATCATTTATTTGGAGATCAGTCTAAAAGTAACTCTATTAAAAAAAAAAAAAAGGAAAAAAAAGATTCTTCAAAGCTCTTGGCATCCCTGACACACTCTCTGAACACAATACTAAAGCAGCTACAAAACATAAATCACCCAAAATAACAGAAACACTTCTGTGCACCTCATGTGTCTGCTACTACCTAAAGTCTTTGTGATTCTTCAGGCACAGTTGTTATATACATGCAAATTTTAATTAAGGGAAAACTTGGCTGAATACTAGATAAAATTATTTGTTGTATAGTATATTTGAAAAGCAATGCATCATTCTAATAGATTATTCAGTGGATATTTGTAACCTTCTATAGAAGTGTTTAGCTAATGCAAAAAAAAAAGGAGATTAATTGAATAATTTATTTGATGGACAACAGCATTATTCATCAAATACATTATTCAACTAGTCGTATTCAACCAATACTAATTAAAAGCAGAGAGACAATTGCTTTCAAGTACAACTCATTCAGATACCAGTTTTGGTTCCATTAGGAAAAGGGTCTTTGCAGGGCAATGTCTCAATGCAAGTGTAGATGGTGTAGATATTCTTTGTTCTAAAAGAGTCATGTCCTGCATCACAGTGTCCTTGACCAAATATATCTGCATGACCGTGGCAGGATTTGCAACCCTTAATAAATTGCCTGCCTATACTAGGGCAGGATCTGAGCATCCTCAGCTGGGGAGGTATTTTAGCACATGGAATAGATTAAATGAGTGTATTTAATTTGCAACCTGCAGGGCAGATCCAACTTGCCAACTGCTCCAACAACACTCTTCTTGGGCGCTTCCAGATCTGAGAAAGAAGTACTCTGGCATTTCCTTTGCTAATAGGTTTCCCAAGTGTTTTGCAAACCCTCTTCCGTCCAGTGACCAACACCCGTAATTACCCAATAAAGGCACAACTGTTTCCTTACCCAGCCTGGTGACACCCCATGCCTATGTCCCATCGTGCTGCAGGACCACAGAGCATAACAAGCATTCCTTACATAAGCTACGGTGTCGCCAGGCATGTCCCCAGCAGAGCCTGTGCCGCTCTGGGACGAGCCAGTGAAACCATCTGTGATCCAGACACGTCAGCTTCTTCAGTTACATCAGCACAAACACTTTGGTATTACTTATCTAGCAAGGAACAATCAGGCTTTAAGAGCAAAAGGCTAACAGACAAGTCCAACCCATCGAGAGAAAAAGCAAAGACCATATCTTAAATCCCAAGTAATGACCTCCTAGCAGCACACAAGCATGGAGAAATGCTCATTCCCCACAGATGGGAAAACCACCATCTGAATAAAACCAGCTTCGTGATCGTGACAGAAGGCACATTTAACATAGCCTGCACATGGCAAGGAATAAATATCATGTTAGGACTTTACAGATGTAATAAACCCTTGTTAAGTGCCCACCCAATACACTGTGGAGAAGACAGCCGTAAAAGTTGGCAAATAAAGACCCTCTTAAAGTTTAGTAAGCTTCTAAAAATATTTTACTATCTAACCAAATATTTCCCCGTATTTGAGGGGGTTCTAGGATAATTTTTAGGGAATAAAGTTCAAAACAGTACAGGAAAATTTGGCTCATGCTGTATTAACTGAAACAAGTTTTCTAGCTTAATTTACCCTACTATTTTAAGCAGAGTTTCTTTTAATGATTCAGGACACATTTCCACTCTAATCCCCTACTCCCGTTTGGAAGGAAACAGATGAATGTGATGAAATGCAATGAAGATGATAAATTCATGCCACTTGAAAAGTGGCAAATGACATTTACTGGTATCTCAGTTCCCATTTCATGATTGATATAGAACTATAAACAAGAAAATAAGTACTGTTAAAAATCTTTCTATACAGTGGCAAGTAGGGTTTTAATGGTGGTTTGCCAATGCTTATTAACAAGCCATGGCAGTTGCTGCACACTGATCAGTAGCCGCGCAGGAGCTCAGCCTACTGTAGAAGTCCTGAGTCTATGTACTTTCAATTTTAGAGCATAACCATCATACGCTCCACAAACCAATGAAATTTCTAATAATACAAACCAATGATGTGTTAAATTGAGACACTTCTAGCTTGAATGCCAAAAACTTCACTACGATTTAAAGGATCTGTGGTTACCTTTCTCTATCAATTTACTGTTAATTTGCTACCATTGGAGCAATTTACAAAAAGGAAAAAAAAAAGGTAATATTTTATTTAATTTCTAATACCTATCCTGGTCATTTCCAATACACACTCAAATGCCATTTGTTGTACAAAATGCAATATAGTCATTCAAGAGGAGTAATAGATGCAATGAGAAGTGCTGGGGGGGAGCAGGCAAAAAGAAATCACTCTGCAAAATATCTGCATTTAGAAATAGGTGGCAATTCTCACCGCTCGCCTTAGGAGAGGCAAAGACATTAACAAAAGTTTAAGTCAAATGTTTCCCTATTTCATCTATACCAACCATTATATATTTTGGTTATTATTCATTACACAGTTTTGCTACTGATCTTACTTCCAGCATATTGTAGCTTTACAGATAATCTGTATCAAACAGCATGAGAATGGTCCACAAAAACATGAGACTTTCTAAATGTGCCTCTTCCCTTATTTCAACTTCTCAAGACAGCACCCAACCATGTATTATTTATCTGTTTGTACTTTATACCAAAATCAGACACACGGCAAGTCTTTTTCCCCTCAATATCTTGTTCCCACTTTCTACTTAGATACCAAGATAAATTGTAATGACCTTGCATGAATCACACTGACGTCAAGTAGACTGGTCCATGGAATAATGATGAAAATACTGTTCAATCTCTGTCTCCAGGGCTCTCTAACAGTCCTTTAAAATCTTTGCCACATTTTTACACAGGCAGATAGCGATACTACAAGGGGGAACAGTTTGAAACTAAAAGAGGAGAGATGTAGATTAGATTAGAACAAGTTGTGAGACACTGGCACAGGTTGCCCAAAGCTGTGGCTGCCCCACCCCTGGAAGTGTTGAAGGCCAGGTCGGATGGGCAACCTGGTCTAGTGGAAGATGTCCTGCTCATGGCAGGGAGGTTGGAAACAGATGTTCCTGGAAAGAGATCTTCCTTACAGTCCCTTCCAACACAAGCCTTTTTATAATCCTATGATCTTTCCACTCTCCAATTGGCTTCTGAGGCAAATAGAAAGCTCGAAAAAGAATGGAAACTGATTCAGGTCAATTCAGGTCCCTGTAATAAAGAACATTTCAAATTGGCTTTGCATTTAAACTATTGTTTAGCCAGAGTAGATGTGGCCTTCAGCAAAGCAGGATACACTCAAACCACGGTAATTCTTTGTGCAGCAGTTACACTGCTCAGAAATCTGAGAAATTTCAAGCTTTGCTACTAGACAACAATGGAGCATAGCTCAGGTCAAGCCAATCCCTAGTAGAAACTTACTGAACGCAGCTCTACCAAGTATAGATCTGACCCTCAGGGTTCAGGTACAAGGTTAGAAATTGATAAGTTAATTGTCCAACATCAGGGTCTGCAGCAAAAGCAGTTGAAACAATTAAACGTTAACTTTTTATATCAAGGGACAGCAGGAAAGATACCTCACCCATCAGCATCTCCTACTGACCTCCAGCTGGCTGGGTATCATCATGCTCAGACTACCTTGTTATGTGCCAAATTTAGTGCACAGTGGAGAGAAAGGGCAACCAAAGATCTCAGACCTCACTTGTGAGTAGTAAGTGCTAAGCACTCAGATTGCCTCATGGACATGGTATTTAATAAGCTGCCCTGAAACACTGTTCCATCTGTCCTTGGTTCAACACCCATCCTCTGCACTGCTGGAAAGCCCATTAAAGCAGCACGGTTTACTCCAAGAAGGTATCTGCAGGCACTGTGGCCCCAGACACAAAAGGAGAACAGAAGAGACTTTAAAATAGCTCCTGCATTGCCACAAAGTTAGTGTTAAGAGTATTATGTTGAAATGAGGAGCTGGACTACTGGAGAAGTTCTTAAATAATTTTTGTTCTGTGATTTATAAAATCTTCGTGCAACTTAAGTTGGAAGGATCACCTTGAGGCCATCTAGTCCAATCTCCTGCTCAAAGCAGGGTCAACCCAAAAGGCAGATCAGACTGCTCAGGGCTTTACCCAGTGGAGTCTGGAATATCTCCAAGGATGAAGATGTTATACCTTCTTTAGGTGATCTGCTCTAGTGTTTGATCCCCTCGTTTTGTTCTTACTATCTAACTGGAATCTCCCTTGCTTTAGCCTGTGACTGTTGCCTCTTCTCCTTCTGCTGTGCTCCTCAGAGAAGAGCCTGGTTCTGCCAGACCCCTGAGGAACCAGTCACCAAATTCATGCCATGATCACAACTGTCCAAGAGTAGTAGTCCAGTGAATTTTTCACCCACCTTTCTTAGTATACCTTTCCAAAATATGGAAATAATAGCTCCAATTTCTGTAAAAGGGTACAATGGGAGATCTGCCAAAAGCCTTGCTTAGGTCAAAGTGAGAGACTAAGTGGCCCCTAGGCCAATGTTCTTCTACCATGGACAGTAATTTAGTCCTCCAAACTCTGCCATTAGGAATGGAGCTGGGGAGACCTGAGAGCAGACCATCCTTGGATGCTCTACTATTCTTGCTCTGAGGGTATGTCCTTTTGTGTCCTTGTATGTCCTTTCCCCTTTTCCTGGGGAAAAATCTGAGATTCATCTGGGCTTGATGATCTCCCTGATTTCTAAGAACATAATACACATTTGTAGAGAAAGAAAACACTGGTGTTCATATCTAAAGAAAGCACTATTATCTGCTGTCTGCTGAAGAGAAACAAGCACTATGGGACACACAGAAACACAAATCTTTCAGCTAATCACTTGAATATAAGGTAATTTGGTGAAAGTTCTGTATCACGTGGAAAAGTCTATGTCATGGGAATTGTGGGCCCTAAGGCATAAAGATCCCTTATGCTGTTTATCGATACTGTGCCGTTCCTCTGGCAACAGTAAGGTCCAGCCCCAGTGTGACTTGGGGAAAATGGTCTCAGGACTGAGTGTGGGAAATTGGAACAGGAAAAAATGAATAACATGCTCTTTAAAATGAGGTAATTTGCAGCTGTGAATGTCAGGCATGAGTTTAGAAGACTTTACCTGATCTTTCATGAGTTTTAGATTCTCTACGGTTTAGTTGAAAGCTCTCCTGCTCCTTTCAAGGGGACATCATTTGGTTCTCTGTGCTGTTTGCCAGTGTGCTTCTGCACACACATCTGTATTTATACATGCAAATAAACTACACTTTTCTACAGCACATATTCCTTCTTCGTCACTTACAAACTTGCAACTCCCTAAGCACTAATTCCTGACCAGTTTCTCAGTATTAAACACAATGGTTGTGCTGCCTGTATTGCTTTTACCAACTGTCAAACCTTCCTTTGGAAACACAAAGATTTAGAGAAGTAAAAACAGGCACTGGTTGCAAAGTCTTACCAAATCTAATATTTTCTTATTTGTCTTTTTTTTTTTTTGTTAGTTGAACACCAACAAATGACTTCTTACAGGTAGGGAGGTGATACTGATTGCCTATTGTAAACTTTGATTCAACAGGGTTAACTGTATGCTCTGCCTCCAGCTAAATGCTGAGCTTCAGCCTTCCAGATGTCAATGTTTGTGCTTTGACACACATTCTGACAGATGAAAGTTCAAACACAGAAGAATAAACTTCTAAATGATTTTAGTCATGTTATAAGCGACAAGATTTGCCACTAAAAAGTTTCTTTATTATAAAAATACTATCAATTGAAAATGCTGAGAAACTAACTGGTAATTGCAATGCAATTCAACATTTCTTTCAATGTTCTTTAAACTTAAAATTTCTTTTCATTCCCAATGAACTTTTCATCCATCACATACCCCCATAAAATCATAGAATCATTAAGGTTAGAAAAGACCTCTAAGATCAGGTCTCACAGTTAACCCAGCACGGTCATGTTTACCACTAAACTATGTCCCCAAGTGCCACATCCACATGCTTTTTGAACACTTCCAGGGATTGTGACTTCATCACTTCCATGGGCAGCCTGTTCCAATGCCTGACCATCCCTTCAGTGAAGAAATTTTTCCTAATATCCAACCTAAACCTTCGCTAGCGCAACTTGAGGCCATTTCCTCTCATCCTGTCCCTTGTTACCTCGGAGAAGAGACTGGCCCCCACCTTGCTATAACCTCCTTTCACGCAGTGAAAGGTCACCCCTGAGCCTCCTTTTCTCCAAAATTTCAAAGTGACTTTGAAATAAGATCAACCACAAATATTAGTGAAAAAAAACCCTTAACATTCTTAAAAGAGGAAAGAAAAGTCCTGATTTCCAATGTCTTTTCTTTGTGTTAGCCTTTTTTTACAGAGCTACAGAGGAACATAGGTGTCTTGCTCAGCAGTGATGACTGTGATGTAGAAAGAGAGAAAACATGCAGCATTTAATCAGAAATACCCTGAGATGTTTCTTTGAATGCCTTTCACACCACTTCCATCAAATACATTTCACCCCATTTAAAACATTAAGCTGCCTTATAGGAGGTCTTGCTCCCTGCAGAAAACCAACCAGATGCTCCATTGTCCCTCTACTCTTCCAGAAAATGACCTGGAGCTAAAAATTCTCTTGTTTTCTCATGGATGGAAGAAAACTTCAGATGCATGACAATTTCTTAAATACCTGTAAACTACCTTTGAAATAATCAGTGCTTACTAAACTTGTGTAAAAGGCAAAGGCAAAAGGTAACACCAGCTCTGCACTACTGAGCTACAGAAATTCTTTTGATCTTAATGACTGTAAATGCAAACTACTTTCTAATGCACTTCATCCTTTTACACTGCCATCCTGTCCTCCTCTCCATCACCATTTATACTTCTCCAGAAACTCTTCTTACCTTGATATACAGCTCCTGAGCTCTCTGCTCCTTTCCTGCCTTCAATACCAGCATCCGTTGACTCCCCCATCTTGCCAATGTATCTATGGAAAACTTCAGAAGAATAGATGCAATGCTATTTTTTTGACATTTTACTTCAGTACTTTCCCTCCACTCATCAGTTATCACTGTTTGTGTATAGATCACATTCAACATCTGCAGTGCAAACTTTTCTGCATCAGAATAGCACTCAGTTCAATTTTCAGCTTCATGGCACCGCTTGGTGACTCCAAGCCATCATGCTGTCTTCGAGCAGAATGCAAGATTAAGATCGGTAGCACAGTTCACCTCTACCAAACATGACCTGGATGGCAGCTACTACTCCTGTACTCATCACAGAGCCAAGCAGAATTTACACTTGGTAGACCCCACCTGGATGATCACCACCATACTGCATTTCCTTTGACCCTATGGACATGAAGGCTGTATCCCTACCAATCTACCAAGCAGTGTCAACTTTTGTGATGTGACTGGGAGCTGTTTGGGAGATTTTCAGTTGGGTCGAGACAAAATTGTACCGAGAACCATTGACACAAATGAGCATTACTCAGTGCCACGGAGCCAGATTGTATCTATTCACTGACACTGCTTAACCTAATGGTAAACATGCCACCTCCACTCACTAAAGGAGGACATTTACAAGCTTTAGTTTCTACATAGTTTTTGCCATAGAACTGTTCTTAATATCACAGATACTCAATTGCAGCATCACTGTCATTTTCCAAAACATAAGCGCTCAAAATGCCACTAAATTCTAAAAATGGTCTAAATAATATCTGTGTTTGTAGAAGTTCAGTTTAATTTACAGATTCTGAAAGAGCACTGTTTAGGCTTACAGTTGTCTGAAGTGATAAAAAATAAAACCCTGAAACAAACACATCCATGGATTCTCATTAGAGCCCTAACAAGTGAAAAGACTGTAGTGCCGGCACACTGTGTCAGGGGAGACACAAAGAAAACACCCCATGAGCACAAGGAACATTCAGACTCTGCAGAAGAACCCCAGTGCTGAAGGAGCCAAAGGGGTTTTATCATAAGCAGCTAAAGATTGGCTGCACTGAGCCTGACAATGTCTTCCTAAGCTGGAACGACAGAAGGGCAGCACTTTATGCAGTTTGCAACCAAAGACTAATTCAACGTCCCAAATTCTTCCCTGTAGCCATTTCAATGACTTCAAGGGATCTATTTTGCCAAAAGTATTATGAGAATATTTTTATTTCTATAAAATGGCTACCTTGCCAGAATTAATTCCGACAGATGTTTTAGCAATTACAAAATCACTTAACTAATTATCTCAAATACCTTTTTGGCCATCTCCACTATGATAAACACCTCAAACTAAATTATACTGAATAAACCGCAGTGGGATTGTATAAAACCTTGGTTTTGGGAGAGACAGGATGGAAGCTAGCGCTTGGTACTTAATGTCATCAGCATTATAACGATTCAGCTAGAGTATATATAATTTTGTTGCTGACCTTACATTATTATATAATTAAGGTAATTTAAGTAATTACTTGCTAAAAAGACTAATTTTGTTCATCAATGTAAAGACTCTCAAAGCACAGCAATATGAGGGAATTAGATTCCAATACAGCAATTTGGGGAGAATCAGAACCTCCAGTGAATAAAGTGAAATGGGAGTAAGCAGTAAAAAAGAAGAAAGGACAGTAAAAGTTCATGAAACTTGGTTACTACTCTTTGTTCTGACACAGACATCCCCTGAAACTCCCAGCACTCTAAACACAGTAAAATTTTTCTTGTTGCATATAAAATAACCACCATGAGACTTGAAACTGTAAACTTAAATTTAATAAGGAGCTAAAACTTTCCCAAGCCAGACAAGCAAAAATCTTTCCTTAGGGATGTCTGTAATCACAGCGACTCTTCTGGAGATAATTTTGCCTCCCCTTCAAAATGAGATTATCCTAGAAGATCCCAACAAATTAACTCTTGAATTGAGTACACCGAGTATGCAGCAACCTCAGTTATTTACAGCCATAAGCTCATCCATAAAAATAGTCCATCTCATTCCTGCACAATAATGCAATTTTAAATGGCAGAGCTTTTCCTCTGAAGAAATGTCTTATTAAAAATGATCATAACAGACACTGATGTCTTTTGCAAACTTACCAGGAATTAAAAGGAAGACTCTGATATCAAAAGAATATTACATTTGAGAAACTTCAAGTGAAGCTTTTTGGATTACTTTCAATTCATTATTTCTTTTAGAGGTGATAACCTCCTTGTTTACCTGTGTTCAGACTCTTCTCGAACTTCTTCTGTATTTAAACTTTGTAAAAAAAAATAAATTCCTTTAACAGAAAATAATTTATCCAGCTTTAAATCTTGTTTGTGGTTTAACCTGATGGTATTTTGAACTTGATGATGACATATACCTGCTTTTATGACCAGAGAAAGATTCTGTTACAAGTAATCAATATTTTGTCCGTTTAATAACTACGGAATTGCTTGAGTATACAACTGAGGAGTTAAATATTTTGCAGGGCTATGAAACATGTTAATTAAAATCTTAAGTTAAAAGAAACCTATGAAAGGATTTAATAGAAGAAGTTACACTTGAAGAGACTATTTTAGTACTTCAAGCAAGTGTGCCATGTTAATAATATAAAGTTTCAAAGTACTTTATCTATAAAGCCAAGAGACTTTGATATACACAATCTATATTTTTAATGCAAGTGAGAGAACTTTCAAGCATTCTTAAGAACATCAAGCTTAAGAATTTATGGGACTGCAATGATATTGTGAAGGATATAGGTTCTCAAAACAAAATTTCAAAGGCATTGCAGAACCTAATGAATTAGGAATGGAAACTACTGTCCAATTCAAATACATCACTGCAGAGAAACTCACCACTGACCATACACATAAGAGAGACAAGGCAAAAGGAGGATCCCAAACAGCCCCCAAAGTATCTTGACAGCACTTTGAAAAATTTCCTCATGGCTCAGACATGAAGAAATGAAAGCACTTGCAGAGTTCTACCTGTTACTGATGTCACTTTTAGCTGAGCATTGAAATGCTGTTGGAACCTGAGTTTTATCAAATCATTGCATTAAACTCCAAACACCCAGATCAGGTGAATCAACAAAGGTAAGGCAGAGTCTATGAGAGATCTAACTTGAACTTCATGTGCCTGATTTTCCTTGAACTTTCTGTCTCAAACAATTCTTTAAACAAATTGGAGGTTAAATGACATTGAGCTTTTAAAAACTTTTAAAAGCTTTTAAAACTTCCATAGCTGCTTTACCAAGTCATAGAATTAAAGCTTTTCTCCTATTACAAAGCTTCCTGGGATTTACTTTGTTTTCTCACAATTTTTTTAGTTTTGCTAGGTCAAAAAAGAGACTCACCTTTCTAAATAGATTTGTCATTAGAACTAGCTGGATTATCTACGATAATTATCTGTGCTCCATCTTTGGACTTAATACCACTTGCCTCCACAACAGGAGTAGGTATGATTTGCGTGGGTGATGCAGTTTGAATCTTTCCCAGGGAATAACGGAACAAATGTGGAGCTTTATTGCCTTTTTTTTTGACATCTTTTTTTAAATTTAGAGAGAAAAAAATCCCCAGATTTGTGATTAATAACTTTGTTTGCTTACTTCTGTCAGGTTTTCCTCCAGGGCATGGTAAGAATCTTTACAGTATGACACTAATAGGACTGTCATGTCCCTGAAATTGCATCTCATAAACAATTACATGTAATTCAGTTCTTGGCTTCCTAAGAGTCTTCCTCAAAGGCTACATTATTTGGTTTCTGACTCTAAAACATTTTCTCTGTTGTATCTACCAGCACTAAAAACGATAAGAGGAGACTTCATCAAAGCCTAGTGCTGCCCTATGACGTAGAAAACCTTTTCATTCTTTAACATAGGGGACAAAGACTAAAGGGATCCAGATGCTGGGAACTGTAGAAGGGTACATTCAAATGGGAAATAAGGTGAAGGTTTTAACATTAGTTAACCACTGGAACATACTGTCAAGGAGGATTGCCCATTATGAATCAGACTAAAGATGAAGGGGATTTTCAAGCCATGTTGCTCCAACATCAAGTATCAGATCTGTTCCAGGATCACTGGCTCATACTCTATGGCCTTTCAGAAGGTAATCACAGGCATTATCTGTGGCCCTAAATTCTGTAAACATATGGAGGAAAAAAATCTCTTATATGTTGGCCGAAGTGGTTATGAAGAAATAAAATGTGTCACAGGCTATACATATATGCAGTGATAAGAGGAATACAACAGACTACTAATAAATACCATTGACTGGCTTGAAGAGGGTTGATCTCCAAGTGCTTTTATTTGGAAAAAACGGTGGATTAGTTTGGGGTTGGGTTAACAAAATACAGTGGAAAGCTGTGATAGGTCTGAGGAGTAAAAAGTCTGGAAAGTTGTATTTTAGCAGTGGAATACTGAGGGATAGACTTTTGCTGTAGAAATGGGACCTTCTCCTTTCACCCCTAAATAATTTTTAGTAATTTTAACATCTGTGGGATATAGAACTTATATTTTCCATATGCCAGAGGACAAAATGTATTTATTTTTATTGTCTGCTTGTGAAGTAGTGTTGATCATGTATTTCCCTCTATATTAGTGTCACCATCTAAGGAATGTGTAAACCTCCCAGATCCTGTCTGAAAGGTTCCTTCCTTTCACACATGAATGAAGGACTCAAATGGTTTGAGAAGTACAGTCAGGTCTTATGTCTGTGGGCTCTGTGTCAGACATCTACAAACACTTTCATCCACATAAATGATAGACAGCACTAAAGAGAAAATGAAAACAATTCTATAAACCTCATGCAGTCCAGGTTTTTAGTGTGAACATTAATGTGCTCATCATTCTTCAGAATTGAGCCACTTCTAGAGGAACTTCAAAACTCAAATATAGTAAGCAGGATGAAATATTTTCAGTCATGAAATATTTCCACTGCACCTTACAACTTGGGAATCTGCTGGATGAAAAATTCACTTCCAGGAATAAAATAAAATAATATGACAATGGGAGAAAATTATTGTTGTAAAATATTCACTTCCATCCCTGAGCATGTAAGCTCCTGCTGTCCTTGGTGGGAATAAATTTGATAACCATTCTAACACGTAATTCAAACAAAAGGTGTATCATATCCACCAGTGTCAAGAAACTATCTTCATGACACATAGGCAGCATGTCTGCTGATGCTGATTTTTTCATCTAATTCTATGTTCTCCAATTGACCTGCAGCCTCCTTACTTCTGGAGCTATTAGCATCCTCTCTATGGCTTCAAGGCTATTTCCTGAAATTGTCCTTTTTATAATATTAGTCTAGTAAGGCTGGCATGAAATAAAATCCTGACAAGCAATCAAAGACTAAGTTATCTTCTAAAGGAGTTTCCCTAGAGAATCAGGTCAAAAGCCTACTTCCAGCCTCGAACACTTGGAAGACATGAAAGAAAGCTTTGTTTTAGAAGCTCAGATGTCTACACACAAAGTTGATAATTGTTTTCTCTTCTTTTCTGTTTATTGCTTTTGAAGAAATTCAGTTCGAGACCCAGGATGCATCAAAGAAAAATGTGTATTTGGATGATTTTTGTTTGATGGCAAGAGCTTTTTCTTGTTAAGTCATCAAAACAGCCTGGAGTGAGAAGGTAGCAGAAGCTGTTCTGGAAAAAGAATACCAAGCATCACTGAGGACAATCACAGAGCACAGAAACTCGACAGCTTTTATGTTGCCTCTTTTTATGTGCACACAATTAGGGAGCTGGATGTCACACATGTGAAGAGCCAAGGTGTCTGATCCAAAACTCATCAAGTCAACATAAGCATGCCCTTTGACTTCAGATGAGCTTGGGATAAGCCCTCAAAGATTTCAGCACTAATGAGCGAGAGCTTTTCCAAAATAATTTGGATAATCTTCCAGGTGGGGGTGGTGAAGGGTGGTTTCAAAAGCAGATCCGAGCTCTGTGTATTGGTTGTGATCTACCAGAAAAGATACTTTGGTCAGACAGGGATGGCTTTTCCTGCATTCTTTATCACAGAATACCAGAAGGCATTTACCTACCAAACCTCTTGCTGTTGCAACAATCTAGGACACTGATGATGTGCTCCTGTGTTAAAACATACTTTATTGCTTTCGTTCCATTAGAGCCTATGGATGTTGCCTATGGAGTAAACAGGGACATGCTGCCTATGATTTCATTGCCAGTGTACAGAAGGATTGGGTTATTCTGATGATTCTCTTTAATTTATGTGTCTTCTGTATTTAAGAAAAGAAAAAAAAAAGGAATTTTACATCTCAAACCACCAGTCACAGTTACATCAGAACAGGTCTTCCTGTTGCATTCAAACCTAAGCCAGCTCAGCTTGTATCAGTCAGACACAGGTTCAAACCTGTCCATTTTAGGGACAAGCAATGGAAAAGCGATGAGGTCCTGTGAGACCGTGCAGGCAGAAGGTCCAGGCTACAGGTCTGCCTTCCCTGTGAAGCCATCATAGGCATGGTGTCATAGAGCTTTGCTTTTCTTATTTTTATTTTCTGATTTTGTTTTTGCTTTTGAGATATAATCTCCATTATCACATTCATTCCTGTTCAACGCTTTTTTAATGCATGTATTATTTATCTTAGGAAGGTCCTTTATGCTCTTGTGTGAATTCCAATTGTTATGGCTCATTTTAATTTCCTTTAAGGCCCTTGGCCATTTTTTCTGTAGGAGTATCGCTAGTTCCACTTAATAAAAGTTTTTTTATGCAGATACATGAAGCTTCTGTGCCCCACCTTTGAACTTCTGAATAAACAGCACCACTCTATCTGATATATTTTATATTTATACAGTCAAATACAAAAGAGATGACAGAGCCTAAAGCATGGGCAAAGTCACGCTTAACTCTAGTATGTACAACAGACAAAAGAATTTAATTTGGGATATATGTCAAGCAATTTAATTTTCAATTTATTTTCCTTCTGCCCTGTTTGGATGCTTATCTGTATTGGTGGTGAGGTACATATATCTATCACATGGCCATATATTTGGTCCAGATAAGTCTTCTTCTATCTCGAAACCTTCATCAGAGGCACATTATAAATAACAACATTCTATAGCAAAGAAAGATGCTTCTCAAACTCATCTGAAGTCAGCCTCAGAGGATTTGATCTCAATACTGCTTCTGATGAATACTGATGTCTGAATGTTAGATATTTTTCAAGCAAATGGTACTGTTTGACAATACCAATAGCAATTTCAAGTGTTTTCTCATGTGTAATTTCTTTTTCCACAGTTTATCATATCAAAACAGTTTGAAGAGGGAAAATAGCCATGACTTTTCTATTTAACCAAACCCTTGTTTTTTCTCACTAATTTGTTGCCTCTAATCATGACACAATAAAGTCAAGTATTTGGGAAAAGGCCTTTCCTTTCACTGCATGTAACATCATTAGGGGCTGTGTGATTTGGATTTCCATGTCTGAATAGAAATAATTAGAAAATGTGAATCACACATTTTATCTCTGGGAAAGCTGTTGGGACAAATTCTGCCTTTTCTTGTGTGTGGTGAGTAAAATGAGATTGGGTAAAGGGCTCAAAGGAAGTCTAGAAAGCTATATCCAAACTTCCATGAGGGCTGCAAGACTAAACAGTAGGGAGCTAAGCAAGGAACTCCTGTTTTAAAAGCACGCATAGGTCAATGGTGAAGGTAACAAAAAAATCACAGAATGGGTTGGGTTGGAAGGGATCTTAAGGATCATTTAGTTCCAAACCCCCTGACATGGGCAAGGACATCCTTCCCTTGACCAAGTTGCTCCAAGTCCCATACAGCTTGGCTTTGAACACTTCAAGGGACAGGGCATCCACAAGTTCTCTGGGCATTGTCCTATGGACAGTGGAACACTGGAATAAACAGGGTTGTATTCACTCAGTTTTTAGGGTAAAAATTACATGATTTGAAACCCAACCTTTTTACAGCCATGTGCCTGCCTCTGCATGAGCAACCAGAAGCAAAATATAGAGCTGAAAAGCATCTACTCCTTTTCTAAACATGTGTGAGTTTGGAGCCTACATTTATGTTTTCCAAATTGACATCTAAAATATTGTTATAGGTGCCTCAAACCAGAAAACTGAATCCTTTGTACACCAGCAGAGGCCAAATTCAATTCAGTGTGTTCTTTGTGCTCTTTGACCACTACAGTCACCTTGCACAGGAATAAAAAAGTATCCTTGCACAGCAAAAAAAGTATCATGCCTCAAATCCCTGAGATTTCATCAGAAAGAAAAAGATCACAGCGCTACTGAGAGTAACTTAAGTGTCAAAGTCAGACAGAAAAGACCGCTCTTTGGGAGCCTTCAAAGCAACCATTTCTCCCCAGTGACTTTATAAGGAATTTATGCACTTTACAGGGCCATCTTCACCAGACACCTAAAATTTAGGTGCAAATTAGGCATCTGCATTCCTACATATGATGTGTCAGTGACTGGCTTGGCATAGGGAGTTGCAAGAGATTGAATAAAACAGCCTGAAGGATGTACAAAATACAGGCATATAAAAATATTCAGATAATGAATGTTACAGCTTTATGCACAGACTCCTAAAACAAAACTGACTGGAGCACAAATACAGCAGCCAGAACCAGGAACACTTGGATTTGGAGTCAGGCTGGACATATCTCTCTGCATCCTGGACATACCTCTCCGCATTCTGCACGTGGGGATGGGCAAAACCATAGCCATTCATAACACTATCTGATATTTGTTCAGTTCAAATAAAAGAGAAGGGTTTGAAGTTTGGGATTCTGCCCTGCTCTCTCTCACTCAACCCCAGTGCTGCTGATTTCATAAGATTTCCAAAGACAGACACTGGAGTACGAAGGGAGGAACTTGCCTCAAGGCTACTGAAATGTTCTCAGTAATAGGTTAAAAATGTGAAGCACTTAAAGTGTCTGATGTTCCTTTTGATATTCTCCAGGCGATTTCCTAAATCAGCTTCAAATTTTAGTCATTTTTGGCTTTAAAACAAGCAGCACCACAAATGATTAAAAGAAGCAACAACAAAAAATAAACACACACCCAGATGGTAACTATTATCTGAGCCAGAAAATAGAGACAAATACATCCACTTAGGGCAAACTAACATATTGTATTATATCACTATGATGTACTGTAATGGGATATGATTTACATTAAAACTTGTGAATTAGAGATTTAACTTATGGCCTTTCTCCACAAATTACAACAACAAACAAGAGCAGGAAAATCAGCTCTAATAACAGCATGCATCCCATCACAATTTGGTGGATTATTTCTAGACCAAGGCCATGGATAAAATATTCATAAGCGCAGTTTTGTAACAGTATTCTAGAAATGTGGTTTAAATGAAAATCCTGATTCCCTGCAGTCAGGAAAGGTTTTATGGCAATATTGCCAAGAACTGGGGTGTTTTAGGTGAGAATTTGACTACAAAACACTCTGGAAGAGCCAGGCAGATGGTGTGACCATGGTTTATTACGTTAAATGTAATGGTCTCAGTTGCACTCCCTCCATCTGTTTGCTCCATCCACCTCTTGTCTTGTATCATAATCTCATAAGAGACTGATTTTAGGGACTATCTTCTAGCTCTGTGTTCAAACACCCAGCACAAAAGGAGACAGTGCTTTGGGTTTTTCTTTGTTAATGCAACTGAGCTAAACAGATAAACAACTTGACAGGGAAGAGTTTGCCAGATTTATTCTCTGCAGCAAATTGTACTTCTAATTGCATAAGGTTCTCTCCCCCACGTGCCATCATCTGGTTTGTGATGTGGTGCACTACTTAAGCACTGCAAAATCTCTTTCTGAGACAGCTGCATTTTGTGATGGATACTACAGGAACATACACATAAACACAACACGCTTCAACTCCCTAATTTATATAACTGCTTTCTACAAAGATCCTAGGACTGAAAGTTACTCTGAGAGGAAGAATGACATGGTGAGTGGATTCCAATGATTTGAGGTTTCTTCTCCCTAAGTGACCTGCCAAAGCCAAGCTCATCTGTATGCACCCATGTTCTCTAAATAATAAAAAAAGGGGATAATGTTTCCTCTCCTGACGGATGTGCACTCAACTTTATCCACACTGTGCTTTAGCAGCTCTGCAAGAATGTAAAACAGAGATCTCATATCCTGCTCAAATTTGCTAGAAACAATCACTGAGATCATGGAAAGCAACTTCTCCCTGCTGAATGTGTGCCTGCCTGAAAATTTAAGATGGGGGGAATGATGAGCACTCACTTTCAAAGTTAAAATAGTCCTATTCCTTCCTGCTCTGTTGCAAAGAAGGAAAAAAAAAATAAAGAAAGAACATATTTGAGCCATAACTGGGAAGCAATTACAACTGCAGCATCTCTAGCAGTACTTGAACCAATGTTGATCTCAGTCCTTGGGTACCAGCATGATGCCCGGACTCTCACCCACATGGTGAGCCACAGTGACATTTATCCTGCTGCACCTCCTCTGTTTTTGTTACAAACTACTGTGATTAAGGCTAGGATGGCGTCCTGACTTGTTCCATGGTCACAGCTCTGTTTACAGGACAGACTGACCTTTGCTTACTGACTGAAGAAAAACAAATGTATCTCTAAATGTTAGCCCTTAAAAAAAAAAACAACCTCCCCCCAAAGGAATGTTATTACCTAGCCATTAACAACAGGAAAGTAGGAGCTTAAAAATATAAGACAAAATATAGCTGCTTGTGTCTCCCTGGCTTTGGAGAGATCCTCCCATCAGTAAGTCATTCCTGAAATGAATGATGGCAAGAAGAAAGCAGTGAGCAGAGAATGGTGAACAAAATCTCATTCAGGGTGAGTGTATCAGATACTCAGGCTGGTGGGACTGCTCTGCTTGGGGAAACAGCTGGACTAGCTCCCATTTCTTTGAAATCTGTGGAACTTGTGCTCACTGCCAAAGGAAAATAAGGGAAACGACAATAAAACAGAGATAACAGTGTTATGAGAACTACGCCAGCAATGAAATGACAGAGGAAACAGTAACGGGAAGCAGAATACGTCAAGGAGAGGTGGCATATCATGTCACTGTGGTTTATTCTGCGGCAAAAGAGAGATCAAGCTTTGCAATGCTCAGGGTCAGGCAGTAATGAGGTAGGAAGCAAAGCCACAGAAGTGACTCGCAAGCAGGAGGTTACACTCTTCTGTGAAAACTGGAACTTGTCACAAATTTCATAGTGCCAAATCTGTTCTTAGCAATTACCCTGCAGACTAATTTCTCCCTCATTTGCAACTGCCTAATATGCTTTTAGTAACTGCAGCTATCCCTGAGTTAATATAGTAAAATAGAGATGGCAGAGATTTTTCTTGGTATGATTTTTTAGCGTTTTGTCCTTTTTGGATAAAATGAATCATAGTGTTTACTACGGTCTTTCATTTTAGTCCTCTGTTTTATACTCCAGCTGGAAGTGGGTAGGATCACCAGCACTCTGCCCAGTTAACTCACAGTTGGTGTTAAGAGAGAACATAACATCTGAAACAAGATGGAAAACATATGTAGGAAGGCAGAAAGACATGCCATGGGGATTGCTCCTTTGCTGTTATGCTCAGAAGGACAAATTACTGCTCAGCAGAGCAGTGGAGACCCACCAGTTCTGCCAGCATGGCATCTGCTAACCCCAGCCTTGAGTTCTCCCCATGGCATCAACCCAACATCTGATACAGGAAATTAAAAGGACAAAACCCACATAAAATTTGGCTCTCACACAGTTTAGTAAACTCACTTCCCCCCCACTACCTATGCAAGATTCAGAAGATTCAGAAGAAGGGCAAGGAGTCCTGACAAAGCTTTGTCACACAGCTGGAATGCCAGCTCCATGTGCTTGAGGAAGTATCAGTGCCAAAGAGCTAAAGAAAGCAAAAAGAATGAGTGATGGTAACATGATTTAAAAAATACCTGATGCAACTGAGAAGAGCAAGCAGGATTTAATGCATGCTACTCTTGTTGGTGCTGTATAAATGTCTTGTTCTGTTCCATTCTGGTGTTATTCCAGGGTCAAGTATATTCAGTGTCCTTTATAATCAAGCTGTCAATATACAGTCTTGATGCTATACATTGATTTTGTGCCATAAGAAAGAGGAAGTTATCCCTTTGTGTTCAGCAATGTCGCGGTGACTTAATATTTCTTAGCCCACAGTACTCAGTATCACCACAAAGACCAGGGCATCTGCCTGGCCCCACACATTTTTCCTGCAGCTTCTACGCAGAAGTGCTTTACAGACATGCTGACAATGTAATGTAGCAATTTATTTAGAAGCAATGGGAAACCTGTAAAGTTCCAGTTTTTACCAATAAACTAGTTACACAAACTTCTGTGAACTAAAGGGAAAGGGGAAAGAAAATGCCCCATAAGTCCTCTTAAGAAAGATATAAAAATGTAGCACTTAAATAAAAAACTGTTCACAGAACAAATTACAGTAATAATAATGTTTAGCACTTATATAGTTCTGTCTCCCTCAATTACTCCAAAACTTCACAAGACTTCAGAGAGGCTATGTAAAGTGAAAAGAGTTATGTGACTTGCCAAAGCATATAACACAGTTAAGAAAATTTGCACTTTCAGTCCCATTTCTTAATATTAAGCAGGTTGTTTTCTCGACATTTTCCTCATGTCTTTTTAGCAATGAGTAGGGATGATACAAGGGCTCTTCCACCTGAACTCCCAGCTACTTATACTGCAAATAAAAGCCCGTAATGCTTTTTCTAAGGAAATCTAAATGTTAGAAAAATCAGATGTTGTCAGAGTGGTTCTACAAGCACAAAAATCCCATCATCATAATTGTCAGGTGTATTTCTTTATTCTGTGTTCAGATAGTATTTGGCAAGGAATATGTTAGCAATTACAGGAAGATGAATTCAGCAGGAACGGAGGTGCAGGGCTGAGCTCACAGCGTGTCAGTGCTCTCCCATTACAGGCTGATTGGGTAAGATATGAGCCCAGCCTGCAAGGTATTATCTGCAAATGGAATAAGTAGAAAGCTGGAAGGAGGTCAACATGACACCTCAGAGGTGGCGCCCATAAACACAGCCTGCCCCTGATGTACATATCTCATTATCATAGAATCATAGAATGGTTTGGGTTGGAAGGAACCTTACAGATCATCTAGTTCCAACCCCCCTGCCACAAGCAGGGACACCTTCCACTAGACCTGGTTGATCAAAGCCCTGTCCAACCCAGCTTTGAACATCCACAGGGATGGGGAGTCCACAACCTTTCTGGGCAACCTGTGCCAGTGCCTCTTTGCCCTTACGGTTAAGAGCTTCTCCTTATAGCTAATCTAAGCCTTTCCTCCTACAGCTTACAGCCATTCCTCCTTGTATTATCACCACCAGTTTCTAAAGGTCTCCTAAGAAGACAATTCAAAACCCTGCCAAGGATCCCAATCCAGTGCTTAGCCATAGCTTGTCACCAGAAATTCTTTCCTATCAGCTGATTTAAAGGTTCTCTTTCAGTATTGCTTCCCAGCCAGCAAGCTCCCCTTTTATATTTGTGCAATTGGGTGAGTTTTTTGCTTCCTACTTCCACTTCTCCATAAACCATGAACAGAAAGCCACCTCCATTTTCTCCAACCCTTCCTCTCTTCCCCATGCACCCCCATCCACACATGCCAGCACTGTGAATGCCCATGAGGCAAGCAGGGGACAGCCTTGGCATGAGCCAGCCCACATCTTGGGCTTGTCTTGGGATGCCCTCCCAGCTTGACCACTCTTCCTTGGTTTACTTAAAAAGATGTTACATGTGACCCTATCACAAACCACACTCAATTCCCACCGTATCTTCACCATTTCCTTCTCACCTCTCAGAGGATGCCTGATACCCTGCTACGTGCAAGCAGAATTAATTGGTTTTTTTACTTTGACAATAAACCCCAGTGAAGTATCTTTAAATTACTTTCAGTGAAAAGTTTCTTACTACACTACATATTTGCTTTTCTCAACATTTTTTTTTTGCTAACCTGAAAGCTTTTTATTTGCTAACACCATCTCTTTAGGGAGCTGGCTGACTCACAGTCTTCTTCCAACAGGATGCTGGATATTTGTCATAGGTGGTTCCCATTTCCAAAACAGACAGAAAAACTCTTTGAACAAGATCCACATAAGAGTAAGAGCCATCTGTCTGAACAAGATCCAGCTGAGCTGTTTCAAGCGATTACAAGGTATTTTAGAGATGTTTAGAGGCCAGTCTTACTTGGCCTGCAGATAAACTTCGAGGTCTACTTTTAAACAGGCAGAGTTCAGATGTCAGACTTTTAGAATTTTTGTGAACTATGAAAAATACTGTAAAAAAAGAAAAGTTGGGAATATATGTATATATATTTCATAAAATAGGACCACACACTGGTAGCTTGGGATCTGTGACTTGAACTACCAACTACTGACAGACAAGGTGAGCTGCTTTCCCTGGGGCTCTTTTGTTCAGAGCAGGAAGATGTTGGTTCCCAGGTGCCAAGTTTCCCATCTTGTCCTCCCTCGGCACATTTCTCATGCAGCTTTTTGGCCCAAGATGTGGTTTTGATCACCTTTCCATTAGGCACCACCGATTGCGAGTGATCACCATGCATGCTGAGTGGCACATTAAAACTACTTTTTAATGTCTCACTATTAAACTTGCTTTCAATATCAAACAAAACATTAAAGATCCATTATTTCTCCATATCAGTTAAAGAGTTTTTAATGAGATTAATTACAAGAGAAGAAGAACATACTTTTCAGAAGATCAGTTGAATAACACTATGCCTAATGTTTAGCAACTTTAAATAGCATCTATTAGATCTGATGTTATTTGAAAATCGCCTGTGAATATTCAGAGTATTTCAAGTTGTGAAACTGAACACATTCTAAACCTGCCCAAAATAAAACTGCCCATTTCTCTGTTACATGCCTGTTAGAGCTCTACAGCTTTCATGAGCCTTTGAGATAAATCTATATGGCAACTTGAATGGGAAATTATTTGATTTTGCAGAAACACGGAAATAAAGTGTCCCCCATGATCTATACATAAAATCTGATATAAAATAGAAGTTATCAGCATTAACGTCTCTTGTTGTGTTCACAGAAAAACTGTTTTAAAATGGCTTTGTAGGATGATGACTCTGTCACGATAGTGACAGTCTTCCTGTATAAAAGACCAAATAGCAGTTGAGGGGATGTGAAGAAAGAAATTATTACACAGTGAAATTTAAAAATACTATATGCAGGCAGCAAAGAAGAAATGTTTATGAGTTTAGTTTTTAATCTCGTTTTAGGCAGGGAGAAAAGAGACCAAGGAGAGCGAGTGCAACAGAGATGAGGCTTCACTTGTTCACTAGATCTCCTTGAGGACCTCACAGTCTTGTCTAACAAAAAACAGCAAAGATTAGATATCTGGATTTCAAACCTCCCCTGACCTTGTTTCTTGTAAAAGGTTAATGTCTAAGTGAGAAAGAAAATTAACACACTTCTATAGAAACCTAAAGGTTAAAGACAAAGTGTAGTCTCAAGTAAACCACCATGGTGCACGCAAATCGAGCACAACCACAGAATCACAGAATGGTTCGGATTGGAAGGAACCTTATAGATCATCTAGTTCCAACTCCCCTGCCATGGGCAGGGACACCTTCCACTAGACCAGGTTGCTCAAAACCCCAGTCAACCTGGCCATGAACACTTCCAGGGATGGGGCAGTCACAGCTTCTCTGAGACACCCCTGCCAGTGCTTTACCACCGTCACAGTAAAGAATTTCTTTCCAGTATTCAATCTAAACCTACTCTCTTTCAGCTTAAGACCATTCCCCCTTGCTCTATCACTACATGTCCTTGTAAAAAGTCCCTCTCCAGCTTTCCTGTAGGGCCCTTTAGGTACTGGAAGGTGCTATAAAGTCTCCCTGGAGCCTTCTCTCTTCCAGACCTGTGACAGAGCCAGAGGGGATGGGCCCACTGGGCTTCCTGGTACCAAACCTGAGCCATGGAAATGTATTTCTTAGCATATGCAACTGCTTCTACTAAGTACTTAAGAAAAAGGATAAATTCAGGAAACTTTTAATAGATCTTTGGTATTAGCCAAGGGAAAAAAACACCACCCAAACACATCTCCTCATAGCTTCATAGTTTCACAGCCCAGCTTTTCAAGCCAAATGAAAAAAAGCCACAACAACAACCGTCATTCTCTCTTCCCCTTTCCAAATCACACACCATTGCAAAACTTGCAATCAAATCACAAGAATTGGCAAACTTGAAGATATTTACAACATTATGAATTACACTCTGTCTCAGAGATTTAAATGCCTGGGAGAGGCATGTCACAGTGACCTTACTTTAGGAGAAAGGACAGTGCCACAGTTGACCAGTCCCTAAATTAAAATCCAGTCCAGAAAATATTTTTCAAATGTCCTCCTGATTCTGAAAAAAATCTATCAGTCTGCCAAAGCAAGGGCTTCAAGATTATTAAAGTGCCAACTACAATTTATGCCCAAGATACCTTGCTGGCCTTCTCTCATGTCACATACTGCCAAGGATCTCAGTCATGCATCCTTTGGGCCCCCCAGTTTATTCTGATAGAGGTCAGGTCTTCTCACTCCAAGGACTCTGATGCCAGGGCCCTGTCCCTGACCATGCTTCTCAGCTTCTTGCTGCTTTCTTCTCCAAAAATTCAGCATAAAATCAAGCCAGGTGGGTTATTTTAATGTCCTTTCTTTCTTAATGCCCTACTGGCTCTGTTCTGGGGAGTTGCAAGAACACCTGCTACAAGAGCAGACTTGTAGTAATTTCTACCTAATGCTGTATGATGGCACGTATATGTACAGCATGTTTTATGTGTTTGGTGCACAGCAATGTGAAATGGGACATATTAAAAAAAACCAACTTCAATATAGTCCTCTTGAGAGGTGAAAAATGGGCTTAAGTCTTGCTGCAACCCAGCTCCGGGGTGGATGCATATCAAGCCCTCCACTTTCCAGGAGAAAGTCCAAACTCCTGTGTGCCTGCAGTTCAGGTTGTGGACTCTGTTTGATGGAAACATTTTAACTATTTATCAGGAGAGAGAATATGAAGGTGTGAGTAATGCTATGGTGTGCCCTGTGCTGTCTGAGCTCCCAGACCTGTGGCAGGGACAGGAAGAAGAGTAGAGTGGGTCCATGAGACTGGATGCTCACAGGGAGATAAATCCAGGCTGTGCCAGGCAGGAAAAGGATCTCAGCCCTGGTCAGTGCCACCCTGGGCATAGACTTGAATCTCTCAGCTACCAGGCGAAAGGGGAGTCGTAAACTTCTCCCTCTCCTCAAAGTGTGTCTTTCTCTCCTACACTTTTCTTCAAAGGACTAATGCTTCTTCTTGAGTGCAACAGACTCCTTTGTTTGACATTAAAACTTCATTCTCCTTGTATTTTCTTTTTCCTCTTCATTTTGCTGCTGTCGTGTTGATCAGAAGAAACAAACCCAGTGCTGTTTAGTCATCTAGGAGCATTGTTTAGTCATCTAGGAGCATTTAGCTGACACTGGTGATGATATTTTTCAAGTTGGCAGTCTACCAGATGGATCAATTATTTGCCAAGCCCTAATTTTAAAGCCATCCACCGTATGAGCTGCAGGTCAGGACAGCAAGTTTTGTTTTGCAATTAGCTTCTGGGCAAGAGCAGGACTCCTCAGTATTACAATACTCTGGTGGCTCTTGAGCAGAGAAGCAGCTGTGATGCACAGACACACTCATGAGCACAAATAAACCCAGAGCACTCTGGTGGTGGTGTTCGCTGGTCACCTCACAGATTAGTTGCTGTTTTAAACAGGCAATGTCCCTTGGAGAGAGAAATTTTTCATGTACCTAAATATCCTAGTTGTTCAAGAAAAGCAGGGATGATAGGCAGAAAAGCAGGATGGTGAAATAGGCATGTGGACATCTTTAGGAACACAGTGCTGCTACTGTAGGTTTACAACATCCTTCCTTTCAAGCCCACCCTCGTTCTCCAACACACCTTCCCTGCAAATACTGACACTTTCATACTAAAAAACCAGCAGACTCAAGGACAGGCAGAGCTGGGCTGTCTGGTTCCACTGCAGTTAGGCCCTTCTGCTTTGCTAATTTCCAGAATACCCTTCATTTCATTGCAACAGATACCAAAAATACATAATTTCTCTTTATTTAACCCTCACTGAGCAAAAACACAGGATGCTTCGTGCAACTCAACCAGCAGAAAAGGGACAGCAAGGATCCAGAAGGGAGGGGAGGTAGAAGCAAACAGCATATGACCAGTGTGCCACCTCATTGCTCGATGCCCTACTACTGCAAGGAATCTGGATGTGTCAGAGGTGAGCATGGCAAGAAAATTGGAGGGAAACAGGTACATGGTGCTTACTTCATTTAGCCCTGCTTGGCCTAGCTCTGCATCAGTCCTTCCTTTCCTTGTGGGGATGGTGTACTGATTGTACAGTACCCCATATCCAATGGTGAGTTCTGCTCACAACAAGTGCATCAGCCTTCTTTCCGTTCACCTCACTCTCCATCTCACCCAATCCCCAGGCTCAGAAAAAGAAAGTGGCATTAGAGACTATAGTGTCTTCTCCATCACAAGAAATTCCACCCTCCCCAGGAAGATTCCCCATAGGGAATCTGTAGTTGATTTTTAGTCAAATTTTGTGCAAGGGGAGCTCTCACACACTGAAGAATGCAATTGCAAAAGCTTAATGGAAGCACAGTGAAAACATAATTTAAAATGCAGGGAAGAAAGCGAGGAGAGACAGTCCTCAACTGTGAAAAGTTTGGGGTTCTTTTCCAATTTTACTATAGGATGCAGCAGACGAATCTGCTGCTATTATTTATTGAGAAGTGTCCCATGTGCACAGTAGGGCTTTGCAAACAAATGAGACAGTGTCTGCTCCAAGCCGAGACACAAACAGTTTGACATCTGAATACACCAGAGACAAGCTCTCTGTGAAGTGGTGTGGATATTTTCAGAGATCATTGCTGGAAGTCTTAAGGGAAATGGGGTGTTTGCAGGCAGAAGACGTCTCGTAGAGAGAGGCATTTCTTACTGAATACATAATACAAAGGAGTTTCAACAGTAAACAGGACACAAAATGGGCAGGTAGCAGACAAGATTTTGGGAAAAAATGAAAAATATGAGTATGACATTGCTAACAGAGGAAAGTTAGGGAAGAAACTACGAACAGAGGGTAGAATTGAAAGAGACATTGGAGAAGTCAGTGTGATGTGACTGAAGTGGTGACCAATGATGACCATGGAGCTCGATTCAGATGTGATGCCACCCATGAGCCAACTGTGTGATGGGTGACACCATCTCAAGACCTTCATGGCAATGGGCTGGTAAGCTTTGCTATTCATGAAGCTGTGACTATTACAGACAGGGTGTCACACAGGAACATAGATCCCACCAATAGCCCCAGTACAGTTAAGAAACCCTCTGGAGAGCAGGATCTCCCTTTCCATTTTGGAGCTATTTTTAAACAAGGTTTATGTGGAGGATGGCTTAAGAGCCCTCCATCACCACCTGGTCCACAGTGGATATTTCCATCATGAGGCAGTTTGACAGTGATCAGGAGGAGTTAGGGGTTGCAAAACTCTACAGTGTGACAGCCCCTCTCTTGAGCCTGAGTTTGGCTTCTTCAATCTTCAGGTAAGGAATGTGATAGCAAAGGCATCCCATCCCTGTAACCCTACGTTACAGGTAGATTGAGACGTGATTCCTGATGTAAGCATCTGGTTTGTGTTACAGAGACAGCAAAACCCTTTCCATTTTGGAGCTATTAGGTACTCGCAGTGGACGGAAATGCTGTGTGAGGTCAAGTTGTCTGCCCAAGGTGGCAGAGGCCAGCGGAGCAATGAGCTGACAACTGCCACAAATTGCCTGTCAATTCCTCAGCGTCCAAGTCAGACCACCCACTTCTTTCTGAAAGAAGTTATTTGTTTAATTACTTCTTTCCAGCAAACTCTTTGCTAACCTTCTGCAAAGTAAATCCCAGAACCAGTTGGATTTGCCAGGTCCTGATGTGCAGGGAAGTGAGGGCAACCCCCTGCCATCCACCACCATCCACTGAGGACCCACTATTCACAGGATGCACTACTAACAGCCTGACCTCTAACTCCATAAAACTGGAACTAAAGCACAGGAGCATGGGAAATTCTTGTCTCAGCAATGAACTGCCTTGGAAATGGAAATTTTATCCCCCATTTGAATTTCTCCATTATTTTTATTAGCCAGAAGGCATACAAAGGCATTTTGCTGGAGAAATGCATCACAAACAATTAGCTCATCAGGTGATAGTGGCATGGGAGATGCTATTGAGTTATCTCAATCAGCGATTCTGCTCTGCCTAAGTGGTATGCTGGGCTCCCCCAGTTTGACTCATCATCTCCAGAACTCTGAAGGTTGCAGTCATGGGTATGGAGCTTCAACCTGAAGAGCTGCTTCCTTGCTTTTTCTAAGTAATCCATGAAACCAAGAGTGGAAAACCTCACAAAATAACCTCCAGCCATCAACCCAGCTCAGTGAGTTGTGTACTACAGGCTTTGCAAGGAACTGTCTTTGAGGTTAAAAAGATCCCTTTCTATATTTCAGCAACAAAGCCTGCACATCACAGAAGGACTTTGTGTTTATTTGGCTGGGCTCTTCCCTTCTTCAAGAGAAAAACCTTTGATTGATACAGGCAATTCCTAAATGCCAATACATACTTTCAAATGCATGGTCCACTTCAGTGTCAATTCAGGGAATGGACAGGACATCTGATATTAATGAGTATTGACATGTGAACATGTGCACACACACACTGAGTGATGATGGAAACCTGATGGCATGAAGCTTTGAATAAATGTGCCATGGAAAATAATAAATCAATATTTAACATGGCAATAAATTATTATGTCTTGCATCTTGCTACATCAGGAAGACCTAAAATGCACTACAACTCAAGAGTGACTTTTCTCCTCCACTCCTAAATGACCTCAGGGGCTAAGCCCTTTCAAATCTAGCATTAAAATATAGCTTGAATAGACATAATGAAATGCAAAGTAGACCAGTTATGTACCAAAGTGTCAAAGCTGCTCATAGGAATCATGAACCAAAACTCACATGGGTGCTCAGCTCCAACCACCATTTACTGAAGTCAATGCCAAAGTTCCCTGATTTCAGATGGGCAAATCCTGCCCTCAGTTTTTATAGAAGCAGTGATTTCTGTACTTGCTGGGGTCAGAAAGAAACAAAACAGAGAAGAAGAGTTCCCCCAAAATATGCAATGCATTGATTGTTCTTCATTTAACAGCTGTACAACTGGAAGCGGAGAAAGTTTTCCTGAGACCCAGTAACAGTCTTCCACTCCCTCTCATTTTGGGGCTTATTTTGGGCTGTGGAAAACATGTCCAAGGAGCTTGGCCAAACTGACACCCTCAAGCACTTTCTGATCCTGCCCTGGCAGAGACCTCAAAATTCTTGCATGTGTCATTCATAAATGACCCTATCCATTACAAACGGTGGGACACATCGCCCTGGCTACACATGGGAGCACAGTGCCCAGCTCAAGGCCTTTCCCACTCTCCTAGTGGTTAACTTGGAGCTGCTCCTTGCTTGGAGCATCCCCTCCATGCTCCATTTCATGCAGAAAGTAGAGAAAGCCGAGAGATTTCCTTTTTCCATTTCTAGTGCATGGGGTGGGAAAAAGGACGATTGGGAACGGGGTTCGCAAGCCAGGTTGTAAATCAAGTGTATTTATTCTCACGAAGCCACAGGATCATGTCCAAATGAAAATGAGATGGTGACGGATGTGACAAGGAATTTTTACCAAGAGCAGCTCCTTCTGAGTACATAGAAATCACAGATATCATCACAGAAAGGTTTGGGTTGGAACGGACCTTTAAGATCATCTTTTTCCAAGCCCTCTGCCATGGGCAGGGACATCTTCCACTAGACTGTGTTGATCAAAGCCCCATTCAACCTGGCCTTGAACACTTCCAAGGATGGGACACACACAACCTTCTTTATGTGCCTGCTGCATGGTTTTGCTTCTGCTTTTTTGAGTGAGCCATCCCACAGCTGTGCTCGCTGGTGTGCACCTGTATTTAAAGGGTAAAGTTAGCAGGATGTTAAAAGCCAGCACTGGAGTAGACAAAGGAGAGGACATACTGCCTGGTTCTCAGCCTGCTCTTGGGTAATTTTAGTCCTTTCCTCAAGCACCTAGGTGGCATGACAACTTCAAACTGTGGCCACCAATGTTAGCACAAAGAATTAAGTACATAAACAACATTAGCTATAATAGTGTTGTAATGTACAAAACCTCTTACTAGGGAATTGTAAATTTAAGCTGATGTTTTCTTTCGCAGCAGAGGTAGAAAGCCAAGACAGCATGTTAGGTGGTGAAAGTTAGAAGGGAAAAGAACAGTTTTTTTCAGACGCTTACTGCAGAGTGTCTACAATATCGTACAATAATAAGCTGAAAATACAGACTTTATTTCCCTTTGGAATTCAAACGCTTGCACATCAATAGGGCATCTCTAATATCCAAGTAATAAGCATAGCTGCTCCGTAAGGACACTATTGAAACTCAAATTCCCTCAATACAATTTCAGACTGAGAGTGTGAGCTTGGGGAAAGAGAACTTTATTACATTTCATAAGGTTCTCTTAAGCATTTTCTGAATTTAAAGCTAAAACCACAATCTCGAAAGTACTGCACTCTTCTCCTTTAAATCTGCATTCCTTTGTCTGATACACTGGACGAAGTAAAAATGCTTTTATTATATCTGCAGACCTTGAACATCACATAGAAGAGTTCTGAGGACAATGGCTGTGCAATATATACATACAATATAACTAGTAAGATATTCTCATTTGTTTGCTGTGCTTTGGTACACATAATTCTCCAGCAAAGCGGATGAAAATTTGTATGTTTTCCCTTTCTTCTTGAGAGTGGATTACACCAGGCATGTCTGGGCAAAAATCATTTGCTGCAGTGCTTAAAAAACCCAGGTACAGCACAATTTGATGGCCATTAGGTTACGTGATATGTTAGCGAGCTGCACCAGTGAAACGGATGCCCACAGTGCAGCAGTTGAAGAGTTAATGTTTTTTAGTTGTCCCCAGATGAGTGCAACATTTCTGTATCTTCTCAAAGTTTAAGATTAAACAAGTTAGGAGTTCAAAGTAATCAAACAGCAGATGCCACTTATTCTCTACATAAATACTATTGCATTTCATACCACTACCTCCAATTGCACTGAAACTCTTATTTGTTTATGGTATCCCTGGTTCAAATGGCAGAACCTCCAGATCCCATCTAAAATGCTGAAGAGGTCACTTAGAATTGTTGACTGAACGCAGATCAAACCATAAAAGAGACTTCGTAATGAAATAAATATTTACTAATCAGATTATCTACCCAGAGCAACAATCTTTGTTGGTGCGCTGCCATTTATTACGCTTTCAATCAACCCCGCGGCTTCTAACTAGCTGTGTTTTCATGTTTTTCTTAATATAGAACTGCTCGTCACTCAGTGCTGGACAAAGTGCTGTTGTGCCCAGGGCGAGGTGAAGGCTGACAGCGACGCCACGGAGCCACTCGGCTCCTTCTTCTCCCTGACTCTCTGGCAGCAGCATCTTGGCTCCCCAGCAGGGATCATCGGGACCTCCATCGCCCTGCATCTCGGCAAAGGTCAGGGTTCCATAGCAAAAACAAGTCTCCAAAATAATTTGTCAGGCCGTTTGAGAGATGCAAAGGGAAAAAAAAAATAATATGACTGATGTTGAGAGGCTCTTTTCACCTGTGCAAGGATGAAAGTGTTATTATCCATGGATGAAAGTGTTATTATCCACACGAGGCAGGGACGGGCTGTTAATTAGGAAAATGAGTAAGGAAAAGGTTTCATGAGGTGCATGGGTAACGATCCAGGTGCTGCCAAGTATAAAATATGCTGGGAAAAAATGAGCCCTCGCAGAGTTTGAGATGGATTATCAAAAACACCCAGTCATGCTGACAAAACATACACATCTGCTTTGCCAGTACAATTAAGATGCCTGTGCTCGTGAAACAGGGAGTGGGATAAATAATTGCACATCTTTATGATTACTGCTGCAAGAAAGTACCTAATACTTAGTATTGGTACCACATCCACAGTAAATGCATCCATCCATTATGTGGCTGCTGGATTGAGTTGGAGGATGCAAAACAGGCCTCCTGAAAATGTCTAAAGTCACAGACCTGCTAGAAAAATACTCCCTAACAAACCAGAGCACTCCCTACCCAGATAACTTACTATTTTACACATCCACGATCAGTAGTTTCACCAAAATTTCCTGCATTTCTAAATCCTCAGTCTGTGGATTTGAATCCTGCCTCGTAAGCCAGCCACAGCCAGATCCAGTGAGGCAGGCAGAAGGCTATAGCCGTGTCCTTAACTCACCGCCACGTGTGTCAAAAACCCTACAAGCTCATCAGCGGTTAATCCGTCCTATCGAAAGTGCCATGGTACGTTGACAAAATTAGAAATACAAGTTTGTTATTTTAATGAGTCACTGACATCTGCTGCTTATTCTTAGTTTTCAGTCTCGCTCCCCTGCTCTGACATCACAGTGCATGTGATTTTTTTCGGATACCGCTCTTAGCACTGGCTCAGTCCTTTAGATTACTTTGACAGCATTTCTCCTCATTAATTATTTAATAATAACTTTTGCTTACCAAGCACATTTCAACACAACTAACTAAACTAAAAGCATGTCCTAATCCTTAATGAAGCCCAAATGCTTCTCCTGGGAGGCAGGTAAGTATCATCATCATTTTCTGGATGGGAAAGCAGATATTAAGTAATTTGCCAAGGTCACGCAGCCTGTCTGTGGCACAGGTTGGGAATTAAGCGCTCTCAGGAGCTTTAACTGTCTGTCCCCAGGTGTAAGTAACAACCCCAACCAGCTCAGGCTACTCCAGACCCAGAGCAAATGGACAAAGAAGAAGGTCCTGCAGCAGGGTCACTTCATCACCAGAAGGCTGTGAGTCTCCTCAGTTGGCCAGTGACAACTTTCATTTTCAGATAATTCTGAAACAAAGCAGTCAGTGCCCTGCTCAGGAGCCCAAAGGTCTTGAGACAATAGCAGTGGATTTTTTTTTTAATTCCTTCATTTCTCAGTCTCTTTTCAACTTCATGTTTTTAACAATGATGTTATTTAACACATGCCAGTATGAATAAGTTTATTCTTTATTCTCCTATAAAAGGAGCTTGTGTTACACAGACTGCCTATAATTCATTAAGCCAAATTCCCTTCCATCTGGAGGCTTATACAGTTGTTGAAAAGCTGTCACTATAACCTATTGTCACTGCAACTTTTTATGAACCAACCTACATTTTTATGTCAAAATTTATCTCAACAACTTTGCAGTACTTAGTTTCAATTATTTCTATATCATCAGCCTTTAGGTAATGCTGCATTCAAGATGCTGGGATTAACTTCTCTCTCTGGCTGTGTTCACATTGAAAATAAATACAGTTTTGTATTTTAACAAGAGCTACACAGAAGCAGAGAGAGCTTCATCTGCACATCCCAGTGGACACACAAACTGATGGCATTTATTGATTTCACCCACTCACAAACAAAACAATCATAAATAAATGCAATGGTCTATGTTAGAAAGAAAGAATGGCTATAAAAAGGGAATTCTTCTCAATAGAAAAAAATTAAGTTAGGTTGTCCTTATTTCATTTTACAGGAAAAAGGCACATAGGCATGAAAATTCCACATATTAGTTTCTTAAAGAGTTGTCTCTGTTGTTTGTTTTTTAACACATTTATAAGATAATTTATGAAGACAGGTGAGAATAGGATCGTATGTAATGGATAACTCTAATGTTGTGGGTGTTCAAGAAGTGGAAGTGTTCAAGACCAGGTTGGATGGGGCTTTGAGGAACCTGGTCTAGTGGAAGGTGTCCCTGCCCATGGCAGGGGTGTAGGAATTAGATAATCTTTAAGGTCCCTTCCAACCCAAACTGTTCTACAATTCTACAGTTCTATGATGTTCCAAAGGGCAGATACATAGAACAATGCACAGAGGTAACCAACAGCAGCTGCTTCATTTATCTCAAGCCAGAATGTTAACACACAAATTAGAAACAACACAGAAATAGAGCTGATGGGAGGCAAAACAGGTTTTGGCATGCCTCTCTATCACTAAATTAGCCAAAGGTGTATCTGTGTTTGTAATACTGCTTCATCCAAACATCACTATGTTTACTAATAAAATAAAAATTGCAACCTGAACAGGCATGGTTGGATCAGTAAGATTTAAGTCTTGACTAAGCCCTTGAATTAGGGCTGTATCAAAAAGGGGTGAAATATCAGCATTTTCCAAAAGCTTGGTGTTGTCCAACTGAAATACTTTAAAAGGTGGGACTGGAAAAGGAAGTGTCAGTCTTGGAAACAACAAAGATCAACGTGTCTCCAATATGGTATATCTGGCAAACTGTTGAGTAGTAAAATAAAGCATGACACATAACTGCTGAAGCAGTCTCGAGCCAAAACTCACGATTTTTTACTCATTTCACACTAGAGCAAAACTCTGTAATTGAAAAGATGGCAAGAAGTTGAGCTGCCTAGGAACAGTAGGGCTTGGCTCATGCAGTATATATATATATGTATGTTCTGTTGGTAGCTCGACTGCAGACCATACAAGTAATTTAAGGTTCTATTTCTTTGGTAGAAGTATGCATGTTTGGGTGGAGAACAGAAACAGATGGAATCAAAGCGATTGCTGTCAGGTCTTATGTTCCTAAGACTATCTGTCTGAATATAGACATAGATCTGCTCCCCATGTACTGCGTTTTCTTCTGGTAGCACCTAATGCCCTATCAGCTGAGGATCAAGGCAGTATTATGTCAAGTCCTACCCAGGCCAACAGCAGCAGGATGGCCCTGTGATCCTGTATCTTAACTGAAAGGGAAGAGCAGGACTGTTTAATCAAATTCTCTTGACCGGCTTCTACTAAATGGCGTAATAGTCTACAAAGAACAAGAAAAAGCTCACTGGCTCAAATCTTATTAAACTAGACTAAAAACTAGACTAAAACTTCAGGGCCTCATCAGAAATGGGAACAGAAATTCCTTAAATCTATGGATCAGGGATATCAGCCTCTCATGCTTGCCATGATATTGGCTATGTGTTCAAAGGCCTCCCACCTTGTGCTGACTTGGGCTTAATTGCCGTGGTTTTGGATCCACTTTAAATGCTGAACCTACAGTGGTCGTTTCAAGGACTGGTTGAGCTACAGGAAAACAAATGGGACTGTATTTGTACTCAAGGGGGTACCAGGAGTGTGCATACACCTCCCCTCCCTTTGCCCTTGTGATAGATCCCCCGCTGGGCAGCCTCTCCCACTCTATTCTGGACCTTGGCACCAGACATGCCACAAGTCTGCTTGGTTGTTGCACTGAAAGGAGTAGGAATGGGAAGAGAAAAAGATCTTGATGATCTCAAAAATGCATCTTCCTTGTTTCTGTTTTTGTGACAGATCTGGTCTCAGTTACAGTCCTAAGAAAGAGTTACACTTCTTTGCCTTTTAGCTGTGAAGTAATCCAAAGAAGAGCACACTCAAAGTGTCACAAGCAGATTTCTCTTCTGTCTTATTCAGAGAAATCTCTACACATGATACTCCGAGTAGTTTTGTTACCTTCTTCTTGACATGTTGTAGCTCACATGCTGTGGGCTCCTTTCAGGTCCATTTTTCATAACTCCAACTAACAACAAAACTGACAGGATGTCAACAGGAGGAAGAGAAACAAACAGATTAGATAATCTCTTTAATATCCTCCTGGTGAGCTCACCAGGTCTAAATAGCAGTGTTCTATAACAGGTATAATCTCGATTTAAAAGATACAAACTGGGTTCTCTGTCAGAGATAAGTTCATGGTTCAATGTGGCACTATGAAAGGTGTGGGTCTCACAGGGAGCACACAGTCAGGAAGCTGACAGGACAGTGGTAACAGCATGAAGATGTATAATTGCTCTCTGCTAATACAGGGGGTAAATGCAAAATGAGGTTTGCTCGATAACAAATGGCCATGACCTGTCAGTGAACGTAACAGCTGAAAAATGGAATTCTGAAAGAGCTTCCTTAGACAGTGATGGGGACTGAAACTCCACCTGGTCGTTAGGAAGCACTTCAAATAACAAGACTCCATGCAATGTCAAGGGTTTAGATTCAAGGAGCAGAAAGATCCTTTTCAGGTCTGCATCTTCTGGAGGGAAAAAAATCTTTTCCTTTAAAACACTTTAAGACCAGTTTCTATATAAATAAAGGCAGGTCCATGACCAAGGCAACAGCTCCCCTTAGATGGTTTAATACTCTTACATGCAACAGGAAATCCAGCTGGGATGTAATGTGGCTACAGGCTGGTGCAACAGGCATATTCAAGATTATTCCTCAAGTTTTTTCCTGTTAGCTTATCTCACCACAGAATTTTTGCATAGTTTAAAATAAAAAGACATTACAAAAATGTTCTTTTAATTAGGGTAACTGATGTTCTGCGACCACAAACCCCACAGGTTTCAAAAGAATATGCAGACCTTTTTGGAAGTGTAAGGGGAAAAAAATCCAGCATGTGCTCTCTAGGGAAGGTCCTTTCTGGCAATTTAACTTCAAAAAACCAAGATCAAGACCTTAAAGGAGCACAGGGAAGCCATCACCCACAGCCTTCTCAATGGAACAACCTTATCTCCAAAAAGATAAGATTATTCTGCAATGTCTGAAGGGGAAATTCAAAGGAAATAGAACAGAAAGATTTGAAAAATTATCTTCTTTTGCTTTAACAATGGAAAGATCAGAAACAGTGAGGATCTCTGAGATGACCCCTGAAGGCTGGGAGCTGTAGTGGGAGCTTCTGCTGCTGCCATGAGAGAATCCTGCTCCTCTGACAGTTCAGACTGTCTGTAGGAAACAAAATGCCCATCATGAAATGGATGTTTGCCTTTGACACTAGACCGAGTGGCTCCTCTCTGTGTCCCCTACAACTGCCAAACAGAGCTGCACTCCTCACAAGGATGCTGGATCTTGGGAAGAGAAACAACTGATGAAATGAAGGACATGGTTTAGAGTAGCACTGGTTTCTGGTTACATGTGATGGACACACATCAGGATCTGGATGTTAGAAGGGAATATCAATTACAGATTTCTTGTCCCTTGTATCCTGTCGTTAGTGGCTGCTAAAAGGTGAAGAAGTCCAGGGTCCTCAGGGACTCTGTTAACATCTCTGATCTTCAGTGAGACAGAAGTCTCTAGGAAGCTGCAATTCAGCCTCTGCTTCAATGACCAAAATCTAATCTTGTCTTGTCTTTTGTCTAAGACTGTGGGATAGATTACGACAAAACTATTTTAGCTTCACCAGCATCCCCTGTCCTTTGTTGCTGCGAGTTTACACTCAATTCCCATTACAATCAGGCAGCTAAAATCAGATGCCACCAGCCAAACAGATCAAGAGGCACCAACTGTAGAAAGAGCCCAGAAGGCAAGCCCCTCTCATGATTAGGCATAACCTCACTTCTTTCACATGCAAGGAAAAATGCTATGAGATTAAACTGGGAGACAAGATGAAGAGAATTTAGGAGGCTGGCAACAACCAGCTTTGTGTTTAATACAGCTCAAAGAGATGGTCCCTTGGGATGTGTCTCCACCAATGACCTGCTGCAGGAAAGCTGAGCTGGGGGAGTTGGCATTCTCCTGTAAATACTCAAATAGCCCGGAAAAATGAACTTATGGGATGGAACAACATTTCTGTAACTGGTTTCCAAGAAGAAAAGCTGCCCAGTAGAAACTTGCCTGAAATGCAAGCACATTCCCCAATTGCAATAAACTTTCAATGAGAAATGTTTAATAAACATGATTAACACCAATTTTTATTGCTAATGAGGAGTTTATAAAAATAAAGGCCCTCCATATAGGCTTAGGAGCTAACCATTCTCCTCAGCTGTGATGGAAACAGCTCAGACCTTTCCATCTTCAGGGCACATCCCAAATCCCATCAATTTGTCAGGCAGTTTCCAGAGGCATCTCAACCATGGAGAGACTTTGTTAATTATTGTTGCTGAACAACTCTCTTCCCTTCTCCTCTTTGGATGGAATTTGTCACTATTTTTGCTATATTGCTGTTTTCTTTGCTACAGATTTTTCTTGTGATGCCTGCTGGGGTGTTTCAAACATTGAAGACATTTTTTAAAATGCTGAAAGGAAACTAATAATCGTAAATAAATAATTCTTTAATTTCTCTGAGGAGTTGTCCAGCAAAAGGAGAGAAATCGCTGAAGTAGTTCAAATGTACAAAATAAGACAGGAGGAAGAAAAATGCATTCCAGAATCTCCCTTCAGGCTTTCTTTCAATGACCTATTGCAAGAAAACTAGAAGGGGAAGAAATCTGTTTTTTCATTTATACTGTGAAGGTGATCTGCCAAAGTCCAAATTTAGGCTTGTTGTATATGATGGAAAGCAAACAGAACCCCAAGATTCCTTTTGGTTTGTGCCTTTACAGACTATATTTGCAGCCAAGGCAGTAAGAGGATGAAGCCATTGTGGATCTGAGGGGGTAAAAAACCAATCCAAATACAGAGATGTTTACCTTCAAAATCCCTCTGACATAAAGGTTATAGGAAACATATACTATTATTACTTCGCTTGATAAAGTTAGTCAATACAGTTTTCTTGTTTTCTAGGTTCCACTGCTACCACTTTAACTTACAAAAAAAAAAAAAAATTAGGCATCTCAGAAGTAAAAACAGTCTCTTGCTAGAAGACTGCAACTACTGCCCATCATTCTGAGGGACATCTGTTTACTTCCCTGCTTGAGGATGAGCAGGGAGTCAGCAATATTAAAGCATGCTTGTCTTTGACAGATGGAGGCTGTTATAATATTTTTTTTTAAATTGTGCATTAAGATTTTGTTTAAAAAAATCTTACATTCTGTGTAACGTAGACTTTATGGCACTCAACTTCCAGTAACAAGGATTTTTATACCTGTAAACCAACTTGCGTTATCCTTGATCTACATTAACCAGTATGTGTTGTTCCAGTTTTACTTTTTGATGTCAATCCCGTGGTTTCCTACCCAAGTGACAGCACAGGTATGCAGGTAAAATTGAAAGGGGAAGACCTTTGGACTGACAGACAATACAAGCAAAGCAACAGAATAACCAGATCTACAAAGGCTGAACTGAAATGAGAATCTAATGAAATTTTTTGGAATTACAATAAATTCTTCCACACAGGACTAAGGTTATACACAGACAACCATGAGCAATTGACTTATTGTAAAATAACAAGTAATAATGAAGCTGCAGTAACATATCATGTGTTTTCTCTTAGTGTGCCCCTCTGGAGAACTAAAATGAGTTTGAGCCACATACGTACATTTGAGACTTCAGCTAACTTGTTTGTTTTTAGAAGTGAGGCAGGTTAAAAAGTGACTTTAAATTCCCAAGGGAGCTAAACCAGCCTCAACAGAAAGCCAGTGATGCACTGAATTAGGAGGCTCTGCTATTTCCTCATTTATTTAAAAAAATCCTTCATTTAAAAAGGTTTGCTTACCTGCTGTCTCTACATTTGCAAGCTTTTTAACTTAGAGGGCTCTTAATTTTTTATTTATACATGTGCCCACGGCTTGAAAAACGGTGAAGAAGAGCATCACTAACAAGGGATCTTCGTGTCACTGAAGGGAATGGACTATTGTCTTACCCTTTGGAGAACGATGGCTCACAGAATCAGTCCAAAGTGAAAAAAAAATAAGCCAAATGATTAAAATACACCTTCCCTAATTCAGGAGCTACTTTCTCATTTTCTTCAAGTTCTCCCAGCTCCACGTTGTTCTGATGACTTTTTCCATCTACTCAGGGGACAGATCTCACTATTGAATTTCAACAAGGGTAGCAAAGATGCTCTGGAGAGCACATTTAATTTTGCCTGTCTCCCGCTGAGATGGCTGTTTATGGTTGGTGTTGAATAATTTTTCATTCCTTTACCAGGCAACGTACACTGAAGAAATTTCAAACTGGTAAACAGACTAGAGCCATCCCAAAACTAAAATTTTATACCCTGCTTAAGAAATCTATAGTTACTCAAAAAATTCCTGAAAACACTCAGGCTGTTGTCCTAAATGTGCACTCTTTAAAACATATATAGGGTTTTCTTTTCTTATTGCTGTGAACAACAAATTTTGTAAAATTTAAATTAATATTTCAAGCTTCCGAAGGTTTGTCAAAATAAACAGTAAAGTTGTTTACTATAAATTTGCAGGAGTTATCTGCAGCTTACATTATGTTCATACAATGTTTATAAAATGATACTATTTAAAAATGATTGCATTTAATTGCTACATCTAAAAACCACTGTAATCAAATTAACTCCAGATTTATTCTTCAAGTGCCACCAAGATATTTTATGTATTCTAAGTAGGTGCAATAAAACAAAGCATATATGAGGACACTGATCAAGCAGTAGGATTATCTGGCTAAGAACAATAACAAACAAGAAAGAAAATAAGACAGGTGAAGCAGACAATAGCAGCTGACTTACTTTCAGCACTTCCTGAAAAGGGAATCATCCAAATCTAATGGTATAAAGAAGAACATTTCTGTCATTGTTTGAAGTCATTTCACTGTAGCTTAAAAAATTCATGCAAAAGAATTCTTTGCAGCTTAAAGTTGGAAGGAAAATGTTCCCATTCAAAGAACTAAGTGATCTGCTGAATTACTGAGTTTTGCCCAACATAATCTCAATTTTCATTCACTGCAGTGGATGATAGTGTTGCTACTATGACAAACAGTCTTCAGGAACCCTTCTAAAGATCACAATTTTTCCATAAATGTATCTCTAATAAGACTATGAACAAGGATGTTTTATATAGTCAAGGAGCAGAGACATTCTTCCCACTCTGCCACAGTAACTCAGACTTCCAGGAGTCTCTGTGCTTACCTAAGATGTGGGATGAAACTTTGACTTCTACCAAGTCAGTGATTCCAGCTGGGTTGGGACTGCACTTCTACAGGTAAGGGCTGGGTTTTGACTTAGTCTGAACAAACCACAATGAAAACAACAATATATATATAAGTCCTTAAAGAGTTTTGAACCCATCCTAAACCATCCCAAACATTCACCAGTCTTATATACCATCCCTATCTGTGCAGCTTCCAGCAGAGCATTCAGCAATGGCTCATATTTGGTACAGGCAGGTTGCATAACTCAAGTAAAAGATGTGTGTTCACTGGTACACTGTACACTGTTGTGTTCTTCTTTTACTGTGAGTGTAGGAGGTTTGGGGAGTTTATTTCGTTTGCTGAATTTTTTTTCTTGTGCTTGGATTTCTTGTGATTATATTTCTTGCTATATCTGTTTACACTAGAAAATGCAAGCAAAAGAAATGCACCTTGCAGTGCAGCTAGAACAGAGAAGATGACCTGACGTATATTGTTAGGGGGGTATAACCTCCCAGCTACTGCCAGCAAATCCAGCCTTGCTGATGGAATAGAAATATCCTCTAGAGTTACCTCCAGCTTTGAACTCCATACATGTAAAGAGGTCTGGAGGTTCTGGGAAGAATCCCAGATGGATTAGGACACTTGTGTATTCAAATCCCACTCCCACAGCACTAAATCCATACACAATGACCTTTAACTTTTCAGGTAGAGCTGAAGTGAAGGTGCATTAATGCTAAATAAATATGCAAAGCAAAAAAAAACTTCTCTGTGCATCTGCAGTAAACACCATGTGCCCAATACTGCTCCTGCAAACACAGGATATCTTCTCTATCTTCTTGTTTGCTTTGCATTAAATAAGAGGAAGCCAAACAAGCATATACCCTTCCCAGAGGTTCACTAGATGCTATCTTACCTATGCAAGTGCTTTTGCAGAAAGGGCAGGCAAATTCCAGCAGAGCCATGCTTATCACTGAGAGTTTAGCAGAAATTTAAAGCTTGAGGGGCATTTTTGTTTCAAACATTTATGTGCACACTGCATTTTTCCGAAGTAAAACACAGTAGAGGGTGTAAGGACAGAAAGGTGTTTGAAGATCTAAATATGCATAGAAAAAAGAAAAATCTGGAGTGAACTTGCGTCAGACTCCTCCATCCTGCAGCTGATGGAATGTGTGGTGTATGAGCAACTGTATTTGGCAATGTTATTATTTTTAATTATTCTTATATTGCTAGGGAATTAACACTGCATTAGCATTAGCATTAGCACCTCCTCATGCAGCGCTGGGCTCATCCAGATTGGGTTTGTGGAGCCACTTAAGATGTTTAAACTATGGGGATCTCTTTCCACCAACCTGAGACAGACAAAAAGTGCCAAAGATCACACTTCCTCCTTAGCCATAAAGCCAGGTTTCTTACTACAGCAGGAGATTACAGAGGATCCCAAATGCAATCTTGGAATTAACACTTATGTACTTTTTGCACCTGACCTTAAAATACTAGTTTGTCTCTTGGTTACCATGGTGCTTTCTGTAGATTACTTCATATGAGGCATCCTTAATTACAAATCACACTACGTAGCAGGTAGGGAATCCAGAAATCATGTTGACAATAAGCAAATAAACCAACAAGGGCATCTTATCAGAAAAGAACCACACAGCCCTCATGTACAGCATAGAGGTTTGGCGGAGATTATCACAAGAACTTTGTGAGATGGCTGCACCTTTGGAAAGCGCCTGGTGATGAAAAAGAACTTTAGGATCTTCTTTATACTGAATTACTAAGAAGAGGAATGGTGCACAGGATAGAATATTGGAATTAGAAACCATCAGGTCTTTCTGCGTCTTTTCTTTCAGCAAGGAAAAATAATGCTCCAATTTAAACCTCAAAAAAAAACCCCAACCCAAATAAAAAAAAACCCTAAAATATCCATACATAAGCACTTCATGTTTCTAGATCTATTAGAAAAACATTTATAGGTGTAAAACTGTACTTCTCAGGGATATCAACTACTACAGTGTTTGCAGTGCTAAGGATTATACAAGTTCTTCCTTAGATGCATATTTACAAAAATTTTTATTTGAATGCAGATTTTCCATTTTAACTGCTTGATTACATTTATACAAATACTAAGATGTTTTTTGCTGTTTTTATTTGATGTTATAAACAATTTCTAATATGAGGCATCCTCTGAGCATAAAACATTGTGTTAACTGGGAAACTTAAGACAAGAGTTAGTTCTGCAAAGAGCAGTAAGGAAAAAGGATATTAATATATTGAGTAAATAGTTGAGCTGAAATTTGGAAAATTTAGAAATCTCGCTTTCAGAAATGCATGCTCAAAAATGCTAGGGAATAGGAGTGCAGTTGGATTGGAGTTACCCCTGACAGAACTAAGAAGAGAGTTCTGAAAATTAACTGATCAAAGAAAAGATGGAAAGCTTTTCACTGTAACAACAAAAGCAATCCCAACCCTGCTGCTGACCTACTCTCCCAATCCCTATTCAAAAGATCCAATGGCACTACCAGGAAATAGCAAATCCTGCACTTCTGCACCTCCTTAACAACACCTAGGCTTCAACATCACTGGTGAGAAGGCACTTACCAAAGTACTTCTTTGCTTCCTATTTCCCCCTCCTTTTTAACAGCTTTATAAGCTCCAATAAACCATCTACTTTTAATTTCTTTTCACTGCTTTTATAATGGCATACTGAAATATCTTTGCAATTTAACAGAGTAACAGCTTTTGTTATTCTCTGTCAAATCCCAGGTTGCACAGACTATTACTTCTCAGAGAGAGAGGAAGGGCAGGACCTACTGAAAAAATAAGATCATTAGTATTAGTGTACTGACTGTCTCAAAGGTTGCTTTCATTGCTTCCCTTGAAAAACTTCCTTCAGTCTTGCTAAGTTAGCTTACCTTTACATGTTTATAAGTTGTTTAAAAAAGAAAATTGCCAATGAAATTTAATCTAGATTAAAACAAAGTTGATTAGAAAAATATTGACCCAAATGGAAAAAACAAAGTGAAATTCCATTGTCATTTTTAAGACTAATTAAAAACAGTGAGTTATTCTGAGGTGGTATTAACTGATGATTTTTCAAAATAAGATACTTCAATCTAATATAAGTTATTTTATACTCTGCTCAAGGTATAATCTCTACTGGAGAATTTTTAATAAAGAGACATAAAGTGTCTACAAAGAAGAAATGGCAATGCAACAGTCTTATGATCTTCCACTTTAGAATTCTTTTCCTTCCTTTTTTTGTAATCAAAAGCCCTATTTCAACCTGTGATCAAATTGCTGTCCTTCAGTCAGTGAGTACCCAGAAAGATAAACAGAAATGTTGGTGATAAATAGTACAAATTGCAAATTTTAATTATTACTAGTAGGGATAACTACTGATGTTTAGCCAATCACACCTCCTACCTCTGGACCCAAATGTACAGAGCAGTCTGAGGGGTCCTGTCATGGGGAGCTCAACAACAGAGAAACTACTAATGTCTCACACTACCTTCCTTGCAGAGAGGACATTAACCGGAGTCTTAGATCAACAGAGAAAACAGTTTCCAAGAGAAAATTCAGTTTAGACGTTAGTTCTTCCACACTTACTCATGACAAGGAGTAACTCACCCCCTCAAGCACTCCTGCTATTTCCAGTGCTAAACCCCACTGACTAAAGGTGCAAGGTAGCTTGCACCCCCTGGTGCAAGCAAAGGAGCTGATACATCCTGCTAAAATGCATATTTTGAGAGATGCACGGCCCCATGCTGTCACCTGGGGTTCTGGAGACACAAAAGGACTGAATATTAGATCAAAAGGCAGAAAAGTTTATGGTAAGCGATGTAGAGCCTGCTGGCAACTTGAATTACAAACAAAGTGGAAGATATCAAGATAATTGATGTTTAGGCAATGGAAACATTTTTGTGACCCAGCCTCCTGCCACACCCACATGGGTAACTTTGATCTGATAGAAGAGGGTGGTTAAAATGGAGAACAAACATATGACCTGGAACAAACGCAAAATGGACTCTCCTGGAGTATGACCAAAAGCTTCATTTCTGCTGTAAATGATTGTTTTCATTTACATGAAAGAGCTGCAGTAAATCTTCATAAATTTAAAAACAATACTTTATTAATAACACGAACAAAACCATAGAAGTTCAGTTGCTAGTAGCTATCCAGAATTACATGAGTAGCACCAAAATAATTAAAACTACTTGTGTTTCAAAAATAATAAATACATGTCATGACCCTAAGCAGCAAAACAACATGAAAATCCATTTGGTATGTAAATTCACTCAAATGATAACAAGTCGCATATCTCAAAAAAAGAAAAGAAAAAAAGAAAAAGAGAGAAAGAAAAAATTATTTACTACATAAATTATGAAAGGAAAATCAAAGAATGTAAAAACTCAGTTGTGTCTCTACTCATTATTTTGCTTTAATTTCATCTAACTTTGTGAAAAGCCCCATGGGCTAAGGACATTAATTTCTTGCTTTTGCTGTTTTACTAATTCCTAATGGAGAATTACAAAAGAATTTCAATCATGGGAAGAACTAGAATCATGGGAAGAAACGAGAGAGAAAATTGAAGAAAACTGCAGGATATCAAAAAAGCTAAATATAAATTAGTATATTCTAAATGTCTTTCAAAAAAAGAGGGAAAATGCCCATGTCACATCCACAATCCGAGCTGATTTCAGCACCAGTGAGACAGAAGGAAAATAATCTAGAGGAATTTAAAAGCAACAAATCTCTAGGACCAGATGGAAGTTATCCCTGGGTATTAGAGAAGATCAAGAAAGGAACTTTCGGGCTACTGGCAGACATCATGGAAAGGCTGATAAGTTCCAGATGGAATACAGAAATCAGTAAATATGGCACCAGATTACGGAGTGATATGAAATAACATTTTAGTGTGAAATTAGCAATAAATATGGTTTGTAACACGGCAGCATATCACAATTTTGACATAATTTGACAAGTCGCAATATAAGACACAGTGTCAGAAGCTATCAAAGCAAAACAAAACACATCTCCCAGGTGGTTTGCTGGGAGAACAGCAGTTATTTCACTCTGAGTTTTCACACAGCGGTTCCCGATTTCTTCCAGCCTGGGCTGGCAGTGTATTAAAGTATTATTGCTCTCAAATTATTGCTTGGGGTCCAAATGGGAGCTTGGTTGTGCTGGGCACAACTCCAGTGCCCCTATGTCCTAAATGGGTGAGATGGATGGTTCCCAGGAGGAGGTGTCAATGCCAGAAGTCAGGCAGATTTTTCAAGGTTACAGAGCTGGTTTGAGGAAAAGAACTCATATTTTCTCAGTCCAGCCTTAGTCATTGGATGACTGTACCCAAGTGTAACTGCCTATCTGAGCACTCAATGACAGCCCTTCAACTCCTCCTTTTTTCCTAACTATATATAATCATCTCACTTCAGGCACTCTTTCTACTTTAGCAACTTCTGAATCAGATCACTCCAACAAAAGATGGTATATGGAAAAATATTCCAAATATTTTAATTTTTTTCCTTGCAAAATAAATCATTCCCAGAAATCTACCGACTTCCTTTTCCCTTGCTGGCTTCCCCATCTCTTCCTCTGCTCACCACCTGCCATGTTCTCTGGTAGCATGAGGCTGTCACTGCTTCCAATCCTCCTCCCATCAAGGACAAATTCTTAAACAATGCAGAATGTCAACCATTCTCAAAGGCACATTTGATTAATTCACTGAAATCTCTGACAGAATTTATGTGAAGTTAAGCCATGGGACATTTATGTAAAAAGACTGCAAACACACAGGTAAATGATCTAGAAACACAGCAATTTCAGGTACTCCAGTACTGGAAACTGGGAAGCTTTGGCTTGGATTCATTTCCTAAGCATTTGAATAAGGTGTTTCAGACATGCTGGTTCCTAAAGATCCCTCTCTGATCAGTCATGAGATGGGTCAGATCTTCACCGGGCACCCTCCTCTGATTATATGGGGATCATCCTAACTTTAGTGTCTCGTTTAAGTGTCTGAAGTTAGATGAGATGCACCTGAGTCTCTCAAAGCATGCTGTGAAATTTACACCACAGACAAAAGCATAAAAAATAAACATGAAACAATTCACCACCCTGCTAACAATGGGGTATAGATGTTTCATCCTAATCCTCTACCCTAGTCTGTGATTGATGCCATGTATTAAAAAAAAAAAAAAGAAAAAACACAACAAAAAAAAGGCTGCAGTGCTTGGCAGCAGAAAGTGGGACAATGAATAAGAATCATAAAGTTTTTGTGAAACAAAGTTTGACAGAAATATAAAGCAATGCACTGTGGTCTCTCAAGTAGGAAACACATGTCAAAAATAAATGGAATTGAACTTGACCACAAGAAGGACTTTGAAAGCGCCCTGGAGTAATAGCAGAATTCACTCTTGCAAACACCATGGCAGTGTTAGGGAAGAGTCAAACAGCAGAGCGACCGGGAGGCAGAGGGCTGAGGCACTGATGTCAGACGCAAAATGAAAGCTAAAGAACTAGTCCATCACAAAAAAACATACCCAGAGTAATGTCGCGGGCTGCATTTAAAATGCAAGCAGAAATTCAGAGTTAAGGCTGATACTCAAATCAGCTGCAAGTCACATTTTTCAAGTTCCTAATTGTGGGACAGAAGAAGGTAAGATATGGACCCTAATGAAGCGAGTTAGTGGTAACACGGATGGACATGTTATCTCTGTGACCTAGCAGATTCTCTCTATCTCTTCTTCTAGTGAGAGCAGCTATATCATAAAACATTACAATATCAAGACAAGACCTTCTGATCAATCATCATTTTTTCCTCAGTCTGCAAAGTCCTAGCCTTGTTTTCAGTTGGAAACCTTCCTCATTCTCCTCCCAACAAATATTTTAACTGAAGTTAAGGTACAAGAGAGAACAAAGTTGCTTCCAGGATTAAAGAACAGAATCTATGAAAATCACTCCAAAAGCTTAATTCATGTAGTTGAGGAAATAAATGAAAAATATAATAAATCTACTTAATTAAAGAAGTTTTAAGTCCCAATCCTGAACCATTGGAAGGCACTAGCAGAAAACATAAAGAATATATAGTGATCAATCAACCTGATGATAAACAGAACTGTGATATGCATTAAATATCTTTTTTCAGTGACGACAAAGTAAAGAAATTGTGACTGACTTAAAGGAAAATGCAGAGGTTAAGTTGTACCAATCCCCTTTTCTTTCTTCTATAGGAAATGTAGGGAAAGCTGCAATTTAAATGTTCACCTGCAACAAGAAATCTGTGTTTGATGGAAATGAAAAAAACTCCACAGCTAACAGGAGGTTCCGAAAAAGTGAAATGTCCATGTGGAAATAAGTTACAGCCTCAAGATCTACAGTAGCTACTTTCAAGGCTTTTTAGCTGCATTAATAAAAAAGAAATCACAAGCATCCATCCCATATTGAGCTTCTAAAATGTTTTAAGTTGGTGACTCCATTAGAAACACTGAAGTACTGTATAAGGACTAATGCATAATGTACTGATAATGTGTTCTGTACCTCATGTCAGAGCATCATAAGTTTTACTTAGCTACAAGACTCATTCTGAGCTTGGTTATTCTGTGCAATATAAACTTTGCCTTTTCTCAATGTAATGTTTATTCTTGGCATATACATACATATTTTCCATGCATCAAGATTTAAGATTTTCTTCACACTTCTCAATTAATGTATTTTATTAATTGCAGTTTTCTCAGGAGCCTGTAAATCTGGCAGCTGAGCATACTTATTTATTTTCCCTCAATGACCTCTGTCTAAGACTTGCTTAGCTTTCTCTCTGTCAAGCACCTTGGGATCCATATTTCAAGCTGGATATTTTTTTCTTCTTATCTCTAGTTATTATTATTTGTTTGTTTGTACTACAGCAGCATCTTACAATCCCAGCTGGGGTTAGACACACATATGAAAAAGTACCTGCCTCAGGAGAGAGTCTCTAGCTCAAAAAAATTACAGGAAAAATGAAGAGACAGGAAGAGGATGGCAGAGAAAGAGATGCACAAGGTGCTGTGACTTCCCTGATGTGATACATGGATAAGAGCTGCCTGGACCCCATCCTGTCACTTATACACTGCATGATGAACCATTGACATCAAGAATAAAAATAGTTAATTTTGGAATTTTTTTGAAGTACAAGAGAGGAAGAAAGCTTGGATGTTGCATAGCATTAAGTCCTGCAAAATCAACACAAGAGGTATTATCAGTCTGGGCTCATGGATGAGAGAAATAATAACTGTGTCTTTACTTAACTGGTGATAACAGTCCTTAATGTTATACATGCCTGTTATGCCAGTGTTAGATCTTTCATCTCCAAGAAATTTGACTCAAATCATGAGCCTTAGCCTACATTACTCTCAGATTTGAGGTGGGGTTTCTGTGTTCTCTTCTTCAGCATCCACAAAACTGTCTCTAGAAAACATGTGTTTGAGGGAGCCCAAGAATCAAAAGACAACTGAAATGAAAACAAATAATATAAATAAATAAATAATAAAAATGTTATATTGTCTAACCTATTAGGTGACTACAGAGTTTTACAGGGAGAAGAACGTAAAAAAAGAACTTAAGATTATTGCATCAGCAGCCTAAACTCTGGAACAGATATTAAAAATGGCAATTAAGATGGGGCTGTATCATATATCCTGTTCTGTTCCATACAGTACTTTGCTGGAGCAGTCATTGCTTTCCAGCATGATGTAAAATCAGAACTGCTGTTCTCCACTCTTCACTCACCTTCAGGGCACATGCCAGAAAGGACCAGAGCAGGCACCTTGGCAGTCACTACACACTTTGAGCTACTTGAAGCAACATAAAATATTCCCTGATGGAGAGCAGTCGGCTCAGTGCCCTTAGGAATTGTACAGCAGTCGTGGCTACGACTCAAGCTGTGGTGCACACCCTCAGCAGCATCAACCAACCATCACAAGGATGGTCCAATGTATCTTCTCTGTGTCTCCTATTTCACTTTCCCAGCAAAAGGGATTTTTAATACAAGGTCTTGACCTCTGCCTAAGCTGTTCCAGAGCCTTGCTTCTGAAAACTTGAAAGATTGTGCCAAGTTTTTGAACGAAGATGGCAGTCAACAGTTCAGCTTGTCAGGTGAAGGCAATGTGCCGTGGTCAGGAAGCTGCAGAAGGGAATCCTGCCCCTCTCCAGAGCAGTAAAAAGCATTGCTATTTACCCCACACCATCCTCCAAGTGCAGGGTAAATTTCTTTGACCTTGTCATCACCAACAGGGATGACTGCAAAGTAAACCAAACAAAGTAAACAAACAAACCCCACAGTACTATACAGTATATGCTCCCAACACAGTAATCTGCAGTGGACACTTCAGTGTGATTTGTACAGGAGATGAAAGAGCAATTCACACGTGAACTAAGCGACACAGGACTTTGAATCTCTATTCTAAAACTATGTGGTGCACACCCTCAAAGACATAGATAGTGAGATAAATTATAACCACGTGGGTTATGAATACATATTTATCCTACTAGAAAAAAATTTTATTGGCTTAATCTCAAAATACAGCGTGTCCCAGTCTCCAGCACAGCTGCAATTTCTTAATAGTGTTCTGAACAATCTGTTAGATTTCTTCAAACATGCTTTTTCAATTCATTTATCATCAGACAAGAGGAGAATTGTATTTCATATAAGCTGTGATTTTTGAATGTTATTTTTTTCATAGAGAAGGCCAGAAGGGACCTTTTGAAATTACCCAACCTGACCTCTTACATAAAAGAAGCCACAGAACTTCCTTGAATTGATTATTGTTTGATCTATAGCGTATCTTGTAAAGAAGCATCTAATCTTCATATAAAAATCAACAGTGATGAAGATTTAGTGCAAAAATCTCTCGGTATGTTGACCTCATGGTCAATTGCCCTCACTGTTGAAAATCGAGGCTTAATTTCTGAATTTATCTGCATTTGTCAAGCTTCAGTCTCTCAACAGTTTGTTTGGCAGATGTATTACTTCTGCTTCACAAGGATAACATGTGCATTGTTTATAAGAAACAAGGCAGGCAGAAAAATGCATCTTCTTTCCAAAAGCTACAACTAAATATGAATATGTGCCCAATAGCTGACTCATCCTCACACTTCAGTCAGGGCTGGTGCTAGGAATTGCCTCTCAGATATTTAATGTCAAATGATCTGCTGAAGACATGGTTCCACCGTGGTTATAGTGCCTTTAAATCAGCTAACTTGGTTCTGGCAGCAGCACGGCCATTACAAATCAGGCTGATGGAGAGGGAGGAAGGGATCAGCTCTCTCAGACCACAAGCAGATTCAGTGTCCTGTGTGTTGCAGAGCATTGCACAGAAAACAATGGATGTGCAATAACAAAGGATGCTTTCTACAACCCAGTTCACACAGGGCTACAAAACCCATCTGAGAAGGTCACAAATGCTCAAGAACTTGGCAGTGGCTACAGTTCAGCCATACCCATAAACAGAGAGGAAACCCCTCTCCCTGCTTCAGGAAAGTCAGTGCCTTCTGACTTTCCACTCCAGATACAAAAGGCAAAGGTCCTTCAGTCGGGATGCAAGACCCGATACTCCTCACCATGGAGATTTCCATACACATGAATACATTAATACCGAGTGAAATTGGTCTGGCAAGGCTCACTGGGGACACTTTCGTTATCTTTGGAAAAATTCTTAAAGTCACAAAATTGATACCTAAATAGCAACAATCTAGTACAACAATTAACAAGCTAGAGTAGGGAACAGACCTTTGATCTAGGCCAAATAACCCTTGTCCACTGCTCTACAAAGCTTCAAAATTAAGTCTGCCTTTACCCACTGCTTATCTTGGAGTGATAACCACTCTCCTCTGCTGAGTTCAGAGTAATCCTCCCTCTATTGCTTTTATGCAATATTTTTTGCCGTTTCTTTTTTTTTTTAGTTGGAAATCTATTTTATCTTCCAGGATTAAAAGACGAACCAGAAGGCTCTTACACCTGACCTGACCAGGGTTCCATTTTTTTATTTCCCCAGAACCTATGCACGAACCACTAACACCTAAAACAAAGCCTGACCTGGATCTTCTGTGCAGCCTTGGGCATCGGTGATTCATCAAGCCCAGCACAAGATGTAGCATCACTTTCAAGTCAGGACTTTACAAATGCAGAAAAAGCTGTTTAAATATTTTGCTTTAAAACACACTTGCAAAGTTCAAGGCTACACAAATATGCTGCTAACAATCTGGAGTGTTAAAGTATTATTTTTTTAAAAAAGAGAGTTATTTATTGAAGTGATTTGAGTGCATTGCTAAGGCGCTGGCTGGCTGGCTTCAGTGAAGCTATTTCTCCTTGTGGATGTGCTGGTTTATAAATCGCTCACTCATCGTGAATCCTGTTGGATACCAGAGGAATCCTATTTAAGCTTCTGGTAAGCAATTTGCCTGGTTTACTAAATTTTCCAGTCACGCGTCCATGCAAAAGCTGCTTTTGCTTCCCACTCGGATCCTCCTTCCTGCCCGCTATTTGTCTTTGCCACATCTGTGTTTATTGTGTGGCGCGGGCGATGCCAGGCCCAGGATCGACCTGATAACCACTACGGATCTTGGCTGCCTCTCAGGGGTGACCTGCCAATCAAGTTGCCAAATTTTTTTCATTTATTTTAGGCCACGTGAGCCAAACGCTCCAGCAGAGGAACAGGAGGGAGGGAGGCAGTGCCTTTTTGCAGCTTCTCCTCTCTGTCGGCGGCAGCTCTGCCCAGCCATGGCCGGCGGGCTCCCGCTGCGGCGCGTCCCAGAGCGCACTCGGCGAAGCCTGGAAAGTACTCCGTGGCCAAACTTTTAAGTTTACTACTTAAGTTTTCTCCTCATGCCGTGTGCTTCAGTGTTGACAGTTAACTCGCATTTAAAACAACCCTGTGCAACAGAGCTGTCAGTCGGAGATGTATCTGAGCCACACAGACCCTTTAAAATTCTTCCCTGGCTGAAGGGACATCAGTCAGCCAGGAGAGACCCTTACCTCTGGGTTAGGAGTCTGAGGGAGATACACAGCATAACGTTTTTTTGGGGGGGTGTTTTTTTTTTTTTCAGTGTTACTATGCAGAAAAACTTAAAAGAAAATCAGGTCATGGTGTGCAAAGGGAAGGGAGAGCATTGACCATGTTCCTGGAAGAAGGCTCTGCACTGTGCTCACCACCTTCACCCAAATGCTGGAGACTGGCTCCAAGTCTGCTGACGGGGCTTGAGGCAGCTGGGGCTTCTTCAAGGGTTGGATTTTACCGAATGGGGGCATTTTCAATTCTGTTAAAGTAGTCTATCCCTGCAGCCAGCCTTCAGCTGGGGTTCACACAAATAGCTCTGAAGTAAGAAACTCACAAAAGGCATCTAGAAAGCAGCTCAGAAAGTGAGTAAAAAGTGTTCAAGCAAGGTTTTCTTCTTGTACTAGAAAACACATCGACAACATCTACTACAAACCAGCCTGGCCATATTAATAATTAAATATAGGTTTTTCCCTCTCCAAGTTTACCTAGCTGAAAACAGTTTGATAAAATAACTCTTTATGAATAATCAACAGCAGCAACATTAACCCAGCAAGCTATAAATAAAATAAGTGAAGACTACAGAGATTCCTCTGACACACACACACACACACACACACACACACACACACAAACCACTTGGGAAAGACAAACTAAGACAAAACCAGAATGTACATATTTCTTTGTAGGAATGTAACTGCATCATAAAAAATGAGAATGTAATCCAGGGAAACAACAGGAATACCTCCAGCTATCTTTCGCGTCAGATCTTATCTCGTCCATATACAACAGGTGGCCTCACACATATCATCGAGCGTCCTGTAACCTTCCCTGACGTCCCATCCCAGCCCCGTCAGCCAGCACTTCAACACAAACCAGCACTGACAGATACTGTAGGCATTTGCTGAGTGCAGCGAGAGGCTCTTTGGAGCGTCTGATCTACTTAGATCAGGGCTCTGCGCTCTGATTATTACTTCCCATTGCCTCATCTACACTTTCTGAAGATTAAGGACTAGAACCAAACACTCCTGCACCCTCAGGAAAACAAAGTCTTGTTAAGCTTAAAAAGAGAAAACTCCCACAGCAAATCGTTGAGGGTGCTTTTGCCTGTTTGCTTTTGAACATTCTTTTCTTCATCAAAATGCAGGGTGATAATAACTGGGTCTTATCTGCTTTCAGTATTTCTGACTTTTTGAATTACTTTAGATGTGTATTTAATAGTTTGATGTAGAGTTCTCCTATCCCCATATCAGACCCCACTTGATGCCCTATGAATCTGACCTGACTGAAACCAATTCCCCTGGGTTTTCCTGTCAATGTTACATTACTTTACCAAGCTTATCTCTAAGAATAACAAAAAATTTCCAATTACGAAACACTATTTTATTCCCTGTTCACCAATTATATTCCAGAGCACTGCTGCTACACACAGTATGGGCCGCACAGCACAACAGGAGCTCTGCCAGTAAACTAAAATATTCATGAGGCGTAGGGTTGTGCGAGACTGTTAACAGGACTTGCCTCTCATTTAGCACACCACTGGGCTGTACCAATGGAATTTCACCATTTCCAGATGACTCTTCCAGGCACACCAGCAAAGAAAGCAAGAAGGGAAGAAACCCACTGTGTGCAAGCGCAGGAAGAACTATGGGAATGGGCACGTGGGAATATTTAACAGATGTCTCCTCCTCTTGGTAAGCACACAGACCTGCAGCCATGGATCACCTTAAACAGCATTACCCAGAACAACCAACTCCCCACGTAAAACCCAACAAAGATGATTAGAAGTGCTGAACACACGGCAATGAGATGGTATCAGCGTTTTGAACACTGCAGTGGCACAAACAAACACATCAGCAGGAAACATTGGGGGAAAAGCAAACGCCTATAAAAGTCACATTCTGCTGCAGATGTAATGGAGGAAAAAAAATAAAACAACAGAACTGCTGGTTTCCCAGTTGGCAGGTATTTTAGAATCTAAATGGTCCTGAAAACTTACTAGAGTATAAAATTGCTGTAATTTAAAAGACTTCTAATTAAAAAGCTATAACACCAACTTTTGGTCCTCTCCCAACCCCCCACTTTTCCTTAAATATTTGCCTCAACTGTACAATAAAATGAAATAAAAAAATGTATCTAAGGAACTACATCTGGCTGAAGATTTAGAAGGAGAAAAGTAAAAAATGCCAGCAAATACCTATAGGTTTAGATTTACTCAAGACTACTGAGATCTACAAGAACCCAAAGCCTTAATTTTCCATGAAATCCATTATGTAATTCTTTTTTTGCTCATGCCATCTAGATTGTCTTTCTGATTTGATCAGAGGCACTGCATAGGAAAAACAGCCATTAGTTCACCCAGTTCCTACTGATAGTGCAGGACTGTCTCTTCGTATGGGTTCTGAAGCAATAACCCACCCGATTATGCAGTCAAGAGTAAGAGGGCTTCCCCCACATCACAGTAAAGCTCACTATTAGCAGCTTTCCCCTTGTTTGAGCTGAAGTTGTCCCCTTTCCAGTTTTTCTTTGTCCTCAAATCCCACCTCTCATGGGGGGAATCTCTGTTGCCCCTCTGTGAAGGACAGGCATGTCCATGGTCAGTGGCTGGATGACACAGGTACCTCACTGCTGCCTGACTCATCCCAGCAACCTGCTGACTTGCTGCATTTCTGCTGCCTTTGCAAAAGGCTTCACAATTTAGTACAAAATAAATTAGCAGTGGTAGAGGTTCAGCTGCCTTCACTTTTGTGTCTAGTGCTGATTTAAATGCCTGAGGTAACTCAGACATCTGCAGCAGTCTGGATGATACAGCGCAGGTCCTGTAGGAGATCTACACCCTTGTGAAGCTGAAGTACTCCATTGTATCTATAGTGTGTGCAGAAATTTATTTTTAAGGAAAATGAGTCCCATCCTTTCTATCTGAGTCAAAAATTGTTGCTCTGCCATTTGCCTCCACTGACAGAGATGGAATTATTAAGAATTGTAAGGACACAGTAAAAAACCCAAACAGTCAGGACTTCCCTTTAACAATGTTCCTTGAAAACAAATAGAAAGTCAATGAGAAATTACAGCTCAGGTAATTTCTTACAATCAAAAAGTAAATACCTGATACAGATTAATCTGTTCATATTGTGGAAGTGGTGACAGCAACAGGATAGAGAGCTGAATAATTCAGCTGCACTTGCAAGGTAACTTTTAAAGCACCACATTGTAGGGCTTTCAATAACACTCAAAGACTTACTTCCTGTGGACAGAAATATGGACCAAGAAACAGATCTTCTTAACATCCAATTAAAAATATCCTCAAAAAACCCTCTATGTCTAAATAAATCCAAGAAAAATCCGAATATCAGCAATGTAAGAAATGGGGCAAAAAGTTAAAGTTCACAGCTCTTCACCCCAAGCAAGTAGAAATTAAAAGGCAAAAATATTCTTGACCTGTGGCACCATAGTAGCACCATTAATACTTATACATTCTCCCCTCCAGTATCCAATCCCCAGTGGCTCATGCTGGACTGGCCCAGCACCATGACTTCCTTCCCCATCCTGGTATACACCCACATCACTGTCAGCAGGGTTGCACTGGTAACCATAGACCTCACTTAAAAATATTCTAATGCTTGTTTCCAGTCCCTTCTAGGCACTACTGATACTGCTGTAGACTTTAACTAGAAAAGCTCTGAAACCAGAGCTTTAGAATTTCACTGCCGAATATGTTGCAGGACTGGGGATTGGAGATTATTTCTGTGGCTTCATCTTATATGGGGGGACATAGGATTTTTTGATCATTTTTGCTTTCCTGGTCAAAGAAGAGAACCCTGTGTCAGGCATTCAGACTTTATGTACCATGTACCATCTGTAGACACCTTTATACATACATATCTATGCATGTCTCACAAAAGCCAGCAAATTCAGATGAAAACTCCCAAAAGGCAAGAACCTCATTAAGTATCTGCAGCTCAACAGGAAAGCTGGGGGAAGAAGTGGGTCTCAAATGCTCTTGCACTTCATTTAGGGTTGTCTGGCTATGGAGCCCCACTGTGGGATGGGGAGCTAAGAGGCAGATTTGTATCCTTGCTCTTAGAATACCGAATGCTGCTCAGAAACGTTGGTGTGTTATAAAACAGCCCTGGAGACTCAGAAGTGCAAGTCTGAATCTCCTCAAACTGAGGAGGCAATTGAAGTAGGTCTTCTATTTCATAGGCTAGTGGTCTGATACTGTGGTTATTTTATAAAATTAAATGATTTTTTTCATAGTGCTTCAGTACTTGTAACAGTCTGGGGCTTGACTGGTGCACCGAGAACTTCTCTGTCTTTTACAAGAGCAGCCTGGCTTATATCTAGAGAGAAATGCTTCTCTCCAGGGCCCAGCAACCTGTGATGCCAGCTCTCTTACAAACCCTCGTTATTCAGATCGAGATAAACCCACCTCCCAGGCTTGTAGGTTCCCCGACGCATGCCGCCGTAATTGGATTTTTCACCTCCAAAGGACACATGCATCCTGGATTTGCAAGCTTCAGTCTGACTTTTAATAACAGACTTGACTTGAGAGGGAAAGTATCACGAGGATATTCTTGCAAGACCAGAAGTGTTATTCTGTTTGCAGAGTCAGAATCATGTTTACAAAAAATTCACCCTAACCCACTAAAATTAAATGTATAATTACAGTAAAATCCTGTCTTAACTGCAACATTACACAGCTTTGTGTTGTATCAGTTTCAGTGACTGAGAAACACTTCATTTTCCAATACTTTTGCCTTCATCTCATTGTGCATAGGATATGAACCCTCAAATTGCCCTGTAAGTTTGAAGTCTTATCCTAGGAGTATGTGTTTAATTTTTGCCTTTTTTTTTCTTTTCTTTTTTTTTCTTTTAAAAAGGAGGATCAGGCTTTCATTTCTTCTGTAAAATACAAGACATATCCCTTCATTCTTCTTCAGACCTTGGTTTTTCCTTTCCCTCATAAATATGAGTAGAGTATCCACTGCCAAACCTCAAAGGAAAAAGCTTCTCCAGAGAGTGCACACCTGACCCCAGAGTAGAGATGATGAACCTGCCACTTGGAATGCTCCATCCAAAATCCTCATTCCCCACCATTTTTGACAGTGTTAAGATCTTGTGGTGCTACACTGTTTGCAAAAAACAGAAAACTGCTGCTGACCTTAACTCTTGTATTCAGATTTACTTAAGACCTCTTTTTTTCTTTGTAAGGCATACTCTGAAAAAAGCCACTTGGTGGATTTTGGTAAAGGAATACTTGGTTTCTGTTTCCCAGACAAGTTTAAATGTAAGCTAGGGATGGGTCTAGCACACACAGATGTATAGCTGAAGATGACAGGAGTATTCTGAAATGTCAAAAACTAAGGCATCTGCAGAGCTTGTAGTTACCCCTAGGGTTAGGCAGCAGGAATTTTTAGGTTTAAAACTCTGGATTTTGGTTTTTGAACTTTGCTTACCTCCTCCATTTGGGAGTACCTTCTTTTATGGCTGACTGCAAGTTACGTGGCTACAAATGATTCCCAAAGGCCACCTCAGTTTTCATTTAAAAACTGCTAAACGTTTTCTAACTCTGATTGTTACAGGGAGTAATGTGAAATGCAACCTGACCATACTCCAAAACCTCAGAAGTCATAAAGGAAACTAAAGCAACTCTAAATTTATTATGTTTTAAAAATCTTACGATTCTGGGGACTGTGTCACAACATCTGGAGTTGGCAACATTAGAAGCCACTAATACAAACAGGATGAAAAATGTGATAAAATAGATAAGCAACATGTACCTCAACAGGGCAGATGCCTGAGTGTTTTAGAACTATGTAAACATTTCATTGTTAAGAGACTAAATGAGATTTGTCATTTCTTTAAAGTCCATATTTTTAACACTATCACAATACGCTTATGTAGATGGCTCTCAGAAGTTTGGACCAGAGAAATGTCAGGCCAAATACAGAGGGGTAACAAGGTGAAATCCAAAAGCTGAGTACCAGACTATACTATCCTGTATGGACACCTATGTATGCCCTGGTCACCATCAGCTCAGCAACATCACCAAATGCCAGTCACCTTCATCATCTTCAGTGATGTGACAGTGTCTAACATCTGTCATGAAGTTTGTTTTCATATCCCTCTCCTTTCGTGCACAAGTCTTACAGAAAGCCCTACATGTGTTTATACATTGTCAGACACAAGGAATGGTCTCCCTGGTGCCTTGTTGTGGAATGATCCTAAAACACTCAGTGCAATCTGGTTAATTGTACATTATGTTAACAGTTAACTGAGTGTAATCCTAGTTACCATTTCACTGACATTAAGATAAAATGAGTGATGTGATTAAAAGAAATATTTAAGAACTATGAAGGCAGGAAAAAAATCTGGAAAGAAAGTAGTATAATAAAAATAAAAATGGTGGAAAAAAGGAAGAAAACAAATGTGGACATTTAGCAACTGAGAACCTGATATTTGCAGTAGACCTGGTAAAAAACATGGTAAAGTCATAAGTAGGATTAACACAGCAAGCATCATTTTCTAACCACAATTTTAGATCCCAAACAGTGCTGCAGCTACAGGAGTTTCATTTTCAGTCATTTTCCCTGCAAAGACTTTCATGTCACATCATCCAATAATTTAGCATTACAAGAACAGTGCTCTAATGCATGCACTGCAGTCTCTAGAAGGAAGAGAAAGAGGTTTAAAATCAAGAGCTTTCATGAGAAAATTAATACATAGATATATATAGATATATATAACTTATTTCCCTCTAATTTCTGCAATCAAGTGATTGTATTCCAAATGAATCAGCTAAATATTTATTGCTATTGCAAAATAAATCTTCCAAGTGATGACCTACTCAAATGAAAACCTTTCAAGAGGATATCAGAAGACACCACAGTACCCAGGTGGAAGACTGTGGTCCTTTGGTCATTTTAAAGTGCAGTTTTTATCAAGTGTTCTAATTCTTCTAGATTCACCACCTAATGCTGGAAGAACATCATTTGGGACTACCTGACTTCCCAGTAACATCTCACTGCTTTTTCCAGTCACCCAGTAGTATTGTTTGCAAGGTTTACATCTTCTCCACTTCAGCTATTTTTCCATTTGTCAGCTCCTAAATAATGATCTTCCAACCTCCCTTTAGCAAACTGAATAGACTGAAACACATTTTATGGCTTATTCTTCAGACCTGGATAATTTTTATGGTCCTCCTTAAGACTCGTTTTAGTATTTTTTCATCTTCTTCAATCAAGAACATTAGAACTGGACAGAGTATTTAAGCATCAGCCTTACTAATAGAACAGACTTTAATCAAAATACTTGCTCTACTTTTAGTTAATATTTCTCCTTTTCTACAACCAAGTTCTTTGCTGGCCCTCATTAATTATACTATTATACTGACAGCTAATTTGGAGGTGATTATCTAGGAAGCTCTGATGCCCTTTCCCCAGGGCTTTAAGAGATAAGTCCTGGTGGTTTGAGCCATGAGGTCTACAGCACTGCTGGCTCCAGAAGTCCATCTCGCGGGACAGCAGAAGAGAAGGTGCACTCAAACTTCAACTGCAGCAGCTGAGCAGACCAGCTCCATGCAGAAAGATGAATTTCTACTCATAAACCAAGCCCAAGCAACCAAGCTGCAGTTACATATCCTCACCCTGCAGCCTTTGCTCCAAGTGAACCTGTGGCAAAGGGGCAGACAGCTGAGTGTTTATGAGAGGCAGTCGTGTTTAAAAACAGTGCCACTGTGTGTCCCAGAGTTTAGAAACTCTTCCCAAAGTCTCTAAAGCCTAGAATCATGTTTTTGCAAAGAGAATCATCCTAAAGGCATGCCACAGTGTCTTGGTTTCTTGCTGCCTTATTTTGTGTTTTCCTGGACCATAGAGTATTCCAGATCACGTCCCTTTATCCTCCCTTTAGTCAGTTGTAATTTTTTTCTAGTAATGGTGATATACTAATAATTGATAGCATCTGGTAACATTTAAATGAATTTACCTTCATGCTTCTTAGCACGATTTGTCTTTGCACTGCTCTAGGAATTTTAAAACGTTGGGCCCATGCCCTCCCTGACTGTTCAGGATACAAGCATGGATGAAGCCCCGGACTATCTCATAATTTTTAATGTGTTTATGCTCACAAGTACCTCTTTGATGTAGCTGCTTTCCCCTCTCTTACAGTTACTGAAACAAAACACCAAAGTCCAGTTCCACATCTGTCCACACCTAAATGCTACTGAAATCAGGAGGCAAAAGGTTTTCAAACAAATGGATGATTTGCCGAAGTCTAAGACCTCTGTGAAGATCAGAGTCGAGAGCTAAACCCAAACCCCTCAGATCTCTCACTTAGTTCCATCACCATTCCACGGCCACACCATTCAGGATCCTTCACTACCAGGTAACAGCAACAGAGGTGGTTTACCTGCCTTCATAATCATGGAGGTTTGACAACTACAATAGGCAACTGCAGCTCTTGCAAGTGTTACTCAGCATGGTGGGCCATGAGACAACAGACACTCCGGAAAGAAGCACAAGCTGTGGTTGTTGTAGCTGAATCCCCTCCTCAGTGCTTCAAAGCCAGCCCAAGGGTCTTGCTAATTGTTGTCCCTACTCAGTTTGAAAACAGTGTCCCATCTCCTCAATAGCCTCAAAACTCCACTGTTCGTTGTATTCCTTTTCCAGCTTCCCCACGGCCTCCACAGATTCTAAATCACTTTCCTTTATAGTCTTCCCACAAAACTGAAAAAGAACAATTTGATCAGAGATGGCAAACTGCTCTCTTTGTGTGGATTTACCTTAAAATCTTGAGGTTGAGTGCTGTCTCTGCAGAGAAAATAATTTTCTAACAGCCAACTCCAGTATGATAATGTCACCGACAACCCAGAATGAAATTTCCTGACACTCTTCTATTCATAAGAAAGAGTAAATACCTTGTTTATGACTAAGCCATGTGTAATGGGCCAAGCGCTTCCTACCAGCATCACAAATGAGAAAAATTTGCATAAATGAAGAACAGCAAAAGGAAAAGCAAAATAAAAACGGGAAATAAATGTATGCAGGGAAACATTGGGCAAAGTTTCTGGCACTCAAATGATTCAGCATAAGTAAGATGTGATTTTTTTTTCCCCTCAGCAGGTGGATAATAATCATATTAATAATTACAGTATCAATAACTATTTGCAGAACATGTATTCATTTCACATTTACATCTTTAAGTACTTATATAGCTTTTGCTGACACAGATGGATAAAATGATACAGAATGTGAGGACAGGTTTTGTTTCAATATCAGATATCCAAAAGTGATCTACAGAGTCCCTGTGTATTCAATGGGAACAGAAAAGGATGCCAAAGGAGACCTTCAAACCACCTTTTGTAGAGTGAGAAAAAATCATCTTTTGGAGAGGTTGGTCCTCTCTGCTGAATGAAAAGAGAGGCTACAAGCCAGTTATAAATGGATGTTTAACATTTGGATGGAGAAAGATATACAAGGTGAATCAAAGCTTCAATGATTCAACAGAAGCTGCCAAGTGAAACAGTATTAGGCTCTGTGTTTCCCTGAACTTCTCTTTATGCCTCTTTTGCTAGATTTAGCTTGTTTCCAGGAATGCAATACAGAGTTTCCAAGTACCCAACACTGTTGGAGGTAAAAATAGATGGAAAGACATGGAAATGGATAAAAAGCAAAAAAAAGTGCATTACATATGACAAATCTGTGTAGCAAGCACAAAAACTAAAGCCTTCCAAGAGCAGGAAAGAAACAACGGATGAGCCAGTTCATTTATGTCTTATCTATTTCATTTTTAATGTTTAAGTAATAAAACAAAACAAAGAAGATCAATGAAACAATTTGAGATTTGCTGTTCCTCATACAAGAAATTTCATTAAAAAGAAAAAGCTCTTTCTATTTTCTTCTTTTTTTTTTTTTTTATTTTTCATTAAGAAGAACACAAATACAACTGAAAAGGTTGATGAGTCAGTAGAAAACTGAGCAGAGAGAAGTGACATTTTGTCAGGATCAGGAGAGGATGTAGATGTGCCAAATGGCCCAATGAGCAGCAGAGGGATTGCTGTCTTCAGGAAGATCGCTTTTTCCAGGGAAATACTGCCGAGTCTGTTCGTTCCTACCACGAGACACAGTCCACGAGCTCAGTCTTTCAGGTGACAGACAAATCCTCTTGGCCAGGCCTTCAGGACTTGGTCTTGATGACACTGTCAATTTCTCAGCTAACTTCTCAAGGACTGACAAGCTCAACTTCGGTAGCCAACCACAGCATGGAGCACTCCTGCTTTGCCACTGGCCTGATATCATTATATTTCCCCCTATAAGGACAAATCAAAATACTTGCTGCAAGCTTGTACTTTTGCAGACACTTCTCCTGAAGCATCTCCATTTAGTTTTAGACAAGCCTTTTCCAAAGCAAGGCTCCAAAGTTTGTAACAGTATCTAAATGTCCAGATAGATTAGTATCAAAAATTATGTGACCATGGCCCTACGTCAAGTAGAAGGTTCCTTCCTCAGGTCAGTTTTTCAGAACACTCATGCTTGTGCCCACTCACTTCTCAGACTCTTCAAACGACCTTTCAGGATGGAAACATCCCAAAATTGTCTGACTATCAGCAAGAACTGGACCTCTGCCTAGGCAGGAATTTCAAAGGTGTCCCTGTTCAAATAGCTCATAAGAGCTGTTCAAGGAATCCAACCGAGTCAGAATAAAGGAAAGTAAATAATATTAGTCCTGTATCTGCAGGAGGTGGAAGTTAAAAAATATAATTAGTGGGAGTCCTCAAGGACAGTCTACTTTCCCTGAATCCCGCTGCTCCAATATTGTGTTGTGTTGCAAATGCCATTGATTTTCATTTTCTTCCTCTGAAACCCCAAACCTGTAATATTAAATAAGACTGAGGGAATTTCATTTTGTATCCAGAATACACTAAGCAGACAGCAACCCACTACTGTCTGTCCTAGCCTATTAACTTTATTAAAAAATTCAACAGAGCTGATTTCTGAAAAAGGAATTTATCAGTCTGCAGGATAAATATGGTATCAGTTGAAAGTTATTTTATTTGAATTTAGGTGTTCCTTGGCCAGGATGCACCATCAGACTTTTTAAGCTTGTCAAGACTGATAAAAAAACCAGGCCAAAAGTGTATGATAGGTATAATTGCCTTACTCTTCCTTATCCCCCTTTAACCAAAATGTAAGCTTGTATTGCATTTCTTTACAGAAGAAGATAATTATTGCTGTCACTGTCACATTCACTTCTTGGTCTTGATAACAAATGAATTAAACCTGGCACCTGACCAAAGATCCTTCAGTTACCCTGTCAATGCTAATTCAGGAAACCATACATTTTACGTAGACTGGCGTAGGGAAAGAAGAATGGATCTAGACTGTATAAAGTTCAGAATTTAACATGGAAGACTTTGGTCTTTAGTTACACTCTATGCCCCAACACAGTAGTTATGTCTCCAGATGGAGGGGGAAAGAATTCAGATTACAAGATTCCCTGGACATTAATGGATATCCTATCACCAAATCCTGAAACTCAGTTGATATACTTCGCCATCACACCATCTGACCTCTTTATATTTAATGTCCAACAGGTAGATTTTAGATTGATAAAAGCAGTCAGATTGCAAGAGCAGCTTGATCTGGTTTATGGCTTACCGTGGTTACAACAGCTAAAATAGAGACTGAAAAAATCACACCTCATGCTTGAATGTACACATTAAATTGAGAAGGAAATCTTCCTTTACTCAGTTTGCTGCAAATTTATTATGAACACCGTGAGTTTTACCCTAAAACTTGCAGCTTTACATACAAACTACTTAGACATCACATCTAGCCTATCAATATTCTGTTCAATATACAGCAAGTTCTACTTTACTGAACATGTATATAACTAAGCTTTTGGCAGTGGCAAACTTTGTAAGCAGCTGCAAGCTTTACTGACAACGTAGAACCAAATAAAGGTTTGCCTAAGAACTCAAATTCATAACTGGATGCCAAATTAGCATAAGTGAAATATGAGTATTTAATATAATAAAACATGAGCCGCAAGCGTCTAGCCCATACCAGGAAAAATGTGAAACCAGAAGGTATTTTAATGAAAATCTGGAAGCAAATATCTGAGTCTAATATTTAAAAGCCATAAGAGTTAATTTTAGTTTGAAAGGAAATCATTTTTCAAAGTTCTATACTCTGTTTAAAAACAGATTGAGCAAGTTTATTAAATTAGCAGACCACTACATTTATGAAATCCATAAGTCAGATCAATGGTGCACAGTCAGCTCTACAAAGTAATTGCTGGCTTCTCTCAAAACGGACAATCCAAAAACTTCCAAGGACTAGTTTTTCCCTCCATTATTTAGAACGAGCAAAACATGGTGCAATAGATTGTAATTCATAATGCCTTTTTAATGTTTTTATAGCACAACATTTGGACTCATTTCTAATCTCTTTGGATGACAGGCTGCCATTATTGAATTTCCATTAATATGAATTATGGGTACAATATATTTTACCCAATATTTTCTACCCCTGGACTAACGTGATTCTACAATAAAAAATCACATAGTCAGCAATTTTTTTCAGAAATAGAAATCACAGCCATCAGAGATTAGTCTTCCTATATGACTGTGTCTCTGACCTCAATCTTGCATCCATCTAACTCTACAAAATCATCAGACATAATTTACATGCACATTTACGGTCAAAGAATCATATATCCTGAGTTGGAAGGAATCCACAAGGATCACTGAGTTCAACTCCCTGCCCCATGCAGGACACCCCAGGAGTCACACCATGTGCCCAAGAGCATTGTCCAAACACTTCTTGAACTCTGTCAGGCTTGGTGCTGTGACCACTGCCCTGGAGAGCCTGTTCCAGTGCCCAACCACCCTCTGGGTGAAGAACCTTTCCTAGTATCCAACCTTCTTCCCTGACACAGCTTGGTTGTCAAAATGCCAGTATTTAGGAAAGTGTCAAACTGTGTCTTCCAAGCAGCAAGTCAAGGTTTGCTTAGCGAGCTCTCCCTCCTCTACCTAAGAAATCACTTGGTCATTTGGGCCAGGGAATACAAGATGAACAGACACGACCGAGTCCTGTCCCTCTTGTTCATGCCTCCAGATCCTGAAACGTGCCTGAGGAACTCGTTCTCCCTTATGAAAACAGATTTTAAGAATCAGGCAGACTCAATCACACTTCAGATCCTTTTGCTTTGCTCACCAGTAGCTATCTGCCATAGATATCTCTCCCTAAGAAATTACCAATCCATCTAAATGATTAAAACCCTACTAAGCAGTAGGGATGAGAACAGTCATCCTGAGTTCAATGGGGCTACTTGCCTGCTTGAAGGCAAGCATATGCTTCATGTTGTACCACATGGCAGAGAGAGGAAGATACAACATGTGGTTAATGAAATCCCCAAGATGCAGACTGCAGGCAGTACATTCCAGGCAAGGATGCATTCAGTGTACCTGCAATGTCAATCTCCACCCAGAGTATTGAGCTGTATGAATGCATAGTCTCACCTACCATGACTGTTCTCATCTTTTGCAGGCTAAATCAGGATTAGCAGCCTAACACACACTTTAATATTATCACTAATATCAGTGAACTATGGCAGCTGCTTTGGAAAAAAATGCTTTTTAACAGTCACCAATGAACTTTGCACAGACCTTGCAGTACCAGGGCAGAAAGGCAATATAGCATTTTCCTTTGATTTTCAAAAGACATGTAGTAATAAAAATCTATTAAATGAAACAAAGAACTTCCCAAATGCCAAGAATGGTCTAGTACTTGCCCTGAGGAGCTCACATCCAAAAAGGACAAGAGAACGATGTGTGAAGAAAATAACACAAGAAGCAAGCAAGTAGATGACAGGTAACAACATTGAGTAATACCATGTGTTTCTGCACACACACTCCAAACAGGTATTTGGCAAAGTCTGTTCCTAAATACAGATGCATTCAGAAATACAGTCCAGCCATAGTCAGAGGATTAGTTTTTGCCAGCATCGTGGTGCTAAATAGTTCTTCAGGAGAAATCCACATACAAAGAGAGCAAGGGGCTTCCAAAACACCTCTGGAAGCACATGCCAGGCACAGAAGATAAACAAAACACTTATCAGAAAAGCAAACAAAAAGGTAATCAAAACCCGAGTCCTTGGGATAACAGATGGCAGGATCGGGGACACAAAAAGATACATGGGTGGAAGCTGAGTAGGGGGTTGTTTGAATGCTTCTGACATTTCTTTAAATGTCAGCTCGTAATTATGACGTCTTCACCACCACTTTGTACATATAGAGCCCCTTCTAGCAAAGGCCTAGCAGCTTCTGGAGAGCTGCACTTTAGCATTTTGAGCTATCTGTCATGTTGCCATCTTTTATTCTGGTGAGAATGAACAAGCAAACACCAAACTCCCACTGAACACCTACTACTTCAGTTTTACTTCCAAGGTTTCCTCATCGTTCAGTTAAATCTCTGGGTGTATTATGCAGATTTAGATGAAGAGCTACACATTGAGAAGAACCAGGAGATAAGTGAGAGAAAGGGCAATATTTAAAGAAGTTTGGAGAACCCTGCACAAACAGTGTACTCTATAAACACTCTTCCAGAGAAAGGAAAGTGAGTGGGCTATAATCTTTTGCATAAGTTTACATATTTAAAAAGGGGACCCCTGGTGGTCTAGTGGTTAGGATGCAGCACTCTCACAGCTGCGGCCCCGGTTCAATTCCCGGTCAGGGAACTCCCCCGGGCAGATGGAGCTCGTCAGCCCTGTAAGGCCATCCATCTAAGAGAAGGTCACTCTAAACAAACCTACGTCCTGAAGACCTCGCTGCCACCGTCCGAGCTTCACTCGGCCCCAGCAGATGAACCTCAGGATTAAAGGGTGGGCTCAGTTCAGCGCACACTGTGTCTCACCTAAAAAATCCACTGTGCAGGCTCGAAGGGTAATGACCTTTCCCAAATCTTCATTCGCAAAGACTGGCCATACTATACTATACGTGTTTAAAACCTATGTTAATAAAAATCAATCCTTGTTCACTATTTGAACACAAATCCCATTAATAATTCCATCAAACTATCACTTCAGTTCATTATTTTACTCGTTTGCACTTCACTATATTCACTGCCAACATCTGCTGCTTTTCCTGGGAAAGAGGGTGGACAAGGCCACACAATCGTGTTTCTTTTCAACGCTCTCCCCTTGGTTCACTGGTGAGTGGCACTGATAGAAAGGGCATTTCAACTCCTTCCTACCCAGAGACAGAGTACCTTGCCTTCCAACACAACCAGTGTCCATCCCATGACTTAACATCCAGCATCCATCCCCAAATTCAAACTGCCTAATTATCAGAGCTACTCAGCATGCTTGCTCAATACTTTACTAAGCAGATACTTCAAAGAGGAAAGGGTGGAGAAGAAGTAAAGGATAACTGAGATCCAGGGAATAATAGATAACAAGCAACACAACTTCATATTTTGGAATTAAAAGCTTGGAGGAGACTGGGGACACAGGACTGACCTAGACAAAAAGAAAAACTTCCCCCAAAACTAAGCCCCACAACACAACACTTTGATCATGTTAAATATTCAGGGAGGCAACAGAGAACATAATCACAATGCACAGCAGGGTCCTCAGTGAAGAATGGGTTCACGACTCTTAAAAGGTTATTACAGCAAATTTAAGCAAACCAATTGCACAGAGACCAGCAGCTAAACAGAGGTTTTCAGAACCTGTGTTCTGATCATCAAGGCTCATTCCAACTGGCTCAATTTGATCTAACAATCAAAAAGTCAAATGATATGAATAAAGATATTTCCTCCAGTAAATTGAAAAAGGTGGAGTGGGAGCTTATTTAGATTTGCTTCTTGCGACTGCATTTCTTCCTTCCTTTCTTTCTCTGTAGCTCTTGTAAAAAGGTTTCAGCAGTGGTACACACTTCGTGCATCTATGTACTTTCATTCTGTCCAGGAATACTCACCTCCAAAGGAAAGGAAAACAGCCAGGGCACAAAACACAATGAAGCAGAAACACAAAGGGAAAAGAGCTGAGAAACAGAAGCTCATTTCCAACTGCACTGAACGACTACCCAGGGCTAACAGTGTTATATTTGACTGAACCTGTGTGGTAAAACACCCCACTATTAACCCCTCAGATGTTCTCAAATAGACTCGTGAACTGTTCCTCTACAAAGGCAGATTTGGCAGATTTTATGGTTGAGGGGATGAAGAAAGTTAGTCCCCAGAAGTCTTCAAGATATAACACCACAGGTGAGGTGCACTAATCTTTGTTTCTATAGCCTCTTCTGAGGGGAACTATCACAAATATAACATACAGTCATGGATTTCTATCTAAGTGCCATCATAAATGCAGCAGTAGACATATCTTTCAAGAAATACTTCAGATAAAATATCTGGCACTGAAAAGTCTCCAAATTTGTCAGCACTGGCAAAAAATCAAGGCCCAATCTGCCTCACATGAGGACACATATTAATCATGCTACTTTAATTTTGCTTGCCCAGGTTGTGGCTGTGTAAGAGGGAGTGTGTAGTCTGAGAGAGCCACATGTGGAAACCCTAATTTTGGTTCATATGATGACTAAAATGCTGAAGGTAAACCAAAATCTCAGGTTTCTCTTCTTGCAGGGCTAGTAGGATGCACTAACAAGGCAGTCTGGAGCTCTCTGCTCACAGAATCAGGCAAATTCCACTAATAAAAGGATCCATAATTCATCTCAAAAAAAAAATCAAGATGAGTACATATCTGTACCTCAAGCAGATGGAAACGGAAGCGTAAAGGTGAAAACAGGGCAGGACAAAAGGATATAACCACACTTGGAATTTCCCCAGGCCTGGCAACTAGCACAGGTTTATTGGGCCTTCACTGGCAGAAAGTAGCATTATTTTCTATTCATTGCTGTGGCAAGAAAAGAAAAAAATAGATGGGCTAGTAAATGAAAAACCAATTGTGCAGGTAGGTGAGAGGTGTTTCTACTTCAACATTTAATGACTAACATGATCTTTCATACCAGATGTATGCTAACATCTGTCCAATATCTAACACAATTTCTTACTTCCAGATACAACAGAAAATATAAAAATCATTTCCTGGCACCAGACACATCTGCAGAAAATACTGATTCTGATACAGAAACTGAATTTGCCAGCAATTGGTGGCCCATATTCAAAACAATGACAAAGATTTCTGAAAACCAGCTGAAAAAACTTCCTAGAAGATATATTTCTAGAAGATATATTTAGACTGTGTATTTGTATTTGTAATGGAAAAGTGAGTTCACAAACTATTCTAGTTGTTGTGACAATTTTTAACAGGGACAGACCACACCATCTCAGTGCACAGGTACGCTGGCCTAAAGAGACAAAGTCAAGATGTACTTGTGCTCCTTATTGTTCAGATACAACTCAGTCAAGTATGAAACTGTGGAGTCAAGTAAAACCAATTACACTTGCCTCAAACACAAAGCCATTCCAGTAACTAGAAAACAAAACAGGTCCAGGACCTATTATATGGCTCTGAGGCCAAATGATATGGCCTGGCCACATTCACAGGATTATACACTTTTACCCTCCAAAACAAGGTGGCTATATCCAAACTGCCAATTGGGAATGGCTGCTGGCCCTTGCTAATCCCCAAGCCATGCCTGAGAATTGTTTATGACAGCATTAGCTAGTCCAGACCGAGCACAAGGCAGAGCCTGTGCTAACAGTTTAATGGTATAGATGGTCAAGTTCCAGCTCTTGGGCCCGTGCCCTGGCACTGCTTGATCTGCTCTGGTGGACCTTGCCAAACGCTGTTGTACTGTGAGCAGGGCTGGCTGGAACACAGACACTAAAAACAAAATAAGAGTATCCAACCAAATTTAAAATCTCTAAACATTGTCATGATTCCCTTCCTTATTTTTTTGCTTTTTTGTCTTTATTTTCCAGACAGCCTTATTTCCACTGAGGTGTTCTATTTGCCAAAACAACAGAAGGTTAAAATAGTTGTGGTAAGCACTAAGTGTGCTTCATTTCTTACCACGATTCAGTGGCAGTTGCCAACAGTCGGGTAGTCAGGAATGCTGTGGGGAGTGTCAGAAGAGTTTAAATCAAGTGTCTGATGGAAAATGGGGCAGAAGAGAAAGATATCGAAGAGTGGGATAGAAAGGTGAAAAGATAAATGAATGAAATGAATTGGCCCACAAACTTTGCCACATTGCTTAAGCTTTGCTTTATCTCCTGGTTCAAAGAGTTGGATGCAAAAAGGCACGCTGCTCAACAACTGATTTGAGTGCCTTATCTCTCTCTGGTTTTGAATCACCCATACCAAAAGAATGACACGAAAGGTCTTTGCTGCAGAGCAAGTTCACTCCCTTAAACAACAGGTCAGAAGGCGGGGTAAGAAAGACTGGCTTTGCAGACTTATAGCCAAGATCGAGGTAACTTCCATAACTACCTTTGTGTGGCAGATGCCACCCCTGTTCTCTGAAGGAAACCTTTTAGGAGACTCCTGTCCACAGCATTTTGCAGGCTTTCACCACCAGATAATAACCAGATTAGTTTTGTTGGAATGAGCTTTTGAAAGCTGGCATATCCCCTGCTCAGAGCAGGCAAAGACAACACTGGATTGCTTGTGGCTTTGTCCACTCAAATTTTGGATAACTACAGGGTAGGCAGCAACATCTCTATGCACTTGTGCCAGTGTCTGGCTACTCTCAGTGTAAGCCATTTTTCTGTCTGGGTGAATTTAGAGGTGTCCTGCTATACTTTTTACTTGTGGTTACTTTAGAAGGGTCCTTTGTCACTCCACTCAGTGCACTGCATCAAAGAGCACTGACACCAAACTTTGGCTGCCCTGCCTCTTTGCAAAGCAACCAGTAATGGCAACAATGGCAGCTTACAGGAAAACTTGGGAATTATCTACCTAACATGAAGATGGAAATGAAAGCTATGGGAATTGAGATTGTTCAGCCTGGAAAAGAGAAGGCTCCAGAGAGACCTAACTGCAGCCTTTCAGTACCTGAAGGGAGCCCAAAAGAAAGTTGGATAGAGACTATTTACAAGAGCATGTAGTGACAGGACAAGGGGGAATGGCTTCATACTGAAAGACGGTAGGCTTAGATTAGGTATTAGGAAGAAATTCATTACTGTGAAGGTGGTGGAACAGGTTGTCCAGAGAAGTTGCGGATGCCCCATTCCTGTGAGTGTTCAAGGCCAGCTTGGATGGGACTCTGAGCGACCTAGTCTAGTGGAAGGTGTCCCTGCCCATGGCAGGCAGGTCGGAATGAGATGATCTCTAAGGTCCGTTCCAACCCAAACCATTCTATGGTTCTATGACTCTATGAAGATGGATTTATTGCAAGACTTGAAGCAGCTGTACGAATGAAGCTGAGATGACAGCTAAGAAAACCTGAAATAGCATTATCCTGCGCTGCTTCAGAGCTCAACTTTACTGTAAAGTAGTTCATATTTCTAAGCAGGCTGAGAAAACAAGGTGAATGGCAGCTTTGTATGTGGCTAACAAAGTATGTGTGATCCATATCTTCAAAATCTGTATCCATCTGTGTGTTTTAATCAAAGCAGGACATCTGAGATAATTATGCATGTGCATGATGACCCTAAATGCCATCAATTCTACACATCAGACACTTCGGTCACAGTAAAACTACCAGAAGAATTATTACGAGCAGTGGAGAAAATGTTATGAAATAGAGTTTAAAACTTCATAAGCAAGAATGGAATTAATACACTCAAAATTTTCCTCGATAATCCAGCTTGAAGAACCTTGCAAAGATAAATGCTAGACCTTTAAAAGTAAGGATGATAAAGATAATTAATGGAAGCTTAGAAAGATAATAATGTCTCAAATCCATGTGGGGTATAACTATTGCTCGGCTTTTGAGGAAAAGGAAGATAAATTATTCAGTCTTACTCCATCCCAGCATGAGGCAAAAACTATAAAGGAAACAAGCTGTTCAAAAGCAAAACTGTGATGACTATGCCAAGATAGGAGTTAGGCTCAGAAGACCTAAAATAAATCCAAAGTTCTAGTAGTTACTGACCAGTGAGGATTCTGGGTATCGTTTTAAAGCAAACTGACAAAAAACCCATCTTGGGAAGGATTGAAAAGGTGATTCAATTCTATGATAATGTTAGGATATTACAGAATGCTTTTGGTTCGAAGGGACCTCTGCAAATCACTCAGCCCACTCCTGCTCAAAATAAAATGCACTTGGATATCAGACCGGAGTGTTCCTGGTCATGTGCAGCTGAGTTTGCAGTGTTTACCATGGAGATTCTAGAGCTGTTTTGGGACTTGGCTCCAGTTTTGGCCCCTGCACCTACACTAATACACACAGCATGGGCAACAAACAGGAGGAGCTTGTAGCTTGTAGCGAGGTGCAGGTCGGTCTCTTCTCCCACGTAACAAGCAATAGGACAAGAGGAAATGGTCTCAAGTTAAACTAGGGGAGGTTTAGATTGGATATTGGGAAAAATTTCTCCACTGGAAAGTTATCAAGCATTGTATAGGCTGCCCAGGGAAGTGGTTGAGTCACCACCACTAGAGGTATTAAAAGACATGTAGATATGGCACCTGGGGACATGTTTTTGTGGTGGGCTTGGCCGTGCTGGATTAGCAGTTGGATTTGATGATCTTAAAGATCTTTTCAAACCTAAATGATTCTGTGATTTTATGAACATCAGGAACACCGTTTTGCTGTTTGGATGACAGAGCATTGGCATAGGTGGCCCAGAGAGGACTGGAGTCACCGTCCTTGGAGATAATTCAAGGCCATCTGGACATGGTCCTTGGCATTTGAGTCGAGGTGACCCTGCTTGAGTAAAGGGGGTGGACCAGAGGACCTGTAGAGGTCCCTTCCAACTTTAACAATTCTGTGATTCTCCCTGTTCCTATATACTTCCATTGTTCATTGAGTTTGCTCAGGATTTCCATGTTCAGGCAGGATGGTTTCCAGATATGCCTGCTTGGCTCTTGTACAGGGGCTGAGCAATTCCTGTGCCACCAGGAGGTTGCCATTGGTGAACTACTGGATCCTTCTGCATGGTCTTGTACTACACCTTTGTAAGCTCCTCTTACAATGACTGGCACTTCAGAAAAAGAATACGGATTTGCAGGGGAACACGTGATCAAATTATGCCCAGCATCATTCTTCAGGGGTGTTTCACTTGTGGGCTGACAAATGTTTCTCCATGCATTACTTCAGTGGTTTTGAAGGCATGAGCTTTGTATAACATTTTACGTTCCTTTGGAATTAAAGGATAACTTTAATCATATAAAATATTATAATATAAACAATATATAGTCTTAAACATTCAAATTACACAGCCAAAAAAGCTTCTCTTTCCTGACATGTTTGTGCAACAACTTAGCAGTAGTAAATATTACTCATATACTTCTCCAGTGCTTTGTTTCAGGATTACCACAAAACACCCAGAATCATGAACAGTAAGAAATAATGCTATGATATGAAGAATTTATTACTAGTTATTATTCATTATTTATACAGTGGATGCATATCACTTTACACACAAATACCACTTCACAGGCAGCATATATTTCTCTGCAGAACTTCTGCAAGGTTTGTTTTCCAAAGTGATCGGTTTGGTGATGCTAAATTGTATTGGGTAACAAACACATATGTTTCAGCTTGACAGGAGCAGAGAACAACCAAAAACAGCTGAGGCAAACCAACTTCTTGGAGAATTTGGAATAGTCTGTTCCTCCAAACCAAATAAATGTGCATTTTGTTTCCTGAAGAGTGCCCATTTCATCCAAGAACAGAATGTTACAGCAGCTAACCAACACTTGAACATCTAGTAATGCCTCAAATTTCAAGAGAAAACCCAACAAATATGCCTATAAGTTTATATTTTTTCACATGCTACTTTTAAAAGAAATGTTAGATTATACATCTTCATCAGAGCTGCTTCTACAGAGTGAAACCAGAATGAGGAAAAAGTGTGAGGAATTCCTTCCATGGTCTCCCCTACTGTGCTCTCGCAGGCATTGACAATGAGCCCTGTTTTGCACACCCATAAGGTAGTGAGTCACTGTGTGCCCATTTCTGCAGAAGATGGCAGCACCTTGTGTGCATTGTTTGGGTGGGATGGAGCACATTCAGCATCGCTGCAGTAACGTGACTCCTGGCATTGCTGTGGCATCGACAGAACAATCCTCCAACGGAACAGCCCAGACTGCCTACGCTTCATGCCACAGAGTCACAAGATCCTCATGCTCCTCTTCAAGGTCTGGGCACATTTTCAAGAGGATTTTCAGGATTGTAGACAGGGCAGTGGTGATGCTTTAATGTCAGTTTGGAGTGTCAGCACTGGCTGATCAGAGCTTCCCGGTATGCCTGGAGCACATCAGCCTGTGTCCAGCATTTGAAGGTGCAGCATTCCCAGTAAAAGGACTCAGAGAGCAGAGTTTAATTTCCTGTTTATCACTTCCAGAGCCAAATTTATTTTTATGTCTATCAACTTCACAGACAAGTGTCATATCAAGCAGGAACCCAAGGCCCATAAAAATTACAGGGAGAAGTGAAGTTTGGCTCCCTTCTATTTTTTTCTTTCTTTTTATTCATTTGGTTCATTTGTTTTGCAAGCAACTTTTAAATTGAAATCTACATATCAATCAGCAAGCTGAGAAAACCAATGCCATCAAGAAAATATTATGTCTGGCATACAATGTATTTTTCTTCTGCTATGCATCGAAACTGTAGTTTTTAAAAATTGCCATTGTGCTCCTGTTATAATAAAAATTATGGTATGCAGACATTCCACCCAACCAGTACTGCAACCTTCTAACAAACTGTTTGCATCAGGCTCTTCTATACCTTAATCAACTCATCCCCTCATCAACTCAATGATTTCTCAGACATCACCCTCTTCATGCAACACCAAAATCCGAAACTACTTTGTTGAGAAAGGATTGGTTCTGTCAAAAATAATTTCTGGGCCCTACTTATCAAGTATTGACAGTAAAAATAATAGGAAACCACCAAGTGATTCCTTGCAAAATTCTTTTTGTGACTGCATTTGATGGTGACAACAGCAATATGTTCCTAAATGACAACCACCAACGTTACAATTATAAGCACTTATAAGCCAGGAAACCTGCCCTGCCCTCCTTTAGAAGCAATGCTCCTTGGAAATAAACCCACATCAAATCACAGGCAAGGCAGCTCCTAGGCTTTTTCAGCCTGACAGGAGGCTACGACAAATTTTATAATAAAACCCCCATAACTCTTGAAACGACAGAAGTATATATTTCGCTGCATTTTGAATGGATAATCTGCAACTAAAACACATGAAAATGAAGTAATGGCAAAAAAGAAATAAGAAAATAAAAAAGAACTCTAAATAATTTCAAAGAATCAAGCACTTAAATCCTGGCCAATACAAATTTTGTTTAGGTTTTATTATTGATATTTATCTCTTCTGGAAGTCAAGAAACTTTTTGATCAAAGTGCCAAAGCCCAGAAATACTCCTTTTTCTTTACCCAAAGCTGTCATGTTTGTGACCTTGTAAGTATTTGGCGATGTCAATTAGTGCTTCGAAAATGCTGCCTTTCATCTTCAAATGGAACTGGGCCTAGAAACTGGCCAGACCTCTTAGCTCTTTCAACAGATGATAAACACACTGCAAGTAAAAAAATCCAAGTGGCTTTTTATGACTTTACAGATTAATGAGTATGTCAGAGCTTTCCAACCAATTTTGGCCCAATAAAGTATCTACAAAACTTGACAAACTAAATCCACATTTTGTATGTCCCAATTTCTATACTACTAAAAATATGTACAGTTACACCTGAGAAAAAATACTAAAATACGATGTTAAGAGGAATTAGCAGACCATCAGCACAATTTAAGCCCTCTCTATGGGTCACAGATCATTAGGAATAGCCTTCTACAGAGGAGTCTGAAAAACACCCAAGGTATCTCTCCACTTCCTTGAAAGGGAAGAATTGATTGCTCTACTTCAAGGCCTTCATCATGTCAGTTTTGGAACCCACCACTGATCTCCCTTTGCTCTCCTGTCCCCTGGTGGTAAAAATACCTCCTAGGAGTTGTAATTTTTTTGTAGTAATGTGATTAGTTCAGCAGAAGTCATTGCCGAGTTCAATTTACAGATATTTTGGTCAATTTGTAATTAGCTCAAAGAAAAAAAGTGTCCTGAGAGTCAATGACCAAATCTATCTGCTTCCTCCTCTCATTCCTGGTACAAGCCATGTTGATCCCTCAAAAGGAACTCTCAAAATTACTTGAGGATATAAGGATGATACTACAATGGTATTTTTTTGTGGTGTAATCTGCTGGTTTCAGCCTACCTGGGCTGGTGTGATGGCACCACAAAAGGCTCAGTCTGGAAGCTGCACTCCAGTTAAATGGTGTGTCAGCCCAAAAAGGTAAATTGTGCAAAGCTTATTGAACTTTGAAACTTAAACAACCAGGAGAATGTGATTTAGGTGCCAGGGAAAACCTGTCCTTGTATTCTATTAGAGACCATTGAGTGCTATAGACTCGGCATTGCTCTGATTTCCTAAACATTCATGTAATAGTCTGCCATAATCGGAGCTTCATATGCATCTGAAGCCTCTGATTAGGTGGAATACGCCTGCATCTCATTTACCAATGAAACTGGACATTAGTCTATTTTAAAAAATTATCCATAGGTAAAAATATGCTCCCAGGAAAAAATCGCTTTCACTATTTGCCATCCAGCAACTGAAGCCTTTTGTACCATCACAATAATTTGCACTTGGGCCAGACTGCTGCTTTGTGTCCAGATCAGCAGGCTACTCCCTGAAATGGTGACAAAAATATGCCAACTCTCAATACAAACCCTAGGGTTATGGAGAAGCAGCTTTGCACAGAGAAGTTGGAAGAGCAAATCCCATATACTTTATCACTGCATGTTTTGACTGTTTTTTAGCAACTGTTGTATTCCAATATTTATAATCGCTCTCTTTATGCAAGCGTCTTATGTTTTATAATAAAAAGAGTACATAAATTTCAGTTACCGTAGCAGAGCAAATTGTTGTATGTAATTAGTCATGTACAACATAAGGCGTAACTTGAAAAACAATTCGTGTTTATTCTTCCTCTGCTTAATCAATATTTTAAATATTTGTGGAAACCATACACCAGCTTAGTAAATCATCACCTCCAAAGCGAGAGAAATAGAACAGACAACACAAATCCTGCAACCTACAGCAAATCATCTGCATATGACAGGCTGCTGTTGAGGGAACTACATTTTTTGGCCTGTGAAGGAAAGAAGAATGTAACACTTTACTTCTGTGCTGTTCCACTTTATTCCTTTCTACCGTGCATTCCTCAGCCATGCCGATTTGTTTTTCCTTTACCATAAGAATTTTCTTCCCTCTCCACTTATTTTTTAATGCTATTTAGTTGCACTGATACACAAAGACAGTAGGGGCTGTTTTTTTCCCTGCAATCCTTGCTTGACTTTCCAGAGAGGTTAACAGATGTTTTAACATCACTGTCTTCCCTCCCACATCATAACTGTGGCTAACCACAGTAGGACAAACTCCGATAGCAACAACATGAGAGTCTTAAATGCTATGGGAGTACTGTGAGCACAGGAGGCCAGGATCACATCTCTGTTATGCTATTAAAAGACTTAAAACTACACAGCTATCCCTGAGCTCAACTAGAGAAAATCTTATCAAAACTGAAGATTGGTGTTTTTGTAAAATTTGTCATAGGTTTAACCTTGAGAATAACAAATCATTAAGGGGGGGGGGGGGGGCTTAGGAATCAATTTATGTTTCAAGCAAAGGGTTTTTAAAATTAAGGTTGAGAAAAAAAATCAGATCTTGCCCGGTGTTGCACAGATTCTGTTGATGTATCAATCTTTTCAGGCATTTAAAAATAATATAGAGATGATAAAAGTAAATGTTCTATAACCAAAAAATCTCTTGGTAATAAAATTTCAAATTACAGCCCATGACAACACTTCTAAATTGAAGCTGTGATACAGGAGCTTTGATGGAGAAAATTGTACAAGTAACTCACAAAGTAATTCGGAAAAGCAACAAAGAATGAAGGTGCTGCTGAGATGAACAGAAAAAACAGCTGGAATGGTGTGCAGCATCCTTAAAAATGAATTTTAGACTGTTTGTTGCCAATATCTTAAGCAGTGCTGTAGTCTTATAAGGATTTCTTGGAGAGCTTCCTTTGAGCAATAAATAACCTCACTGCAGAAAACCCCACCATGCACAGACAGACCCAAACCTGAGCTAAATCATCATACATGACTGGGTTCAGTCTGACAAATTGATCTGAACATTGAGTTTAATGGCAGGATTTGCCATTTGACTACTTCAGGCATTCAAGGGGGTGAGGAAGTACCTCCTGTAAGGACTCATCCCTTCAAACTGTGATGACTCTTGGTGCTGGTCTGTGGACCAACTCTTCAGATATAGCACCAGGGCAGAAAAAACAAATTGAGTAAAGGAGCTGAAACTTTGCTCAAAGTGGCACAGAATGAGTAGAAAAAACCAAAAAATCCCTACCTCTGAGTACCTCACTTTCCCTGTCAATATACTGGGTGTGCAGCATTAAACTATTTCTTACAAGTTGATGAGGTCTAAATAGTTTTTCTGATGTTTTCTGGCAGCCTCCGATGGAATGGGTTATAGCAGTGCAAAGTCTCCTCGTCATTTTGTTCAGCAAAAAATAAAGCTCAGGAAGAGACAGCTTTTCTGTTTAAATAACTCAAACTAAACATCCATAACCACTTAAATGTGGCAGATCCACTAAGTGTGATTTGTACCAAAGCATCTGTGGTAAGAAGGTTACAGGTACGCTTTGAGAATAAATTTCAAAGGTCTGAAAAGTATAATTAGTTTTAAAGTTCTCCTACACATTAATAATTAGTAATAAAAACCTTCTAAAGTCCTCCACAGAAAGAAGTAAAAAGCTCTTCAAGAAGCATAAAAGCATAGACCAAATCCAACCCCCCTCATGGTTGGTCTTATATCTAAGCTTCCTGCTGAAGATGGTTTCATCTCCCACCAACAATTAATTTGATCAATTTTTTTCTCTCCTTTCCAATGCTTTTTCCGTTCATATCACATAACTCAGGGTGAAGTCTTTAATCTTACATACATTTACATAATTTTAAAGACCAAACGGTTCAGCCAGATTAGGTAGCCTAGTGGTCCTTAAAACAATTAATCTATGAATTCCCCGACCAATTCCACCACCAACACAGCAAGTTTTACAATTCAGTTACATGTCAGAGAGAAAAGAAATTTTTTCCTCTGTTTTGAATTTGTCACTTTAGGATTCAGTTAATCAGGAGCTAAAGGACAGGAATATGACCAATGTCTGCCAATACAGGTATCCAGAAGACAGGTCTTGTCAGACTTAATTTCAATCTTTGACAAGACTATGACTCTGTTTGATAACATGTAATTGAGGATGATGCCATGTATATGTATTTTTAATAACTATTGACTTAGCACTTTGGCAAAAAAGTCTGGAGCAATTATTATCTGCACAGACACGGAAACATGCAAGGGAATGGTGAGTGATGCTGAAAGGATGCATATGGTTTTGGTACCTATATGATTTTAGCATACATATTTTCAAAAGCAAATGAAGAATGGAGATGATGCAAAAGATACACAGTTATTTGGAGGCTACCAGGACTGGTCAACAGCAGGAAACTAGACGAACCAAGGACCAAAGGTTTGAAGACAGACTAGATGACTTACAAAAGAAATGAAACAAACTTTTAACTGAGAGAATAACTAATTAGCAGGAACACAAAATGAAGAGAGATGGATTGGCCCCTATGGTTTGAGATATTCAAACCAGGTCTGGAAGGTATGTAAAGTCAAAACCGGCAACTGGATGGCACAGAGAGTTTTTTCTGTCCTCAGTGTGGAGGACCACTGCTGGCTGTACCCATATCCTTGGACAGTGAGATAAGGAGGACCAGTTTCTCAATCTTCTGGCTTCCCAACACCATGACAGTTTATTTACCCGTGTCACCGGGGCACACCCTTGCCACTGAGCTTGATGACACCTGCCATAACGTTCGGGAAGGTTCAGCCCTGCAATCAAATATCCCTTCAGCTAAGCAATCAAATATCCACAAAACAGAAGTAAGAAATTCAGTTTTAAGATGACACCTGTCCCCCATGAGCTGGCATCCCATAAATATGCTCACAAAATGGTTGCAGAGAGTAGGCTGTGAACTCTTCAGAGTTCATGGAAACTTCACACATGCTTGGTTTATTTTTAAAATATTTTTATATTTTTAATTTTTATATTTTTATTTTTTAAATAAACCAAGTAACCACATTATTCTTCTTACTTGTGATTTCCTCATTATATGGATATAATTTTTTATGCCTGACAATTAGCCGGACTCTACAAGAGAAAGGCCCTGGCTGGTTACACTGCTGACCCCAAGTGTAAATCTGCTGCGTGTGAAGGACAGAGTCAGGCAGGGTGAACAGGCGTCTGTGGGAGCACCTGATTTTTTTTCTGACACCATTTCACATCATTAGTTGGAAGCCTGCTAGGCACCACACCCTTGCATCTCTGTTCATCTATCTACCTCACTTTTTCAATGTTTTTTCCTCTTTAATACATGCAATTTTGAATTTGTAGAGCTGTTTAGTTGATTCACAGCAGCAGAAGCTGGGGTAAAAACTCTATAAATTTTTACACATTTATTGTATGGGAGATTACACAGTTGATTAACAGTTCTCAGAACAAAAAATGTCCCATGCTACCTCCATTCTTGTCTATTTTTTGCTTTTGATCTATTCATGCGAAAACATTCTTACTAAAGAAAGTCATTAGAAAATTGTCTAATAAGGTAATTTAGAAGACGGTTCACATTGAGCATATGATCAAAAAGCATTTAACTTGCTGTTCCTGCCTCCTCTCCCCTAATAAACATATGGTTTACTAGCACTGATAAGCTTCAAAATGCTTTTGAACATCTGGGAAAAGGGTTGATCAGCTCCAGACAATCGTTGGACTCTAAGCAGACCCAGGAACAAAGGTCGTGATAAATGAAACCACTGCTTTGGCTCCAAAATAGCCTCAATCATCTCCAGACAAAGCATGATTGAAATGCATCTATCTGTGGATAGCATCTGGAGAACTCTAAATATGTTTTGATCAGAATCCGAGTGGTTTCTTTCAAATGAAAATAATTTTAAGATGCCATGGAAAATTTTTACAACCAATCACACTTCGGCCTAATGTTTCCTTCTGCAGCATTGACCTTGTTTTTCTACAGTGTGAAAAAAATCAATATAATAATGGTACTGCAGTAAAATTTCAGCTTGCTCTTGGCTTACTTTAAATAACTTTATTGTCTCCTTTCCTTCTGTCTGCATCTGCTGTATTTGGCACTTGCAGTTATTAAAATGAAACCAAGTTGAAAGAAAATGTTAAATATCATAAAAAGAAACCCAGCAGCGCTTCTGGCTCACTTTGTCAATGCTGTGGTCACCTTTACCATTTGCCAGGGTTTTTTGTTCCCCAGCTGTTCTACCTGAATCTACATGCAGAAAGAAACCCCAGCTTTCTCCTAGAATATCAACTTGTACTTTGCAGATTTAAAAGAGCTAAATGTTGTTGTTTCTTTTTTTTAGAAAGGAAAAGTCACCCTCTTTCCTCCAATAATATATTGGAACAAAAAAGCCCAATGGTTTACTAGTGATTTCAGTTCTTTGATGCTTAACATTTTCTTACTCCTCAGTGTGCCTTTTTTGCCCAAATGAGCAAGCCTGGTTATAGCAGTCCCACTGTTTCAATCCTACCTGCACTAAGAACGAGGCTTTGAGAACCCTGCAGGAAACTATCAACTAAAAAGAAGAAAAAACACCATTCAGCCAAAATTATGCCCTTTAGTCACTTTCCACTCCCTCTGGATGAGAACCATTTGTTGTCAACCACAGCTCTACCTTGGTCAACAGACAAGAAGAGCATTCCAAAAAAGCAAAAGTGGGAACCATGTGTTCAAGGTAAAGCCACAGAAAGCCTAAATGTAGGCAGTGCTGAAAGGAAAGAAGCATTTGCTCTGCCTGGGCCTCTCAGAAGTATGAGCCAGTCTTAGAGCAAGAAACACCTACTCTAGTGTGTGCACAACACAGAAAAGAATAAAAAAGACACACGCTGCCCACAGGAATTTATTTTCCTACTCTTGGCTATACCACAAACACAGGTTTTATAAAGGGACAGGTGAAGCTCCATCTCTAGCAGCCCCTTTAGCAGATCAACCCCTTAAAAAGAAAAGCTGAATTCTTACTTTGGTAGTTGAAGCTGGCGAGGAGTTGGCCACCAGGCTGGTGATGACGTCGCTGTTGCCGGTGGTGCAGGCGGCAGTGGCCGGGGTGGGGAGCCGGGAGGGGACGATGGGCAGGGGCAGCAGCCCCGGGCGGGTGCTGCTGTTGGTGCTGGCAGCGCTGCTGCAGTTGGTGCTGCTGACATGGTTGCCATTGGAGCTCCAATCCCGGCGATCCCACCCGGCACGGTAATCTCTTTCGAACCGGCTGTGGTGCCGTGACATCTCGGTGGAGGGCAGCTTTGTCTCAAAGGGAACTCGAGAGCTTGCCTGAAAGATTAAAGCCAAAGAGGAGTTAGGAGTGAGGTCCCAGTACAGTACCTGTACTCAATAACCACCAGGGCAAGGCCCTGCCATGCCTCCTCTGCTTTAGGAGAACACTGTTCCTCTGCTTTTCCCAGCTAAACATCAGGAGGAAGAGAGTAGTGCTGTAGTAAATGTTAATCTGGAACACGAATGAAAGAGTTTGGACAAGTACAAGGACACAGTGGGAGAGCCCAGTCCTATAGAACTGAGGAAACACCATCTACCCAAACTCTTCAGTAGAGTAACAAGCAACAGCATGCAAATCAGGAAAAGCCAAGATAGAAGGAAGTCATCATTCAATGTTTTGATAACAGGAAAACATTTCCAACAGCTGCCTCTTGCAGTTTTCTCAGTAGCCTTCAGATAATTTCTGTAGCTCTTTCCTGTACCTGACACAAATATTAATCCTATTATTAAATCCTATTATTAAACATGACCAAATATTAACCCTAAAGATCAAAGGGAGAAAAAAAATCTACCTGCTAAATCTATCCATTATTTCTCTATTTTCAAAGCCAAATACGCTTTATGCAGCCCCTTCCCCTCCCTTTTTTTTGACCTCCTCACTGGAAGCTCCTACAGGAAGGTTTCACTCCATGATGCCTGAGAACTTCCCACAGAGAGGATGCTCTCCAGGGCAGGCCAATATGTTCTGTCTCCTCCCGTGCTTCTGGCTAGACTTAAAACACTTAATACATGTAAAATGATCCAATGACCAAGTTGTTCTGTGTGATCATCCTGTCCTTATCATTGCTTACCCTCTCAGTCTTTGTTATCCATAGATTTTATCTGCCAAGAGCAAGACCTCTGAAAACAATGCTGGAAGTCAAGACTCCCAACATCTAATCCCAGTTCTGATAATTGTACGTTACATAGTCTAAAGCAGTTACTTAGGGCTTCCTTCCAAGGTCTCCTAACCTGCAGAATTGCAATAATGCTATTTTTCCAGCAGAGTTCTGAGTAAGTGAAAGTTTACAGCATTTGCAATTGAAGAAGAATATGAGCAAATGCTAAACATATTTATTTCCATAAATAAATAATGAGTATCTAGGTCACTGCAGCACCTGATTTATTTTATTTGCATCACACAATCCACTAAGTTCTTTGTAATAATAATATCAGGTCAGTGGAAGCAATGTTGTTTCACAGATTCTTAGATATAAAAATGGATGGTTAAAAACATCTGCTTATAAGGACTATGCAGGAAGCTGGAACCAAACTCACCCAGAAACTTAGAAATAAGAAATTTCTTAAGAGAGATAAAACTTAGAAGTGGTATAAAACAGTGTGCCTAACAAGAATGTTTGTTATTCACCTGGTAGAAATTTTTAAAAAAGCAAACAAAACCAATTATTATACCTAAATGATGAAAGGTTTAACTGGTTCAGCAGAGTTACTAGCTTGAGATGAAGAATACTCTTCCTCAGTTAAAAATTCAAAAATATGTGTATTACAAAAAAAAAAGCCCCAAATTCCCTCCTACAATCATTATTTTCAACTAAATGCTGAACCAAATCTCCTAGGAAGCTGCACTTGTGATGGTTATGTTGCCACTGTGCAGGAATGGCAACAAGAGCTTATACTGGGGACCACATCAGTGCTGTTGGTGTTGACTGCAAAATTAACATTCCTCTTAAACCAACAGAGCCAGTTATTTTTTCCTCTGGTAGGATGTGATGCAAGGCTTGACTTGATGATTTGAGGGCTGTCAAGATTAGATTCTTCTGTCTTGTATTTTTGTGGCCATCTGATACTTTCATTCAGTAAGCTCATTTTGTATTTTCCAGAGGACCACGTGGGAATGACAGCTCAGCTGTACAACAACCACAGCAAAAACCAGAGACACCAGTGCTGTGAAAGGTGCTGTAGTGAAAACAGGAACTTTTATTTTAGTAGAGGTGAACAAAGTAAGTTTTTCCTCTAGTGACAACCATCTCAGAATAAAATCAGTACCTAAACACAGTGTCTTTAAAGGCTAGAATTCCACAGGTATAACCCCACTTTCGTTTGTTTTATAAATATTTTGCCAAATCAGGCAAAAAGGGAGTCTGTAAACTGCAAGCTGTAATTTCAAAATATCCTTTATTATTCCTTGCCTTTGAAAAAGTTTCTTTTTTAATCCCCACAGCCTCCACCACCATTTGAAGGTATCTTTCCTGACTGTTTGGATGCTGGCTGTCAACTGAATACCCTTCTCCTCCCGAGCTCGAGGATCTCCATTAGCTGTATTAGTGTACTCCTTGACAAGGCAACCAGAGAGAACCAAATCACATCTCCCCCACCCACCCACACACTTGAGTACATCTGACATTTAATTCAGCGGAGAGCAGCGGCACACATGCACATAAGTCAATAGCGAGCAGTTTTTGCCACACGATCCAAGACACCATGCCCCCAGCAATTCTACTATCAGATGAGACTGACAGGCAATTACGTCAATAACAAGCAGGAAAAAAGCCTGTGACTAAGCCACGCATTAAGAAGTTTACTTAAAACCTACCGCCCTCTTCATGAGCGAATTCACTTCTCAGTCCAGTGGCTGTTATTTCATGGTATTTCCAATAAAAAAATAAAAGCCAGGGCTCAATGTCATACTTTTTTTTCCCAATACATTGAATTAAATATACACTACTTGTTTCAACATGTCATTTTTGGCTGGGTACAAAGACACTTGACAGCAACAAGATGTGCAGAAAAACCGGAGGGGATAACTATCTAATACATGAGTACTCAACTGCTAGTGTTTGCTATTTAAAATTAGAAAGAATAGACAATGTTCTCATAAATAGCTGCTGGGTGAGGTAAGAAATGGTTTGTGAACAGGCTAGCTAATTTTTAAATATATTTTTAGATCCAGAGTTTATGCTTTGTCTAGACTATTTTCATCAAGGATCATAATCATAATAATAATGCTTCAAACATATTCTGTACTCATAAGAAAAACTTCTCCAACAGACTGTGTCCCAAGTCAAGCATAATCATTGCATTCCTCTGCACAGAACTTGACACGGGGCAGCATAAACCATCTTGAGAAACAGCAGAGACGGACCAGTGGAAACCTACACAAACAGCAACAAGGGCAGCAGTCACTGCAGTCAGAGATCACAGACTTTTTGAGGTTTAAAAAGATCTCTAAGATCATCGAGTCCAACTGTCACCCAAACCCCGTCATTACCAGTTCCAAACTATCTGTTTTTAGACTAAAATTTTACAGTCATGTATTCTTCAGAATTTTTTTCCCCCTAGTAATAAACCTCCTTTCTGAACCCTGCCTAAAAAAACCAATACCTTTTCTTTTGCGGACATGGCGAGATGGAGAAAGATCAATACCTAATACTTAAAAATACCAACATCAACAGCTACAATTAATTAATTAATATGTTTTTACCTTTCTAAGGAAAGTTTTCCTCAACATTCTTGTGCAGGCATTTTAGCTAGCTTCACGTCCCTTTAAACAGCACTAAGGAAGAGAAAGAAGGTTTTTACATTGTTTTTTAGACTTGGGGAGCTCCCAGTGCTGTCTGCACTGAAATCACCATGCCAGCTAAGCCTTGGCTAATTATAGATCTATCAGCCTCAGTTTTGGGGTTGATTTTTCAGCCAGTATGAAGCTCCACACTGCCCTAAGAGCCAGTACTAGAGCAGATAAGCTTAGAGCTGTCTCAGATATGTTTACCCTACATCAGAGCCATAAAACCACGATGTAGAGATGCAGACATAGCCAGCAATAGAAAGAATGCATGATTTGTGCATCTCAGAGCAGTAGTCCATGAAGAGGCATACTGTATGCTATTACTGATGAAAATCCCTCTGTGCACCCAATTCAGCTGACATACTATCCTGTGAAGGTGGTAAAGTCAGTGAGACAGGCCTTCACTCACTCTCTACTCAAGATGTAATCACTGGAGTAGCCCGGTGTCTTTAATCTCAACTAGAAAGGAGACGTGTTCCTGTTTGTCACATGGAATCAAAGGATTTTATTGTGCAGCCAAAAGGAACAAAACCTCTCTTAGAGGGGAAAAAAACCCACCCTACTAAAGAAAGACTAAAAAAGAGAGAGAAATCCATAATAGTTACTGGTTGAACTGATAAATTGAAAGCAAAAAGGAGATCAAACTGGTATTAAGGGAGAGCTGTGGAAAGGGCTATAAGCCAAAGAAGAGAGATCGAGCAACCAGAGGTAAATGCAGCTCTGAAAGGAGATTTAGTGATATGGCAAGACAAACAGAATGCCTATCTCAGTCCCAAAGACTGCATCACTGTGCATGCATTGCAAAAATCATGCCAAAACACAGACAGCCCACTTGGTTTCAGACAAAGGTTATGCAGGACCCAGGCACAAAGATTATACAGGCACCCAACCCTCTCCTCCATTATTTACTTTCACAGAAGGATGGGATTGGGAGGGTAGATCAGGGAAGGGTAACAGAACAACGAAACAATACCAAACACCTTCTGAGGAATGAGACAGGATCTCTCCCAGTTGTCCAAGGCCAAAACACGCAATGTAGCAGGTGAGAGAGAAATTACTTTACATCTATCCCTCTCAAGGGTAAGTAAAATGTGAGCATACCCCTGTGCTAGAGAACATAACTTTTTCTACAACCAGGAGTTTCAGAAATGTCTTATACTAACAGCTTGCTCAACAATAAAGTTCGAGAAGGTTTTTCTGCAAAATGGATGTCTTCAGGACTCAAATGTAGGGCACCTACACAGATGACAACATCCAGCCTCCAGATTTACCCTGAACGCTTTGACCATTTGGAAATCCTCCTACCTTCTTAGCATAAAAACATCTTCCTCCTGGTACTCATTTTTCCCCACATCTCTAAGGCAAACTCATTTGTTCCTTGTTTCCACGGCTTCCACACACATGCACAGAGGCAAGGAAAAGACCAGCGGCATGTGAGATAGCAGCATGTTATCCTCAGGCCTCTTACCAGGTTCAAACAGATCACTGCTGCAGATTTATTAAACTGAAGTGGTTAACATTTCATTTTATGCTCGATACATTTAAACACAGCCCTTCTTCCCCCCAAGCCCAAAACACTCACTGTTCTGAAGAAAAAATGTTTCCTATTCACATTCCTCTAAATGACAGTCCGGCTCGAGCCTTGAAGCAGCTTCTTCTCTGCTTTCCACGCTTATCTAGTCAAAGTCTCCTTAAAGTGTCTATCCCCACAGATATAAATATAAGGAAAAACAGGCTTTCGGCCAGTCTGAAGCTAGAGAATCAGATTTCTTAGACTATTAGTCAACTTCATTAAGTGACTTCAAAAATAAAGGTCAAGCTTTTAATTTAAATTTTTCCTGGGTAAGCATTTGTTTCTAAATTTACCTTTTAAATAATAACATTAGAGAAACATGATAGGCAAGAGAGGTTGGGAGACAGCAATGGAAGTAGATAAATGGTCATTAGGGAAATGGCACAAAAGAAGAGAGAAAGAGCCTGAAACTTTAAAATAAGCAGCTAAATAATCTTACGTGTTTTCAGACTGGATAAATGGAAGCACAGGTAAAATAGCCCATTAGAGAGCTTCAAAAGCAGTTAAGTGCATGTGAGGCCTAAGTATTTTATGAGATACACACACAAAAAAAAAAAGACGAGGAAGAAGAGAGATTTGCTGTAATCAGATCTAGCATGAAGAACTGTAACTGATAAAGAGGAAGATGTCTAAGTACCTAAGCTTGAGTGATTTCAGATATATGCTGCAGGGAAAATGTTACAGCATGCAGTTTTATCAGAGCACACCGACACAACAACCTCTCCTGAGGCACAGGTCTGAACATATAATTTATGCATATGGTATCAAAATCACATTGAAATATATCAGTATTACCATAAATTCTGCATATAATTCAATCATCAGGTCATGTATGTACACGTCTTTAAGAAACTCAAAATAGAACAAGGTACCAGCAGACCCGGCAGCTTCAGGAGCCACTCTTCACTTCAGCAGTGTGCCAAACAAAATGTTTTATTCGAGCTCAACATTATTTTTAACCTACAAAGACTTTCTTAGACACATATGGAATCACTGTTACAAGCCTACATGGATCTGACTAATCCTTTTTCGCAATTTTGACTTAACTTTTTTTTTCTGTTTGGGTGACTTCAGTGAAAGAACTCTTTGTTAGACAAAGGCAGACGGAATCCAATCAAGAGATTCTGTAAAGCTGAACTACAAGCAGCTGTGTAGAAAGATAAGATCCAGAAATATTTGAGGGGCAAGGAAACAACTTTATTATCAAGCAAGGTCTACTTTTGTAAACCCCCGATTTAGTCTTGTAAACAGCTGTAAAGTTCTTGTAAAATCCAAGACAAGGCAGAGAGACTTGAGCTGCTTTGCAACAATCAGATCTTGGGAAAAGAGAAAAAAAAGGAAAAAAGGAGCCCAAATCCTAACCCTGTAAGTGATAAAGGAGCAGTAGATTTAAGAGATTATACAGGATTTAATTTTCCAAATATATGCTAGAGGAGGTGATGCTTTGGGACGTATTAAAAAAAATCAAGGCATCAAAAACAACGGTGTCTTCTTAGCAGAAAGTTCACTATGGAAGAAGCACAAATGAGACTTTTGTTTCTCTGTCTTGAAATACTGCTGAAAAGTGTGTACACTTATTATTTCTGAGTACCTCAGATGCATATGAAATTATTCCCTTTAGATAAGTAAAAAGATAAACTAGACTATCCAACTAAAAAAACCCCAGCCACGATGGGAGTGAAACCATACCTCATAGTCTCGTTTCTTTCTTTCAAAGTTGAGAGAATATGACCTTCCTAAATAAGGGGTTACCAAAAAATCTGTGTTTTATTACAAAGCTCCTAGGAAATTTATCTTCAATATGATCATTTTCTATATGCAGTAATTTGCTTTCAGGTGCTAATTTTTTTTACAACCTGAGTGGAGTAGATAACACATCCTGCAATTCATGGATCATGAGCACTGGCAGAGCGAGGAAAGTTCAAAGGTTCAGAGACATCTGTGGTCCTGCAGCTCACACTATTGGAACAGAAGATGAATACGAGTCCCATCTTGAGCCCTGCTGCTTGCCAAATCTGGACACACCAAGTCATGAAGTTTACATCAGATTTCCTTCTGGGGATGTTCCTGACCATGAGACTTTCTTGGACTACTCTGAAAGGCCTCCATCCACATCCTCAGATGCACTTATTGTTAACTATAAATTGCAGAAAATATGTCAAAATATACTGTTTTAGGATACATATTTGGAGAAAATTCTTAAATCCAGGAGAAAATGCCTAACTCCGTTCCTATCTCTTCAGGCTTTTATTGGAAGGATCTCTCACTTGATCTGGTTCTCCTCCATGGTTTGTTGCAAACCATCCCTCCCTCCTCCAACAAAAAAAGCTCAGAGCACAATTCAACCTTCATCACCCCTCCAGGCCCAAAATCAATTCTCGATGCCATTTGCTGCAGATTCTTGATCTTTCCAAGGTCCTTCTGCAGCAACACGACTGGAATTTTACGCAGCAGCTTCCTAAATGAAAATCCACCAGAACTTTACACAAAGGCATAATAACTTCCTCAGATGTCTCCGCAGGGTCCAGGGTAGCTGGCAGTGTCTGGAACCCAGCCTTGTTAAAAACGGAGAGAGAGAGAAAAACACAATGTCCCTCTGTAACACTCCTGCTTGCAAAACACTGCCCAAAACATTGACTTCCCTAATTAAATTATCTCATTAGCATGAAAAGCAAACGAAGGAAAACCAAATGCCAAGAGCTGCCGTGTTAAAGGCCAGCTCATGGAGGGTTTTGTGCGGGAAGATTCGCACGGCAGAGCCGGTGGCCAAACACCTCGACTGCCGGCACAGGGCCTGGCTGGATGTCAGCTGGTGGCCAGGGTCCAAGGGTTCCTGCCCGGGAGAGGTGGGGAGGGAAGGCAGGGACACAAAGGGATTTCTTCTGCGGAAATGTGCCGTCTTCTCAAAACACATTAAGTGGTTGCCAGGACCTGACATACCTAATCTCGCCTAAGACTTCATAGTTAATAAAGCAGAAACGTAGGATAAGCTACTGTCAGTGCTGCCAAATGTCACGAAGTAAATCTCTCAAAAATTTAATTAGCAAGATTTTGGCTCTTTTGGGGATGGTTTCTTGGGCGGGGGTAGGAGGCAGAGGAGAAGGGGACTGGGTCTTCAAATCACATCTTGGACGAGGCAGGAGAAATTTCCTTTTATTTCCTGTTGTTTCCAATCATCCAGGCCCTGAGGAAGACTGATCAATCAGTCAAAACTAATACAGGAGAAAGTTCTCTGCCAAAGTAAGGTTAAACGCAACATATTTTACAGCATGAGCTCTCTGGGTCACCCGTAGTGCTGCAAAATGCTATAATTAAGAAACCATACTTCAAATTTCCCTCTTAGAGGATATTTTTAGGTCATCCCACCTCTGTCATTGTCCACATCTAAAAAGCTTCAGCCAGTACCTGGAGAATTAGTAATTTTCTCTTCCAGGACTGATGCCCTCTGACCACAGAGAATTTTCTGACACACAGTTTGTTGAAAGGAGATGTATCACTCCCCTAAATCAAGAGCACATTTACACTTACAGCATGAAACAGTCCCTAAGCATCTGGTATATTAAAAGAGCTTATTATATGCAAAATGCCTCAGAAAAAAACCCCCAAACCAAAACATTAAATCATAGAATCAGAGTCATTTAGGTTGTAAAAGACCTGTAATATCAAGTCCAACTATTAACCCAGCACTGCCAAGCCCGCCCACTAAACCATGTCCTTAAGTGCCACATGTCTTTTAAATTTACTGAACATGAGACTAGCACAGCCCATACCAACAGGCATCCAAGAATCTTCAAGGTTTTAGCATGATTTGCTGTACACTGGGATAGGGAAGTGCAGTTATCCCAATCCTGCACTAAGAAAGTGAATTCCCAGAGACTATGCAAGATCCCTACCCTAAGGAGAATAACTACAGTTTTTCCAACTTCTGGTGCCCTAAATGCAGGACTGTCACCAGCTTCCACTCACAAAGCCTCTCAAGCAACCTCACTCTTTGTTTAAGGAGTCATATATATATTCTTTTTGTAGTTTTAGAAGTTGAAAAGTGCTTGGAGAGGAGAGTTCCTCTGCATATTTCCATCTTTTTGCTTCATGGCACTGGTACCATTCTTACTCCATCAGTACTTGGCCCCCCTTTCCCTAGCTGGAAATACTGGACTTGTAGCTCACCCACAGACACCTGGAACTTTTGAATAGAAATCTTTTCATCCCAGTGCATGTCACTGGAGTTGGCCACAGCCCACTTTATCTATCCATCTGCAGTCACAGCTCATCACCTCTTATGGCCTAAGCATGTTTCATAAAATGGATTGACTTTATTTTCAGTTGGTACAATAAAGTAAGTATCACTTACATCCACTTGCTATTTTTGTTGTGTTTTGAAAGGCGATGCTTCAAGAACCGTTAGGACAGGTCCTAATGAATTAATACCACAGCCAGTATCAAAGTTAACTGCTCCTCTGCCTCTTAAAAGCTATTCCTGTTATCACTTCTTCCACCACCCTTTTTTGCTTCTCACTTAGAATTGCCACCAGTGACTCATGTTTTATCTTTTAAACTGTTGGATGAAGGCTGTTTGCTGAACGCAGTAAATCAGCAGCCCACCTTTTCTAGGCCAGAGGACTGCAGCTTTTAATTAGCTGCTTTAGAAATAACATGATCAAATAAGAAACAGCTCATGAACCAGTCAGCATATCCCTCTCAAGATATGTTAGGTGATGTAGAACCTTTAAATATTACAGACAGAAATCAAATCTTATTTGGCAAGCACCTGCTTAAATATGCATTTAAGAATACCGAGAATCTAGTCAAGAATATAACTTGAAAACTACTAGATTTGCAAGCACTGGCCAAAATGTTTGCACTTTACTCTGAATAGCAATCATTCATTTGCATTCCACTAAAGCTGTCAAAAACTTTATATGCAGTCTTGTAGCGAGATTGTTACATACATGCCAAATGCCTGTATAGCAAACATCTGGCCTCGCTTCTGTTCCAGGATTTGCCAAAGCATAAGTCCATCCGTTGTTTTTTCTTGTGACTTTTATTTTTTTTCTCTCTGCTGTGCCTGAGGTCGTTTTTCTTAAAATGAAATCATTAAAACAGGCAGAAAGAGTGGAGGAAGGAGGAGTAAGAAGAGCTGTAGCATCTGAGTAATCTTCCAGTGGGACTAATTTTACTAAGTATTTGTGCTACTGCTACCAGTCAATCACTACAAGTATTATTGAGAAGCTAAAAAAAAAAAAAATTAAAAATTAAACCGCATTTAGGAAAGAATATTGGCATAGAAAGAAGGAAAAACACATGCTGTTCTATAAACTAGAAGCTCCGTTTACTCAAATGTCCTCAATATCAATATAAAATGTATTAACATAAAAAAACAACTTGCTGTTCCCTTATTTTGCATTCATTTTACATCCGTTCTTCTCCGAGGCAACAGATCAGAATGGTGCATTGCTTTCCCCTCAGGCCAAGTGTAATAAACAGGCAGGTGTAATATAAGGCTGCAGTGTCTCAGCTCTCCTCCCCAACAATTGATCTTCCAGCCCTACGGTGTAATTCTGTCTTGGTAGTCCCTTTGCATGCCTCATTCCTGATCGGTCAATTATTTCAAATCAAGCAGAATTAAAGTGTTATTTTTGTGAGGGGGGATGATATTCACCAGTGACCAACGTGAAACTAATAAACTAATTTCCCTTTACTGCCTTGGGCAAAACAGAAAAATCCAGGTCTAGGGAAGAAAGACAGCAGCTGTTTCGTCAGTCTGTTGCCCAAATGTGTTTGCCATTTACTATCTTTAAATTGAATTTTTGCTTACAGGACAATTTTGGAAACAGAAGACAACAAAAAGAAAACAAGAAAAAAAGGCAGTGGTGAGGGTATATGACTCTGGAATACAGAGCTGTGCAGTGCAAGCTTCCCTAGAGGAGAGGACGGCACTCTGCCGTTCCCTGAAACAGAGCATATTCCTCCTGCCAGTAGCACATTTATCCAGTAGATGTCAACACCAGCAAAATATACGTGTAAAGCCAACCTTAACAGCAACAGTCGTCACTTCAATTTCCAGTAGCACATCAGGAGATAGTTTAATATTTGGAATATCTGGAAGCACTGTATTTTTTTTGCTTCTGTCCCATCCCTGCATCTTCCTGAACGGATCTGGCCTAGCCCATCTGTCAATAAACATATGTAGAGCAAAATAATTTGGTTTTCACTTTTAGAATAATTTTGTCTGGTCTGCTGAAAAATTGCTGATGAGCATGTGATTACTTTTGAACTGCATCAGACCAAATTTTTCTGAGGAGGAGCGGGGAGGACAGGGGGGAGAAATACTCTGCGGTGCAAAGCGACTATTACAAGCAAAATCTTCATAGTTACTAAATATAATCTGAAGAGGTCTGTTCCCTTCCTACCCTTCACTATGTGGTTAAGCAATGCAATGATTTCATGGATTTTGCTCTTTCCTCAAGAAGCTTCGCAGCCTACAACAGTGACCTGAGATTCCCATGCTGACCCCAGGTCAACAGATACTTGTTGTTCCTGTGAGGTTTTTTCCTTGTTTTGCAATACACCAAGGACAGTCTGTTGTAAGCCTTTTAGTGTTATTATTGCTCAAAAGACTGAATTTGCTGACAAGTTTTAACCATGCAAAAACACAAGGCCATTGCTGTTGACACTTTTAAATCTACTATTAAGATCTGACTGTTTGAACAGCTTGTGTGTAGAATCTGAAGTACAGATTTCTGTTTCTTTTTTGTTTATTTTTAGATAAACCTTGTGTTTCTACTCTGCAATGTTTGCATTTGGCTGTTGAGCATGCAGTAACAGCATACATTATATGCATTGCTTAGAGACACAACCTCGCAGCCCATCAGGTTTTTGCAATAGATGAGAAGGGAAATAACAGAACAATTTCCTGATTGATTAATCTTTCTTCACATTGCCATTTCCCCACAAACATGAGAAGGAAAACCAAAAGTATGTTGTGACATCTAATAGTGAGACATTGAAGCAAAGTATTTTATTACTGCTACGAAATTAACTAAGGAGTTTGTTTTCAGAGATCTAAAACATGACAAGGAGACATAAATGAATACATTACAGAGACATCACAGTTATTTCTCACGTGTAAACCTAACAGCTTTTACGAGAAGCATACATCCAATGAAGTAGTTTCAGCTTTAACTAATCAATCTGGCTAGAAATGCAGGCTCTCTGTAAAGGCACAAACAGTGGTCAAAGGCTGAGACTGTGAATTACCATCATCTAAGCAATTCTGAGGCATCAACAGAAGCAGGCACGGGAAGATCAGGCACAGGTATTGTGCTCCCAGTAAATAATCCAAACAGATGATGGCACTTGAGAGAACAAAGTCAGAGCTCCAAATACTAGGAAAAAGCATTGAATGCCAAATCCAGCCCCATGTGACACGAAGCGCCAGCCCCACACAGCATTTTGGGAAGCCACATCCTGCTCCACAGCTCTGGGAGCCAGCGCGTACTACCCAAGACAGAGCCATAAATAGTTTGGAGATAAGACGCATATCTTATGAGGCACACGGCAGTTTCAGAGCCTGGGATGAGCAATTCTTTTAATTACCGTCAGCATTTTCTCCGAATCCCCGTCTCAAAGAAGCAGTGGAAACTTTTGATTTGCTGCGACACCTTGATTGCCGCACGGATGAGTCACCACACCATTCCAGTTAGTCTTACGAATTTATAGATTTTTAAGGGCAAAAAGCACAGGAGGCTGTTACAATCACTCTGCTCTGACTCTGAACAGCACAGCTCTCCCAGCTCATACAGCAGCCTGCCTGGCACAAAGAGCAACTAGGAATATCTCATATAAAATTGTAATATATGCCTAAGCTTGCCCATGAGCACCAGAACAGTTCCCTCTCAGAAAAAGGAAAAGAAGTAAAATTATTGATCATTGAACTAATGTACTTGTCAACACTTTTCTTCCTAGCAGCTCCTCTGTCAAATGTTCTTGAAAAAGGGCAAGAACACTGCACAGGCAATGAGGAATGAGGAAAAAAGTGTGAGAAACGGCCCTGCCAACACCAAGGTCAGAGAAGGAGGAGAAGAAGAAGAAGGTGTTCCAGGTACTGGAGTAGGGGTGACCCTGCTGCATATGGAGAGGACCGTGAAGAAAGCTGATCCCAGAATCATGATAGAATGGTTTGGGTTGGAAGGGACCTTAGAGATCATCTCATTCCAACCCCCCTGCCATTGGCAGGGACACCTTCCACTCGACGAGGTTGCTCAAAGCCTCATCCAACCTGGCCTGAACACTTCCAGGGATGAGGCAGCCCCAGCTTCTCTGGGAACCTGTTCCAGCGTCTCACCACCCCCACAGTAAAGAATTTCTTCCTAATATCCAATCTAAACCTACTGCCTTTTAGTTTAAAGTCATTAGTCCTTGTCATATCACTACATGTCCTTGTAAAAAGTCTCTCTCCACCTTTTTTTTCCCCTAGATATCCACACTGCAGCCCATGGATGACCTCTCTTCATGGAGAGGAACCCAGGCTGAAGCAGGATTCTGGTGGAAGCTGCGGCCTGTGGAGGACCCACGCTGGAACAGGCTTATCCCGAGGGACTGCAGTCTGTGGGAGGAACCCTTGGAGCTGTTCCTGAAGGACTGTATCCATGATGGAGTGGGGAAGGAACATGAGGAGGAAGGAGCAGCAGAGAGGATATGTTATGGATTGACTGCAATCCCCCTCCCCCACCCTCCCATGGAGAATGCAGGGGTAGAAGAGTTAGGAATGAAGTTGAGCTTGAGAAGAGATGGAGGCTGGGGAAAGTTCATTTAACTCATCACTTTGTTTCTCAGCAGAAATTAATTTTCCCCAAGTCAAGCCTATTTTGCCCATGATGGTACTTGGTCACAGATCTCTCTGTCTGCATCTTGACTGCAAGCTTTTTCATTGTTTTCTCTCTTGGTCCTGCTGAGGAGGGGGACTGAGACAGTGGCTGGGTGGGGGTCTGGATGCTTGCGACAGTAAGGAAAGTCTTGCAATAAAAGAGAACTGATTTTTTAATTTTTTTTGCCAGAATCTCCCAAGGCAGTTTATGCACTCATCCTCTGTAGTAGTGGGGAGGAGGGACAGAAAGGACTGAATACTGCTCTATCTGCAATATGTTAGTGTAATTATGAAAGGCACCATGGGGAAGAACTCCTACATTATTACGAAGGCTGGGGTTTTGCTTTATTTCATGCTTTGAAGATGTGCATTCCCAGTTTCCTTCAAAACTTTTCTCCATGCATTCTATCATTATCTTTTTGCCTATCCACTTGTAAATAATTTCTAAGCTGATGTAAGTGTATGAGTTGCTTGGAATGATCTTCACAGATGGAGTGCTTTACCAATTGCTTCCCTGAATAAAGTACATATCCATTCTATTTCCTTGATCTTCTAGGTAAGTAATAACATCCACTGAGGATGGATTAGACATACACTACGAAATAACGCCTGTCTATAACTAGATGTCTTATTTCCCAGCATTCACATAATGGCCCCATTACATGCTTGATTACCGTGGCCAGGCTAAACAGAGTAATTTGTTTAGAACTTTCCTTTCTTTTTTTTCTTTATTAGCAGAAAAGTCCAATTTTGATTACTGAATCATATGATTTTCCAAAGGTTATTTTTAATGTTCCTGAAGACTGCCTCCGCTGATTCTTTAGAGACAGACTCTCCAGTGCATTTCATTCCAAATTCTTAATACTCAATTTTGCAAGATGTCCTTTCTTCTCCTGCTTTGGTCTTCATTCCCAAAGTTACAGTTTCTAGCAAAATTTTCCTACACAAGATTATCCAGTTCCTCATACTTTAAGACAATGATAAGCATTTATGTGGTACTCTTTGTCTTCAAAGCACTTTACAAACATTAAATATTTAATGCTCATGGCATCCCTCTTACTCTCAACCCCATTTTACAGGTAGGGAAACAGACTCACAGGTTAACTGATTTTGTTTCAAGTCACATCACAAGTTACTGACAGATGTGAGACCAGAATATATGAGCTCTGATTTCAGCTCCATACTCAAAATCAGACCAGCCTCGTTCTTGCACTTAAAATAGTATAAATAATAATGAAAAACCTTGCTCTTGTTCAGAGAGAACTTATCTATCTCTTTGAAGGTTCTTAATGCAATCAAAAAAAAATACAGAAAAAGCACCCTAGAATGGCCCAGGAGGGCAGCTACCAACTTTGTTTTCCATATTCTCCCTTGCCAGAGTTCTAGAGGGAAACCCACAATTGGACAATATCAGGAAAGGGGCCAGGATGTTTTCAGACATTTATATATAGCCATACACACACACACACACACATATATATATATATTCTCAACCACTACCTAAACCAAGAACAGAGACCTTCCAGCCAGAGAAGAATTTGCAATTTAAAAACTGAAGTACGCTTCAAAATGGCATCACTAAAGAGCTTTGGTATCTGATAAGAAGATTACAGTATATTCAATTGAACACAGCAAAAGCCTTTTAAAATAAAGTACGGGAATAGTGAAGCCAGGCATTTGCAACTAGATAACACGAAGCTAATCGGGCAGTGCGAAAGGTGCGCCCTGCTGCAGGGAGCATGCAGGAGCCAGGCAGCTTTTGGAACTCAAATAATGAGGGGGTTTTTTTTTAGCTTTAACATTTTTCATAATCCAAGCAGGAGGTCTAAACACAGGCTGTATGCAACACTAACTGTATTTCCCTTTAACAGCCTCCTATGGGAACAAATGTTCAGTGTCAGGCTGGTACTATACGTCCATTTAATTGAGCTGAGAGAACTCTCCTGCCCTCGAAGAAAGCTCATCTCTTCTCTCCATGGATGTGACTATAGAGCTAGCAGATAATATCTCACTCATTATTTATACAACCACGTAATTATCTCCCAGAGACTCCCCATTTTGTAGAAGTTTCTTTTTTGGAAACATCATCCGTTGTCTGAATGGAAAGCCAAATCCAGCCCTAGATACTGTGACAGTAAGTGCCATAACCACCAACAGTCAATGCGAGAGCATCCCTTGCTACCACATGTGGGAAGCAGCAGGGGAGCCTGCAGTACTGCTAACATGAAGGACATGCTCCTGGAATTACACTGGATCTATTTAAGATTTCTCTTGGGAAATGCAGGCACATGTGCAAGATCAACAGTACAAAACCACATTCAGTAGTTTTAGAGAAACATGGGAATGGTAGGAGACAAAGATACACAAAAAATAAATCTGCATATTGCATAGTTGCCTCCTCTGTGCCATTGGGTTCTGTCTTCTTACATTGTGACAGGGCCACCAGATACAAACACTCTTGATACCAGTTTAACCATGACGAAATCTGCTGAGGTCAAGAGTTGTTGTTATCCCTCCTCTTCAGCTGATGAGCTGAGTATGGAAAGTACAGACCAAACCTAGAAGAAGCCCTCAGGTAGGGAAAGCAGAGCTCAGACATTATATCCAGTTTAAACATGTGCAAAATCCCTCAAGGCTTGTGTACCTCAGAGCCCATAGGAAGCCACATCACTGCTAATAAAGCTGTTTAGGTGCCCAATGTCCTGCTGTTGTATAAGCCAAAAGGAACATCATTTGGCCATTTATTTCTGCAGGAACACTAAAAATACCCAAATGAGGTACTGTGGTCCAATTCCCATGGTGTCATGTCATGAGCCCCTCCAAAACACAGGGATGCTTTGAGTTGAGCACCAAAGGGAGGTAATACAGTGTGACTCATCCTGCTGAGGGATCTGGTTTCCAGCTTTGGCTGCCTATATAATTTAAGCACAGGGCACTAAAGAAATCTGCTGGGCTCAGAGTTTCCATGCCAGGAACTGGATGCCGATGCACCTGGCACAGCATTGGGACAGAGCTCTCTTTCAGGTGGTGCTGTCGGTTTTTAAGTCCAGCTTAGACTGAAGACAAGGAGTGGGTATAATCCTTTGCTCTTTGAGACGTCCTGTGTGACTCTGGGCTCAGCTCAACAGAGCACTGGAGCTCATTGGAGAGAGATAAGAAAAACAACCAAAGGTGTGCCAAACGAACACTACGTCCCCACCACTCTGCTAACAGAGCTTTTGGGTAGGCTTAGCCAAACCCCACCTCTCAGCCAAAGCTCATGAGGGAGGACACTGGTGTTTCTGCAATTTAGCAAGAGTGCCATTACCTTCTTCATGCAACCCCATGCTCAGCTACTGCATGAGGTTCAGGCTTCTGCCTTCCTGCTCAGATGGGGGCTGGTTTGATTTTTTTTTCCCCATTTAATTTTTAAGATTATAGGATTTACACATACTCTGGTAAAATATTTTGTAGCACTGCCACGAAACAGCAGAGTGGAGGCAACACGCACATATTATGAAAGATCTGACATTATAATATGTAGCTTTTCTGTTATAAATTACATTGACCAGCTAAAGTACAGGTTACAGTATGGTCTATACAAAGTCATGTTGTGTCAGTAATGCGCATATGGAAGGAAAAAGAAACAACAATTTCCTTGTGAATTTTAATACACTTAGCAAAATGGCCAAGATAAAATTCCTTGTGGAGGGGGAGTAAAACACTCTTTATGAAGTCACTGAGGTATTTTAGATGAGAAAAATAACTATGCAGTTGTCACAACTAGGGAAATACCAAATACCACTGAATTGAAGTCCTTTTCAGGAATGTACAGAACACAGTTTGCTGCTACTGTCTTTTTTTAATCATGAACCACTGTCTGTCTGAAGCAGCCAAGAAAACCTGACTATCATATTCACTGGTCATACAAGCCCTTTAAAAGTTACTGTGCACATCCCTCCACCCTTCCAATGCCATGACTTGGGGCAGCTCAGGGCTCACTGCCCTGGCAGCAGTGGGGTCTCGGAATGATGGGAGAGACTCAGTGAAGGAGGTCCCAAATTAGATTGGAAGGCAATTGGGAGGGTGAAGGAGCAACAACAGCCCCTGCTGCCTTTCCCAGTTTTCTCCCCCAGTGTTGATAATTCTTTCAATCAACTTCTTCCCTATATTCTTAACACATCTCCATTTTGTCTCCCATTTCTACTCATCACCTCCCCTTCCATGTGCTCCTGTCCAGGTCCCTTTCCCTCTTTGCTTCATGCCCAAGGAAGAATTCCTCCAAGACCTTCCCCTGACCTCAAACAAGACTGACCCAAACAGGTGGTTTGCAAAACTTTCTTTACTTGGGTACTCATATCTTTCTGACCTTGTTTTTTCCAACTTAAAATCCCTAAATTAAATCATCAGGTGAAGCATGAGTGACCTGATGCACCAAAAGTCTGGCAAGCTGACATCATTAAAAAGAAACAAAGGACTCATATCCTATTTGAGAGGTTAAGAAGCAGGTGGGAATGAAGTGGTGCTAAAAAGGAAGTGACAAGCTTATGATTTATTAAGCTTCTAAGAGTAGTTTCTTCTGAAAACCAGGGGTAAAAAAATATCCCTCCAAAATAAGGTATTGAGCAACAACTTTTAAAGAGAACCAACAACCCCATTCTGTCCCAATTCAGCTATCTACTGCTAACTCCTCACAGGGGACTTTAGTTTCGGACAATTAATTTTATTATCTTAGAAAGGAAAATGTGAGCAGCCAGCAGGAAAACCTGCCACTCAACCAACCATTTCTATTTGCAATGGAAATCATGGAGTTAAATCCCACGGTGCAGTTTTTTCCAGGAGCATCCCTGCCACACCCCAACACCTGAGTGCAAAAGAAGGGCCAAAACCTGTGATTATGATTTGTAAGTAGAAACAAAGGACTGTCTCTTAATAGAATCGTTTTAAGGATGGCATACAATAATTTATTCTCTCCTGCACTGCCTCTGCATACCCGCTGCTGGCAATGCGACAGCATATAAGCACTGAATGTTGTGCTCAGTAGCTTAAGAGCTCCAAGACAGATTGTCATTCTGCTCATTCTTCCTGGGCCAAAATGTGTTTTCCCAGAAAAAAATAAATAAATCCTCTCTTCCCAAAACAAATACACCCCCCTTTCCTCCCCCGCAGTCATCTTCAAATTTTGAGAAGAATTGGAGTGGCACCACCCTCGGACGAGGCAAAGTAGGGAACGCATCCTCAGGAGGTTTTTATTCTAGACAGAGAGCCTCTCCCCAAGACAGCTTTTTGCCAACACATGGAGAGTTTTGAAAACGAAGGCAAAAGCCTCCCATTTGACTGAATTCAATGGGAAGGCAGCACGGCGCACGGAGCACTGGGGCAATTTGCTCTTGGCAGCCTCTCTCGCTAAGTAGGTGGGCTGCGTTCAGCGCCAATTAGGGGCTGACGTTTTTCCTTAGGTACAATGCGCTGCGACACGGCTCGGACTGTTCTTCCCTCCCTGCATCTGTGTTTACTGTGGCTGTTCATTTTCCCTGTTGGCAAGGGGGATGTTTAATAAAGCAGGCCATTCCCTAGCTACAAAGGCGCTATATCATCCTTGGGTGTACGTACACATATGGTATGAAATTTAATGCTGCTAAAAGTCAGAGCAACTCCTGCCAGAAATTTTTGATGGCAGTGTTGTAAAAACAACATTGGAGCGAGATGCAGTTCTCTGTTTTCTGATACCGGGGGGAAAGGGAAGAGACAGCACGGTGGGTTTAGCTCTGAAGTTAAAAGGAAGACATAATAGTGAAGAAACAGGAGCAATATCCAGATTTCTAAATTCCGTGTTCCCAGTTCAAGGTCTAAGCTTTGTTTTGGCTTGTGCTGCTCTACAAATGGAGCCAAAGAGGTTCTCGATCCAGCTTTTTATTTCCTGCTGTGTTAAGCTACAGGAATGTTCACATCTAGGCTCTGCTTTGGTCTTGTCTCTAATTAAGGCAGCTTATTTTTTCAAACATGCTACCTGAGACCTGCTGATGTTGCTTCAGGTCATGTAGCCATGCTTCAAACTGCTTTCTAGTATACCTAATAGTGCCACAGTGATATGTTCAGCTTATTACTGTAACAGAAGCAGTAGGGTCATGGTATTCTCTGCAAAATACTTCTGTAATGGAGTGGATTAATTTAATGAATGCCATTTACTGCAGCAGAAGTGACAATGATTTGATGTTTTGTTACAATTAAGACTCATTAGCCACTGACTTTTTTCTTAGTTGTCTGACACCATAATAGATGTAACACATCTCAGATACAAAAGTTCTGAACTTCTTTCTAGTCATTTTTAATAAACATGAGGGAAGTGAGAATGAAAGTCTTGGCATTCGGCTGCTTGAAGTGGCCTGCTTGAGGGATGCCACATACAGCTCCCCACCTGAACTACTGAGAGAATTCACAACTGCACCAGCTTCCAAGAAATCACTGGATCATACCTGGCCCTGAAGCTTTCAACCAAACAACTGGAAGTTTAATCCAAAACATCTCACCACCTGGCTAAGACACAAAAAGGCTTTTGAAAAGGAAGTAGGCAGAGGCAGGTCTCGATGCTTCACTGTTAACAAGATCCCAGAACTCTGTCAAGACAGGAATCCCTGCATTGGAGAACCTGCCTGTGCAGGGACCAGCGTGCCCTGCCACGGGACGGATGGAAAACTTAAACCTGATTTTAGTAATGATCTCTCCTTTCTCACTCAGCATCTGAATGCTGAGGAATGATCCTCATGCTCTTCTACCAATGCAAAATCTTTTGTTCCTTGAGAACACAACTGCTTTGCTTTTACAAATCCTGAACAGCAGTATGCTGAACACTCAGAAACAAAAACAAAATCCCCTACTAAATAAAAAATGCATTGCCAAGTAAAAACAATATTGGTCAAACCAATGTCACTACATTCCAGGTTAAGCTTTCAGACTACAAGAAGTCAAAAGCCAAAATAATATTTTTGCAGATGCAGCATTCCCCAGCATTGTTGGGGACACAAGATCACGCTCAGCTGTACAACTTGCAAACACATCTTACTCAGCACAGGAAAGCTACCAAACCAATTCAATTGTCTAAGTCAATAGCATTTAAAATCTGGATTGAACAAACTATACATATATTTACAAAAAAAGCCCAGCAGTCTACAAATACCCCCCAAAATCTCAGAAAGGCCCATAAATGTAAAAGATTTTATTTTTAAAATAAAATTAGGTATTAATTGGAGGGAAAAAATCTTAAACTTGCAAATTATAAACCATTCCTTTAATATTCAGTAATGATATTTTTAAAAATGTTTTCTGAGTCACCGGTACTTTTTCTTTAATCAAAAAAGGAACTCTAAATTTTTTAGCTTTTAGTCAAATCAAAGTAACAATCTGGCTGCAGTAGGTGCTGCATAGAAAATCATTTCAGAATATAAGGTTGTGAGTGAATAATCCAACAACAGCAAAATGAAACCCCCCAAAAAAACTGGAAAAGGAACACAAAAACTGGCTTGCTTGCCTTTGAAACCTAAAATCAGAAAGATTAAAAAAAAAAAAAAAAGAACTTGGAAATCAAAGAAAGAATTAATACTATGTCTTATTGTTCTTGTGCAAATTCAGCATCATTCCCTCCCATTCTACCTGGGTTGGACGCACATACATTTGCCAAGACAGACATAAAAACACACTGTATTGTTAAAATTCCCAGCTGATGATTCCTTTGGAGCAAGAGATCAAGCCATGGCAGCCTTAAGATGTAAGAAGAAAGCAAAAAGTAGGAGAGAAAGATGAGGTGACTCAGTAGGCAGGACTAGAAGCCTGAAACCCAGATGTTTGACAGCAAAAAGCATTGTGTGGGGAATGCTTTAAATATTCTCCCATCCTTAGGCTTCTCCAGCATTTCTGAGAATGACTTAGGCAGGAAAGACTCTCCCTAAAACTACTTGTAGAATTTGGTATTTAGACACTGCTGGCTGCAACCTGAAAATGAGCCACTCATGCAAATTCCCAACTCACTCTCACCTACCTGCAATCTCTGTTAACTCTCCCTTGCAGAAGCAAACCTGAGCAGTAATGAGTAGTAATGCGCTAATGAACGGAATAAAAAAATCTGGTTTTCCTTTCTGTTGTAGAGTGAGGATAAAAAGCACACTCCTGCTCCCTCATCCCATGCCAGAAGAGTTATAACCCCGTGAAAATCACTTGAGTTAAAGATAAGCTGGGAGCTTCAACTTTATATTCATTTTTATCAAATCCTCGAAACTGCTTCATGGGGTTTATTTTAATAGGTATTTCTACTAACAATAATAACACCCCTTATCTGTACTAAGGAAGAGAAAAAAAGCAGATTGCATCATAAATCTTAGTCATGCCAGCTAATAATCTTCAAAATCATCCTTTTAACATGGATGGCACCTATTAAGTCAAAGTACTTTTATCCTGCTGGTTTAGGAATACAGTCTCATCCCAGCTCCCGTTATGAAAATGAAAGATTTTCAACTGCACTGGCAGCTGCAGAATCATAAAACCCTTCAAGGGCCTCTGAAGCTGAGCTGTAAGCATGGCACCCCTTATCTAAAATTAGGGAAAGGGGAATAAAAACTCTAGAATGCTATGTTTAACGCCCCAGCCCCTCAATGCAGGGCTCTGTCCCTCGTTTTTTTCTAATAAAAGAGTTTTAAGTGTCAGTTGCAATGTAATTTTGTTTATTAAAAGCAGAAGAGTTATGGCAATGACTATGTCAAACCTGAACTACAAAAAGGAACATGTATTTGCAGTCTTTTTACATAAGTCACACTGATAAACATCATTTATTTCACAATTGCCTATGATATGCCATACAATGTACATTTATATATGTTTAAAGCAATTTTATTCCAAGAGATGTACATCTGATTTCAGTGGAGAGTATGTTTTCCAAGATGCATTAAGGTCTAACTAAATTTATTTTTTAAAAGAAGAAGAAGTGTAACTTATTGCAACAATGCAAACTATTATTGTCATAACAATGTAAAGTACCCATGGATTTAATACTACAAGTGCTCTATTCATCACAATCTCATTTGGCAATAGTGTCATTTCATAGTATTTTATTATCCAAACATTTCTTCAAGAGCAATGCCATCTCACAGAAGACGTGCAAAAACAAGGGCACGTTCACTCCAAAGTGTCTGAATTGTAGTTCTTTATCAAATTCTTTGAAAATAAATACAGTCATTCCACTAGCATTTCATTCTTCTTCCAAACATAGTAATAGTAAGGCCATAATGTTTTTCAGCTCTAGAGTATGGAATATAACATAAAGGCAGAGAAGATTATGATCTTCGCAAGATGGAGGCAGGAAGCGACCTACTCAAGTCCCAAACTATGTCATGAACAGAGTGACAGAAGAGGTTTGGGATGTAAGTCCAGACACTGGGCCACACTGCTGCTTCAGCTCTTAGATGCTACCAGCTTTCCATTAACTATTTCTAATTAATGTATTAGCACAATGAACTAACATCAAAATCTTCGCTGTAGTAGGGTGACTTATTAGGTCATAATAGGGTGTAATAGGTGATTTATGCAGGTTAACAGGTGATATGTGACACTATTATCTAAACTTTCAGTATATCGGTGGTTCCCTGTGAACTGACCTTCTCCCATGCCACAGTGTGAGATATTCAATATCCCTATCCTTGTAGGGTAGGGATTGCACTCACACCCATGCATAACCTTGGGAATCACCACTGATGCTCAGCACCTGCCACAGCCAAACTACGAGTCACCCCAACCAGTGAAGGACCCTAAACACAAGGGAGCAGTTTAGGAGCCATTTTTCTACAGCAAACAGGTTGGTGGTATCTTTCCATGGCCTGTTTTACTGCCCAATGCAACACAGCAGTCCCGGTCCAAAGAGGGTCGTATGTCTCAAGTCATTCAAAAGAATGTTCCATCATCAGGGAGAAAAACCAGATCAAGACATTTATAGCAACATGAATGCCAATACCTGAGTGTGAAAGCATGAACTCACAGGTATCCTCTAAATGCACCTTTTTAAAATCCTGGGGTTTTCATAGTTTAGGCACTATGAACTACAGTGCTGGAACTATTAAACTGTATGTTCTTACCACCTTTCCTCCAGCTTTAAACACCCCCTGACATACATGACATGCACCTCATAGCTCAGACCATGCCACCCTCTCCTGCAAAACCCTCCATGAGGCTGTAGGTCCCCAGTCTCACCTTCAGGGACCTGAATCCTTCTCCCCACCCAAGTCTCCCCTCTTCTCCCTTCTTGCTGGCTGTTGTCATCCTTGCTGCTCTCCTGCACAGCGCCCTTCCCCACATCTCCCTCTCTCAGATCTTGCTGCCGTCATGGAGCCTAGCAACGTTAATCTGCCACTCATTTATCATATTTCAAGCTCAGATATACAAATCCGCTTTCCTTTGTCCATTTGGATCATTGTTGATTCCGTTTTATGGTCTCGATTCCTCTTTTTCTAGTCCTTTGCTTATGGGCTGTTGTTTATTATTATTTTCCTATCTGGAAGTTAATCTCTCTGAAGCCAGAGTCCTTGCTGCTGCCTTGCTCCGTTCAGCATGAAGCGGGTGCTCTGTCAGGGCTTGATAAACCATTTGTCATTCAGGCAGCGGATAATGCGGCTGCACACATGTCCATTTTAAGCAGCATATACTAAAGCACTGAGAATAAAAGTGTTAAAATAGCACTAAAAGATTTATAAATATATGTGGATTTTTTTTTTCCTCCGTGAGAAAGACAGGAGGCAGGAGTTGCTTTGCTGGGCCAGGCTTGAGGAGGTATTTAAAACCTGCACCTCCTTGTTGTTTCAACAAGGGTTTCGGTGACCCCGGGCTTCTGTAGAAACCCCCTTTTTGATATCTCCAAGTGGACAACAATAATTAAAAAGACACACTGAAAGTCAGGAATTCAAATTCTTTCTTATCTTCCTTATCAGTGCTATAAAGCTAATACTTTTCTTTGTTGTCCACCCTCTCCACTGGAGGTCGAGTTAGTGAATGGTTGGGAGAGGACAAGCATTACCGACCAAACTTAACTACAACTACTTCTCCCTCTGCACGCTGGCAGCAGCAAGGGTGGTACTGGTAGCTTCCTGCAGGTTAAATAGAAACTTCCCTTTGACACAAATAATTCACTTGTTCTCTGTATTCTTTGGACGTCACACTGCGTGTCATGTCACCGTCTGAGGAATTATTTTTACTTTCACAGCATCTTATCTGCTGTCTGAGGTGGTCAATACTTACATGTTAAAAATCTCACTATACAAGGGAGACTTCAGAGAGAACATAAAGAGCTCCTTGCTTTAATTCCTGCTGTGCAAGAGAATTATGGCTCCATTTGGAGATATCAGAGGTGCCAAAAAAAGGGAACTTTCCAAAATATTTGTTGAAGACTTTCCTAGCAGCTCGGCCCAGGAGGAGCTGAAGAGAAACCATCCTCCCACCTGGGCTGTCGGCAACTGTCAGTCCAGTTAATAGGTTTTTAAGATAATTTTAAGAACATAAAAACCCAAACTAGAGGCAGCTAAAGCAAATGATGTCTTTTAAACCACGCCTGTTCACTTTGTCACAGACATGTTGCGATGGCTATGGGTATCCATAGCCAGAAACTAGGATACAGAAGGATAAAACTTCATTCTCATAGATTTCAGGAAGTTCATGGTGAGGAAACACTTCTCAAGTGTTTTTTCTTCCCCAGGGAGAAAAAAAATCATAACAACTGTGTCCAGGTGTTATGAAGTTCTCCTTGACATTATCACCACCAGGCAGAAACCTTCCAAAACCAGGAGCTGTGAGGAAGGTGCCATGGGGTCTGGAAAATACGGAGACCAGCACGAGTTAGCAGGCATTTTTATACTGGCTGCTTTAATTTCACCAGGCAAGAGTCTGGGATTTCATCAAAACAAGATATGCAATACATTCGAGTCTTTTTTTTTTTTTTTTTAATTTTTAATAAAGTCTTGCCTTTGCTTTTCTCATTTTTCTTGTGACAATCTGAGACAAAATGACAAGGATGTCCAAGAGTGTTTCTATGTGCTTCTAATAATTTACCTGAGGGAGTAAAACCACAAATGCTTGAAACAGGTTTTACAGTTAATACATTAGAACTAGTACAGAAAAAAATGACTTGAAAATAAACAACCTCCCACCCTTATTACTGTGTACAAGCTTACGTGGACACTGAGATTTCAAAACCAAATTGCTCATGATTTTTTCTGTTTGAAAAGTGGATTTCTGCTATCTCAATACAGGCTATATTTATTCTAAAATTAAGGCCATCTGTACACAAACTTGTACAACTATAATTAAACTCATTTTTTGAAGTCCAGTTTAATTACTTTGGTGACAATGCTTGTATATCAGCTTTTAGTTTTATAACTAATTAAAAATGAAAAATTTACCTTTTAAAAAGCTCTTTCCTTGAAGTAATTTGCATTTACAACAGGCATCCAGTTAGTTTCTAGTATGAGTTAGCTATCTACTTCTGCCATGAAAAGACACTAAAAATATCTGCTCTAAATGAAAATTAAACCATCCCTCAAACTACTCTTACAGGTCTTTTCATGGGATCATTAAATTATCCATTTTACTTTGTATCTGGGACATTCCTATATATTGCAACATACATCAGGGGCACCCACAGCCTTGGATGGCCACTCTAGTTGACATTTATATGAGACTGAAACCTAAACAATAAAGCAAATTAAGAAGTAAAATACAACGTATATCTCACTTAATCCTCCTTGCAGGTTTTACTGGACAACTGGACTATAAAACCCAATTTGATTAATTTTCTTTGAAATCTGAAGACAAATTCTAGTAATTTTTGGCAGTGTTCACAATAATATTTCTTTTCATAATAGAAGCTATGAGGTTGTGGAAGAACAGGGTTAGATTTGGTCTATGGAACCTGGATGCAGCTTTGGCTTGAACAAGTCTGCTCTCTCTGTATCATATCAGTGTATGTCACACTTCCTTCCCTATGTGCATTACAAATGAGACCTCATGCTACCACTGCACTGTGTCAATTACGTGTATTTTGTCCGAATGTTGTAAAAGGGATCCTGCTATTTCTGATGTGCTGAAAGTGGTTTTTTGGTTTCTTCTCTTCAAAGTAATTTTATACTTATTTCTCAGTTAGTACTTCTGAAACCCAAGGTAGGAGAGAAAGGCTGGAGAACAGGTCTAATGTATGCACATCAATTTTTAAACAGTTTTTTTATGTTCCCTGGGACGAAAGCACATGCAGTTTGGCTCACTTAGGAAAGTCACAACATCCCCCAAAGTCTCCTTTCTCCAGCTACAGCTCGGGCTGTCTCACTGGAAATCTCAAACCTTATCAAGGTCAAGTGCTGCAAGGAAGGAGCCTGGTGATCTCTTCAAACGGCTGCTACAGGGATTATTTTCCCAGACTGTTTGCCCTCTCCATTCTCCACTGTATCAGCGTGTGCATCTTTGCTCTCTGTGCCCTTTCGGACTGTTATCCCTCCCGTGCTCTTGGTATGCTGACTCCCACCTTTGATCAGCAGTGTCAGCCCTCACCACTTCATCACAATGCTCCGTTGCCACTCATCTGTAGCCCACACTCTCTGCACATATTCACAGAACAGCTTCTCTGAGGGGAGAACAAAGCAAATCTCTCCCTCCTTTCAAAATATTTGGTGCCACGCACAGAAGACGCGACCATTTAACACAGTGTACTCTGGTTCCTGCTTATCCCTTGGAATAACTGCCTTGCTGTGCTCCATCTCACTTGCCATCCTTGGCCATGCCAGCCCTTCTTTCCTGCATTACACTTTGCACACAAGGATACTAGGAGGGAGGTTGAATGCTGGTTTCACACCATGTGCACATACCACACCTCCTGACGAGGAGATCAGTCCATGACCCTGGCTTGGGGGATCTTCTGTACGATTAAGTAAACAAAATATATAATCAACTACATTCACTACTGATAGAAAAATGTTAAACAAGAGCAGGTGACACCTTTCTCCGACCCTTTTGTACAACATCATTACTTTTTTCTCTGGACACAGCATCCATTCTGGTAGCTGGAGTTTCAGCTACTCTAATTCCATCAGAAGCTGATGGAACAGCAGTAACTCTCTGCTGCTCATCTAAAATTAACTTTGTGTTGCTCCACAGCATTATATCCTACCTCAGAAGTCCCTGTGTGTCTGTCATGAGACTCATCTTCGGAGTTTCCAAACTGTGCTGGGATGTCCCGCAAAAATAGAAAACAAATAGGAGCTCTAGAGAGCTCAGGGGTCGTGGGACTGCAGTTCCTCCCATTGCAGGTCTGCTTGGCCCATCTTCAAAATAAAGTAGAAATGAAAATAGTGGAGCAGGAACTCACATGAAGTGCATGGAAGCTTGTCTGTCTCAGTAGTACACTGTGGCACTCAAAACAAACTCAGATTTACTAAATAAATATAATATTAAGTTCTTATCTTTAAAATACTCTGGGATGTATACACACATATTTAAAGCATGATTCTAGGGTAACTACTGATTAGACGTTTCATTTCTGCATTTCACTCTGTTTGGAAAGAACACTACGCTGCTTCAATTCTATTCATAAGTGGTTTCAGTTTCTGTCTTTTATCCAATGGCACAGCTCTACAGTCATTAATTTTTTAAAATATTTAATGTAGCTGAAGTGCCATAATATGGAAGAGGTTTCCAAACTGAAACAACAATTGTAAATATTTTCCTAAAGGAAACTGGAGGAGAGCTCTCCCTCAGTCAGAGAGGCATTTCTCTTGTATGTGGAAAAACTGTTGAAGTCCAAACAAAATATCTTCCATTGGCTCGATATTTCTATTTTGCTAAAAATTTGTTTTTAAAGCATGAGTGGGAAGAGGCACTTTCAATGATTAAATCCAAACTTGTAGGCCAAAATACTCAACAAGGCTTTTTCAGTACTCCAGCACAGACATTTGTCTGCCTCCTCTGCTAAAGGAAGGCAGGCTCTGTTGGATTACCACAAAGGCATTGCTATGGAGTGAGAAAAATGGAGTTTCTCCATCCACAGTTTACTCTATTCATGGAGAAGAGGGGGATCACTGCAGTTCCTGATGCATTCAGCAGATGCTGTGAGGGAATTATACCAAAGATCACAGCATCTTTTACAGAAACCAAACTCCATACGTCTGGACACAGAAAAGCCTGAAATGCTGCCACATCACTAGAACGACCTATGACACATGGCAGTAGCTGTTAAATTCCAAATCCTTTATTTGATTAAGCCTTAAGAGTCACAGAATCACATACAACACAGAATTGCAGAGGCTGGAAGACCAGCCTACAGCAGGCTGCCCAGGGCCACATGCAGTCAGGTTTTGAGTGTCTCCAAGGATGGAGGCTTGACAACCTCTCTGGGTATCCTGTTCCAGTGTTTGCCCCTCCTCATAGTAAAAGAGTTTTCTTCTAGGTTTAAATGGAATTTCTCATATTTCAGTTTGTGCCCACTGTCTCTTGTCCTGACACAAAGCATCAAAGAAAGGTTTGACTCTGTCCTCCTTATTGCCTCTATCAGATATTTACCCACCTTGCTAAGACCCCTCCCGAGCCCTCTTTTCGCCAGGCTGAACAGTCCCAGTTCGCTCAGTCTCTCCTCAAACAAGAGATGCTCCAGGCCCTCAACTACTTCTGCCAGCTTTTGCTGGGCTTATTCCAGGAAGTCCACATCTCCTCTGCACTAGCGAGCTGAGGACTGGACCCAGCACCTCAGCTAGACCTCACCCAGGCTGAGCAGGAGGGAAGAATCACCTCACCCAACCTGCCAGCAATGCTTCTCAATGCAGCCCAGGTGGCTGTTGGCCACCTTTGCCCCAAAGGTACATTCCTGGCACGTGGTCACCTCAGGACCCCTAGGTCCTTCTCTGCAGAGTTGTTTTCCAGATGATCCTTTATGGTTGTGGTTACCTCCCCCCACTGGGGCAATGTGCAGTGAATTGTCAAGTTTTCAGGTCACCACACTGTCCATCTATCTTGCCTATACTTCATCAGCTGGTCTTTGAGGATGCCAAAACCATGCCCAGAACCATAACACCTGGGTGTTTGCAGGACAGTGCTTGTGCCTGGGTCCTGGTGTTGTTCAGTTTACTGTACAGATACAGCCCATGATGAGTGGACATAGTTCTGCTGTACCTCCCAGTGGAAATCACCCAAAATTAACATTTCACCAGTAAAAGGAAGTTGCCAGTAAGACAGACCTGAAATTCAAAGGTTTCCTTTATGTTGAGAATATAAGAACAGCTGAGATTGGCTGCACTGCTCTCCAACAAGGGCTGACTCCGTTGCCTAAACACAGGCATTTAGCACCATTTGAGACCCCCCAGGGTATATGAGACATCTTCACAGAGTCAGCAAGGCAAATATGAAAACAGACCTACAGGAAACCCATACCCATCTGGCATGGCAAGCTGGAGGCACCACAGGAGACCCTGAGGCATCTTAAATGGCACTGGATGTCTATGCTGAGCCAACTGAATTGAGACCCAAGCATTCAGATTCAGAAACTCTTCTCATATATTTATTTCCAATGCTCTTATGCTTATAATATTTACAGGGTGACATTTTCAAGTTCCACTCCGTGACCACATGGCTACAAACCAAAAAATCCCAGCTTTTATCAATGTATTTTTAGCACCAAGCCACATGAGTGAACAATAGCAACAAATACACAAAATATTGAGACTCAGTTTAAGCATCCTGAGCCAGGTCTTCCAACACATTCTGCCTGAACACGTTGACTAAAGTTATCACCAATATATTTCCCTTTAATCAGTTTTCTGTGGATTGCCTTTTGAGCAAGCACTGTGGGCTACCAGCAGGCCCAGCGGTCCACACTGCCAGTATCTGTGCCTTGTGATTTTCTCACTCATTCCCTTCAGGAGCAAACATCATGGAAACCTGTAACAAGATTAGAGCACTACATGTCAGGTGAGTAATAGTTATAAGCTCCATGACCTCACACTTCAAGTTCATACACATCTCTACATTTAGAAACCACGAGTCCACATTTGTTTTTGTTTTCTGCATTTTAAGTCAAAATAATTTCTCCGATGGAACGGATAATATAGTCGTGTAAAAAAGGGAGAGGTTGCACAGGAGAGATGAGAGGCAGAAGAGGAAAGTGAACAGGCTGCAAACAGCAACACAGGAGATGCAGGATCCTCTGAAACTTGCCCTGCGCTTGAGGAAATACAATGCAGAATTACACCTTAAATAATACTGCAGGGTTTAGAGAAATCTTTTATCTGAGTTTGATTCAGAATGTTTCTTACGGAAGGGCTATGCTTTCCTCTGTAAAACACACACTAAATGCATTGCTCACAAATTATAGTATTTGATTCTCAGTTGGATGAAAAGACTTTTTTTTACTACACTCCTGCCTAGAGACATTTTTCCCTCCCTCCATTCCCATTCCCCTCACAACCCCCATGCTTTCTTTTTAATGTAAACATTACTTGAAATTATTGCAGTACAGATTAACAACTATTAATTAAAAGTGAGGAAGATTTATTGCATCAGACAGGGCTGCTGTAACAGATCAAATAGCAGAAGGACATGGAGCACAATGTGCTGCAATTGGAGGCTTAATGCCTTTTAGATCACAGTCCTGTGTGTTTCATGGGTGTCAGGTTGGGCTCGCACCCCACCAGGAGTGGGTTCCTTGCTTGCATTCCAGTTATACCTGTAACATAAGACTATGATTTATGAAGAGGGACCAGATAAAAACACGGTCTTACAAGAAGGCTGCAACAAAACAGAGCCCAACTAATTCTGAAGCTATTTTCTGTCCTTGTGTTCACTCTTACACTTGGTGTTAAAAGGCTTTAGAGCCGATGGTTTCATTGCTGAGGATTTCTCCGCAGCGTGATCCACCCTCTGCTGTGGAGAGCTAAGGAAGATTTACTTTGAGCTCAAGTGACAGATACTCCTAGACCAAAAGCATGGGGCTTTGGAACTGTGGCCCCAGTGTCGCCGTGCATTTGCAAATAGCTCTGGACGCGGTAATGAGATGCCACAGGCTGGTGAGGTTCTTTACTGTGTTGTTTCTGCAAAACTACTGCAAGATCTATCAAGATGTTTTAAGGAGCTCTGATCCGTGCAAACATACAGGAGTGCTGGCACCTAAAGCCAGCTGTCTCTTGGCAAATGGCAGAGGGTACCTCACCAGGAGGAGTGCTGTACCACCTCGGCGAGATCTGTACACGAAACCTCAGGAACAATCATCAAACTCCATCTACAGCTAGAACATGCAGCACAAAACAAAAATCCCCAGATAAGGTATTTATTAATCAACCAAACAGGAATTCAGATGATGCGAGGATCCCGATTATATATCATGTCGAGAAGCAATAAGCCACATGGAAAAAATCAATTTCCGAGATTAATAAAATGATCAATCCTGGTCATTAGCAGCAGTTACTTCTCTAAGACAGATACTGAACTGAGACCAAACACGTTACCCGAATGGTTACCTATCAACCATGAAATGGAAACAACCTATTGTTGATTCAGCTCAGATCTGAGGCTAATGATCTGGGGGGGGTGGGGGGGTAAAGACTTATCAATCTTGTGATGAGTTCATCGAGCCATTCTTTCACAGTCATGGGGGGGGTGGGGGAAACCCTATTTCTGTTCTTAACAAAAAGCAACAGAAGACATTTCCTACAGGTGATTTGTTATCTGCCCTTTTCTCCCTGAGTAACGCCAAGTGCTGGGAAGCCAGGACCTGTTTCCAACCTGTGTGCTCACATACTTACTGCAGTGACAACTCCAAAGCTCCTTTTCAAAGTGTAAGAAAATGTCTGCACATATGCGAGGCAAAGAGTTATTAATTCTTCACAGCTTCAGCTTCGCTATTTTAAAGCTCACACCAGCTTCAAGCTTGGGCATGCTGATGGCAAATGAGAGTTACATTCCTAATTATCTTCTTCCTTACAAAAATAAATAAAAATTTACAGATTCGGGGCTATGTATGCACAAAAAAGATACTGCTATTAGAGATGGGAAGGCTGTACTAGAACACCCCTAGGCAATCAAAACAATTCCTTTCTCAACCCCCTCTCCTCCTTCCAAAGACCTTCCCATTTATAGCCTGTCACTTACAGACACACTTCCAGCATTTAAAAATACTCCCGGTGTTTGTGGAACCATTTTCCAGAACAAAACGTTATCATTCATCAGGAGCAGAGCTGTTTGCAGTGTGAACAATTCGCTTTCGTTAAGTACCATATGGCTGCCCGTAGGAAAATGCCAACATGTTTCAACTCTACAGCTGGGCCACGGTTCCTTTATTCATGGTGCAGATGGTTGTAATTGACACCACTACTAAAACAGGTCTTGAGCACTTCTGTAGGATCATTAGAGTAATTAGTTATTAAATACAGTTACCATTTTTAGAAAGAAGGTTTTAAGACTTGGCATGTAAAATGCAATATTTTGTTATAATGAAAGAGGCAGGCTAAATGTTACAGGGAGGGGTAAAGCTTATGTGATCCTTTTTAGTATTTTATCCAAGAGGGTATGGAAATTGCTAGAGCAAAGTGAAGCACACAAAATTATTTGCTAAGAAAATCAGCTGAAACCAGGAGTACTCTTAAATAACCTTCTAGCACAACTGCATACTAAACTTTGCAGAAAATGAACCCAAAATTCCAGAAGGGGGGTAAAGTGAAGCTTCACCTATCACCAAATTTCACCACTAAATCCAACCTTAATTGTGGAATGTTAACATTTTTGTTAAGTATGGAAAAGATGACTATTGATTCCACATCCTTGATACTCTGATACTATTTTCAGGATTACAATCTAAACACATGGTTTATTTTAATGGAGTTGCAGGGTCAAATTAATACATAGTATTATATATATCAGGGTTGCAACCTGGGCTATGTAGCAAGACAAGATTGGCTAAAGCAGCTTTTACTCGTAGACCAGCAAAGAAAACCCCTGGTAATAAAAACTGGGTTCGGTTTTTAATAAGATGTTTGGGTAAAGCCTCACAATAAAGCTCAGTGGGAAATGCTACCATCAGAGTCACAAAGTCACATCTCAAAACTCAGAACTCCAGCAAGGACACGAGCAGCCTTAAGCAGCAGAATTATACATGGCTTCTGAGTGCTGCTGGTCTTCAGAGATGAGAGGAGTCAGAACAAGCAGGCTACAATAGCAAAACTGCTACTGGTAATTGCAGTAGCTTCTACTCCAACAAAAACTCAAGTTTTTCATTATAAACTGAGTACTTGGTGCTCCAGACTCTATTTTAAACATTCATTGCAGGCATTAAATCTGGTAAGGATTCTAAGACATAACCCAGTATTTTCTTTCATGGTGGATCAAAGTAATCTAGAATTCAGGGACCCAACTGTAGTCTACAAAAGATACTGAAAAAATAGTATTGACAAATCACGGTATAAACCTCCTCTGAACAGAATTGGGTTAGAAATCACAAAACAACTTCTAACCACAGGACAGGAGAAGAGGGGAATAGCTTTCCAACAGCAGTTTTAAGCTAAAGGGTTTCACAGGGGAGCACAGTAAGTTTACGACACGGCCATATCTCTCAGCTGAGACTTAGAGACTTAGGAGCTCTCCACTGATTTCAAGTTCTCAAGCATTTCATGTCTCAAATTAGATTTGGTTAAAACACATTACATACAACCTTCATAATGAATATCAGAACGCATTTATATAGCACAGCAGACAATACAGCTATTTGCAAAGAAAAATAGATGCCGTTAAAGCGAAGTTATTTATCTCAGGTGGCTTCTGTTGCGTGCTTACTGCTGAACCATGTTTTATGACTCTTCTTCAGATGAGCTGTGGAGCAGAGATCCCGAACACCACAGTGAGGCTGATGGCAACTATCCCTGGAGCAGCAGCACTCACTCCAGCTATCCTGGACAAATTTCTCTTCTGATGATAACCTCCCTTCCACTTTCATTCAGCACAGAGGTTCAATTAAAGGTGGGTTCTTCTGGTGCCCGCCCTGCAGAGTCCCGTAGGGTGGCTGGGTGCTGCTCCAGGGAATGCCACACTGCTCCTCCATAGGACCTCCATGTCTGTCATGCCATGCTGCTGAGCCGCATGATTGCCACCTATACAACTCATACCATTTGTGCACATTTTTCTTAAAGTTATACATTCCCTTATTAAAAATCACTAATTTTTTTTGTGTGTCTTTGCATAAAAAGGACTTTAAAATGTAGATTTTCAGCTTTGCATATTAAACTTTTTTAGTAAGTCTCAATTCCCCAAGCAGAAAATTATGGCAGGATTTTTAGCATAAACATATATTTCTCACATGCAGGAGCTGAATTGCCTGATGTAAGAAATATCAATTCTGGGTATTCTACTATTTACTTGGAAGCTATTATGTGTTTTTCAAAGTTTCTAGCAACTTTCTATCAACTAGATCTCAAGAGTTTATATGGTTATGATAATCAATATTAAACAGAGCTATCGTGGTAGGAGAATTCTAATACTCAAGCTACCCTTCTTTCCCTTAGAAGAGGCTGGGGAAATCAATACTCCATCGCTAAGAAGGGGTTATCATAAATTACCAACTGAGCATTAGATTTCTATGCAATGTTGCAGTTTTGCGGTTGAATAAATCCTTCAGTAGATAGGAAAAGCATAAAGAATTAGTAAAACCAGTACTGCTGTCTCTATTATAAAACAGAAAAAATAAATCAAAAAGTACTCACTAAATAAAATCTGCAAATGCACAGAAAACCTCCCTTGTAAATGACAGACTCAAGAAACACAATGTTATCGAGAAGGAGGTTAACAAGGGAGATGACCAGCATCTCTAAAGACAAGTCTTTAATCTACTGGAAGATTCAATAGGAAGACAAAAGCAAAATTAAAACCAAGACAGAAATAGTTAATACATATTAAATACCGGTTGTTTTCATGTAGTAATTAATCACTGGGAAAAAAACCATAAGGATGGTGTGGACTTTTGATCGCTCAGAATTTGTAAACCAGACAAGTTAACGTCTTAAAAGATCTGCTATAGCTCAGACAGAAATTAAGGGTTTGAGGCAGAGATTACCAGGAAAGTACATTAGACTTTCTAATCATTAGGATGTTGATTAGGTTTGTGCTTTGGGATTTGGATCAGGCCCTCAAAAATAGATTGTGAGGCATTTTGTTGTTATTGGGGGTTTGGGGTTGGTTTTTCTTTTTACTCTTTATTAGTCCTATTGGGAAGTTAATGCAGAAACTTGCTAAAATGCTGCTTTCAAATCCAATCTCCCATTTCCAGTTTGAACTTTACTAAGGATACATTTATACTCATTTGTGCACCAATAACACAAACTTCATTAACACGGTGCAAAAATAACTGAGATAAAGACATAAAACAAGCCAAGGTGTAAGCTGGAATTTCAATGGTTTATTAAAGGATGGAGATGGTAACCAGACCTATTGACCTGAGAACCCTTCCCAGCCTAGCATTCCCAAGCATTACAGCCTGAAAACTTCATGGAGAACTTCAACATCTCTCTGCTCTCTCAAAATTATGTCGACTCTATGAGACACAAAGCAGCGAGGCGTATTCACCTCTGCATGTTCAGGTTCTTGAGGTATAATTGACAATTAGACTACCTGCAGAACAGTCCTCAGGCCATGGAGAGGGAGATTAGAAGGGGAAGGAAAAAGATTATGTCTCAAGCAAGCAAGTCAGTATAGGAAATAACAAGGAAGGAGCTCAGATGAAAACCCTTGTTACCTGAAGATTCGAGCCTTACTATTCTGACATTATTAATTCCAAATTTGAGGTGTAATTGACTCCCAGGAAATGCAACTTTCTAACTGATTATGGAGTGAACAGAGCTTGAAATCAGCACAGAACTCAAAGTGTTAACACAAAAAAAAAGCCAACTAAAAAAAAAAATAAATAGTACCATTGTGGCCCCTTTATAATGTCAGAAGGAAGTTGTTAAGCTGTCATTCCACAGATGTTCATCCACACATATACAAGAACACAAACAAATCTCATGGGATCCCTAACTTCATGTGTGGCATACATAAACGTTAAAAATTCTTCCATCATCACACATTTCCCCTTCCTCCTGCTGTGATAACAACATGGGAAATAAAAGCACGCCAATTCCAAAAAAAAGGATTAATCGAGCTCAGAAAACACGGACTAGCCTATGAAAGAGCTTATGAAAAGGCATGACCAACCTGGAAATGCACAAGAAAAACTACATTGAAATTACAGAGGAAAAAAATACTGGCTTATACTGGGTACTGCAATTATTCTTAAATACTAAAGGTCTGCGGATTCACATCTATTCTGATGGATTTTTCTTTGTCTTTAAAAAAAGCGAATAACAACAATTTTACTATATAATTATCTTCTTTCCCTTCAGCAAATGTTGATTTTTTTTAATTGTAGGTAAAACGACAAAGCTCAGCCATTTAGGCAAAACAGTTTAGAATTAATTTTCCTAGTTTAAAACACTACAAAACAGTAATAAGCTTCTCTGTAAAACTTTCTGGAGACCAACATCTCTTTGTTCCCATTGACAGTACTGCAAAGATCATCATGGAAAGAGAACGCTTCTCATCATACTGAGGACACAAGTAGTAGAATCCAGGAGAATTTCTCATGAGAAAAAGTTTGGAAGCAGTATTTTTTTACTTTTTAATGTAGGAAATTAAGGAGGATAGTTGGAAATCCTATCTCCAAATTCAGCCATTTCATCAAGCTATGTGGTTGCTCAATGACAGCAGACTGCAAGGCTACGTCCTTGAATTACTTCAGCCATCCTGTTGTAAAAATCCCTATTTCTAGACAGCACAAGATGCTCTCATCGGTGAAATAGAAAAGCTGTAGCTGGAAAAAAATCCCTGTAGGAAGATTTGAAGAAAAGACTGTAACAACAGTTGACAGGAAAACAAGAAATGTATTTTGATGAAGAAAAATCCCCATTCCTGGGATCAAAAAGCAGCCAAACCTCAAACCTGATTGCTTCTTTGGTTTACATATTCCCATTATGTTGCTCCATGTCATTTTGATCTGGTACAAATTTTGCACTGCCTCTCCTTAGGAGTTTATTAACTTGAAATCCCGTAGCCGTTGGGGCTGTATGAATAATAGGGTTTAGAGACAAAAGTGTTGGCTAACCAAAACAAAACATAAAGCATAAAGCAAAAGAATGTTTTGTTTTTTAGAAGAAAATATTTGGTTTGGGCTCAGTTTTAGTAAAAGTAGACATGCTCCTGGACAACTGCACCTTTTCTCGGGTGGTGCCTTCCCAGATTTCTGTTTTGGAAGCATCTCTGCTCTGTGTAAAAGTGGCTGAACAGACAGCAGCACCACCAATGGCCCTAATCTTGAGGCAGAGAAGTGTCTCATTCGCTCCCACTCCATAAATGCAGAAATGCTGTGTGGAAACTGGAGTATTTTTACCAGCAGGGATTGACAAGGGCTGTCTGGTGCTCACAGTTCTCTGTGAGAGGTGTGAGATCTCCCTTCACATCCCGTTACAGACCCACACAGAGCAACCACCTCCATCTGGCTGCTTCAGGGTTTTTTTATGAATGGCACTGAAACTGTCCTTTTGTCAGAGATTTTAGTCAACCCAGTGGTGTCGACAGTAACCACAGCAAAGTCTAGAGGTGTGACACCAGTGTCCTGGTTTAACCCCAGCTGGCAACGCAGCCCCACACAGCCACCCACTCACTCCACACAATGGGATGGGGGAGAGAATCAGAAGGGTAAAAGTGAGAAAACTCAGGAGTTGAGATAAAGACAGTTTACTAGGGAAAGCAAAAGCCGTGCACACAAGCAAAACAAAATAAGGAATTCATTCACTGCTTCCCATGGGCAGGCAGGTGTTCAGCCATCCCCAGGAGAGGGTTCAGCCGGGCTCCGTCATGTGTAACAGTGACTTGGGGAAGACAAACCTCATCACTCTGAACATTCCCTCCTTCCTTCTTCTTTCCCTCAGCTTTATATCCTGAACATGACACCCTGTGCTCTGGGATATCCCTTGGGTCAGCTGGGGTCAGCTGTCCTGGCTATGTCCCCCCCCAGTCCTTGTGCACCCCCACCCTTCTCACTGGTGGGCTGTGGCACTGAAACGGCCTTGACTCTGTGCAAGCACTGATCAGCAATAACAAAAACACGCCTGTGTTATCAACACTGCTTTCAGCACAAATATAACACAGCTCCATACCAGCTACTGAGAAGAAAATTAACTCTACCCCAGCCCAAATCAGGACAGCCAGGCAAGAAGCACTGCCCTGCTCTGCAGTATGAAAGTCAAATTCGTAGCCTCCCTCCTCGCAACAAGAGCACAGAGCTGTGAGCTCAGCATACCCTCACAGCAGGCAGAAAAGCTGAACATCCAACCAGCCCAAAATCTCTAACCAAAGCTAATAAGGCCTGGAGAAACTCTGATATGGGGATGGTACTAGTGTCCAAGCTTTTAGTAGTAGTCTTGTAGACTGAGATGCTCACATCAGAGAGGGACCAGGTGAATTTGACTTGGTGAAAGATTAGACTACAGAGGAGAAAAACTTTTCTTAGTGGCTCGAAAGGCTGAGGTAGGCTTGACTAAAAGCTGTGCATTTTTTCAAGTCTTGTGATAAAATAAAAAACCTGCTGGTCCCTGTCAAACCTGCAAAAGTAGTGAAAAGGGAAAAAAATCCTCAACGGTGAGAAAGGAGACTGGATACTGCAGTCCTGCTGTAATATTGCCTAAAGCTATTTGGAAGTTACAATTGTAACTAATCAATGACTGCAAACAACTTTCTCCTTAATAAGAACTATGAGCTCAGGAGAGCTAAAAATAATGTTCAGATATTTCTAATCTGAATTTTCACTTTAAAAGGCCATTACCAAAAGTCAGCACCACATAGACCAGAGAAAAATCTTCACATGGTCTAACAACTTGATGAGTCTTTTAACGAATGACCAAGTCTCCAGTTCACTAGAAATTAAATCTTCCTCTTAATGTTTGGCTTTTCTTGAAGCGGTGGAGATGAGAATGAAAATAACAATGGGGGGGGGGAAGCAGAGCAAGAAAGTGTCTGGGAAAGATGAGGAAGAAAAAAACTACTGGATTGTTCCCTCCTTTTAATTCACAGTTAAGTATTTATAGATGCTAAGGGTCACTGGTAGTCTCACTAGTAAACAACAGCAGGTGGTTGAAATTGTACATCTAGAATTTCATTCATTTTACTGCTGACAAATAAACTCAGTGAATCAATGTCAATGTAATACAGTGTCTGCACAGAAATATGAAAAGAAAGTTTACAAAAAATAACCTTCATGAATTACAAAGGGAAAATGCCATTATGACCATATCTGACTCCATCTATGTCACCTGGATTTAAGCCCTTCTATATTTAAAGGCCTTCTGGCTTCCTAGTGGAGTTTTCTACATTGCAGTTGGGTTTATTTTAAAGCAATCACAAAACTGTATGTATTTCTGCCTCTATTTTTTCTACAAGAATTAAATCAACATTGCTGACTATTCCCTCCTTGCTTACTCACTGGTATTCCTAATAGCCCATGCTCATGACCTCATCGTCTCCCTCACACCCAAATTAGCAGCACTACGTTATCTGATAGGGAATCTCATGTTTCACTATTTAATAGGTTTGTGCTCATTATCCACTACAGCAACTTGCAGTAAGGCCCCATCCACAGTGACAGTCCCCTCTTGAAGCACTCAGCCTCTCAAGAGTGAGTAAAACCCCTGTAACGTACATCTGAAGCACAAATATGTGAGTAAGCAAGCAGTGAGCCTGGTGTCTGCCCTTACTACCATGCAGACAGCTAAAGTATGTGAAGATGGTGATTTAACAAATACAGGATGCCTTACTCTAAAGCTGATGTTCATGGAGGTTTCTAAAAATGACCTAAAGCTTAAAGCACTTGTTTGGAGATGCAGGAGAAAAATAACCACTGGAAAGACCAACTCCAGTGTAATTTTCTTGTCAGAGTTGGTTTTTTTATATGTATGTCTGTGTGTATGACACAAGTAAAACTAAAAATAAGCAATAATGTTTATAGAGTTATTTATAGAGTTTGAAATGGCTATTAAAAAGCAGAAAGCTCCTTTGTGTGGCTGTATCACCACATCCATGAGAAGCAGCAGAGTGAGTCTGACCACCACTAAGACCCTCACTTAGCTCAGGGAAATATGATCCAGGATCTTGCCTGAGATTCTGGATTTTGCCTGCCCATTACAGAAGGTTTTCATCTGAAAGCAGCTTCCCTGCATCACGTCACAGCACTTCATAGTAGTACAGAATCTATCTATAAAATGTTGAGCAAATGGATACTTCTCTTCCACAGGAAAAAAAAAAAAGTGCTTCTGTGTAGGTGAATAAAGGTCAGGTTTGGACCTTTAAGATGTGAAGTCCTGCAGAGCACTAAAAAGGTTTCTTGGGATGCCCAGACCAACCCATTCTGTGCCCATCCCATCCCACTTGTTAAAGGCTGCCACACACGTGGTTTGGCAGAAGGCAGAGCACTAACAGAAAACTTGGCATGAGGAAAACCTCATGAGAAAGAGGCACAACAGCACGGTGTCATATATGCCCCAGTAGCTCTGACCTCTCTGCATTGCTTCTCAGAGGAGCAATGATGCCCTGACTTACTTTTAAACACACCAGCTTCTGGAAAAGTCTGGCATCATTTTCCTATCCTCTCACGCAAGTCACTTTTTGGATGTGAATTCTTTTTTTCTTGCTTTGCTGTTATCCTGCCCTTCCCAGAGCTTACACCTAAAGACAGGAAAGCAAGGTTTGCCTGCCCACATACTCACACTACTCTGCTCAAGCAAGTGGGCACAGATATATTGGTTTTACACACGCACAGCTAGAGTGGTGCAGGGGTTAGACCTGTTGGCTCAGGCCTCTAGCCTGCCTCTTGCATAAATCTGGCAGAGTGGGAGCAGGGAGGGAACAACAACATTGCTGCTGGGCTCCCTGTGGCTGTGGCACAGCAATCCTACCTGTACCACCAGGTGACTCTGGGAACAGCAATGGACCGACCACTCCATCCCATACAGGCATTGCTGCCCCACAGGACCCACTCTCCTGTGCACCAACATCCTCCTCTCTGCCAAGAGTGAGAACCGGTCCAGCTTGCACCAAGCAAACCCTGGGGCTTCCCCTTATTCCCAAGCAGCAAGAGCACTGTAAAATCAGGCCGTGGGCAGAGGCAAACAGCAGTGAGCTGCAAGGCTGCACAGCTGTGCTACAGCCATATGGCGACTGGTCCCCAGCGCAGAGCAGGCAGCAGGACCTGACAGCACAGAGAGCATCAGCGTCACGCTGCAGATTATTCCCTGGCTCGCAGGATTTCAGGCCACTAGACCACGCTGCATCTGGTATTACTAAGCTGCTCCTGAGCTGGCCCGAGGTCAGACAGCACACCGGCTTCTCAGCCAGCCCAGAGGAAAGCAGCAACCAGCATGGAGCAAGCACCAGTTCTGCACCACACCCAGAGCAGTGCCTTCCCAAAGCATCACCTAAATTGAGAGACCAAGGGCAAAACCTCAAAAACCACTCTTGGGTAGCCGGGTGTGAGTACGGAAACAGTCAGTGCTGAGCAATCACTACCTGGCCCAAATATTGCAACTACTTTTTGAAAGCATACACATAAATTAAATAAACTAACGGGATTCTCAGTCCTTCCTTTCTCCCTTTCCCCTGTTCAAAAAGAAGCCCCAAGTCAGGGACCACTTGGTCCTGTCCACACAGCAGCTTTAAATTCAGGGCATTAGGCTGCTCATAGAAAATGTGGTATAGATATATTTTTAAGAGAATGGTGCCATTTTTTGATCACAAACTTGATGAAGACACAGACCTGCTGCACAGTGATTCAAAATATACTTCATGAGATTCTAGTGCATGTGCCAGAAGTCTGCTGTTTATGCATGGGGTGTTCAGCTGGACTTGTAATTTTACCTTAATAGCTTTATTGAGACACAAGAATCAGACGAAAACCTGAGACCTCCTTTATATATTCTCTCCCTGTGATGTAAGAAAAACCAACATTCCCATATTTCCTGTTAAGAATTAAAAATATAGCTGACTCAGCATGGTGGGTTTTATAGAATCAGCCATGGGCAGGGACACCTTCCACTAGATCAGATACTCAAAGCCCCATCCAGCCTCTCCACTAACACTTTCCTCACAGCAATGGTACTGCCCTGGTCTGACACAGTCCTATGGGTCAGACATGCACAATAGATGGGACAGCACATGTGAACACTGATGAGGGTTAATCAAATGTAAAAAATTCTGAATTGCATGACTTTTCCTGTATTTTACTTCAAGAAGCAAAATTCTAATGCAAATCCCCATTTTCATGCTTTCAAACACATCATCGGTTGCACTGATGTGCTACAGCTGCCTCTGGACCACAGGACAATACCTGGTGTCACTATGGGTCCCCAGTGGGCACCCACCATCGGGGTCCTTGCTCTTTTGCATGGAAAACATGGCACACGAGTGATGGCGAACATTGTGACAAGCCAATTCTAGGCATTGTATGCAAAAGCTAAGAAATGCTACTAAATCCAACAAAATAGAGAGTGCCCAGGACAGCTCACTATCCATCTTGCTCACATGTCTATTGGCAGCAGACTGGACTGTCACTCAGAGGACCAACCCTGACAGTGGTACTGTTCAACTAGAATCTGCTGCATCTGGTGAAGAGCAGTATTCTGTATCACTTGTACACCACTTCCATTTGGGGAAAAATTCAGGCATTTTCTGTTTTGCAATTCTATTATGTTCACAATTCTGCCATATGCACATTACTTATTTATTGGTTTATTTATTTAGAAGGAATAGTATGAGCTGGAAGCTCTGTGACCTGTGTCCTCCCTCCGGAGAAATACCCATCACAGTCTCCGGTGTGCTGTTCCTGGCTAAGCTGAAAGACTGTAATTCATCCCTACTTTTCTTGACCTTTCTGCCACTTTACTGCCTCTGATATTTTCCTCTGTCTTGTCTTGCTTTCACTCCCAGGGCTGCTTTTTCAGCACCTTTTCAAAGAGAGATGAGCAGGGGAGGCTCTTCAGAGCCAGAATCCAGGGGGACCAGAGGGGACCAAGAGCGGATCGCAGGCCACCAGGGCTTGTGTGTGAGCCCGTGGGCTCAGTGTTTCCATATGATTAGAGAGGGGATGTCTGTAGCCACAGGAATGGTGTATGGCATTGCTCCTGCATATGCAATTCCCAGCCTGTATGCACAGACGCCAGGTGTGTGCTTCAACTCACACTAAGAAGAGCTCAAGGACTCTCATTTTTTATTTCCCACTGTGCCTAACCCCAGCAGGGTGAGTGCTGACTTCTCATGTTTACAAGGGAAAAGAGACAACAGAAATACAAATGGCCACTTGTGGGATGCTTCAAAGATACCAGACTCTGCTTTTATATGGAAAACACAAAAAAAGGAAGACAGGTTGTAAGAGGACAGTATGTAGAAGGTAGCAAAACCAGAAGAAGGGAAAGAAAGGTAAAAAAATGTTGGGAAGAGTTGGCAAAGAGCAAAATGAACAACAGCTTGGTGGAATACCCAATGAATCTGTCAGACTAGGAATGTGGAAGTCGCTGAAAGTGCAGGACTCCATGTGATGAGAAAGTAAATTTGTTGTTAAAAGTGGCTACCAAGAAGGTGAAAAGCAGGAAACCAGTGGGAAATCTCCAGCTTGTGCCTCACAGCTTCACAGCAACAGGGCAGTAGGAGAGGAAAAAGGGGAAACTCCCATTTAAGGATGGCTGTGAAGGGAAGGTACATCAAGCAAATATGAGAAAAGTAGACTGGGGTGTTTAAGTCATGGAATATGCAGGAAAGAAACCTACAGCATGGAATAAAACAGTGATCAGAGAAGGAGATCAGAAAAGAAAGAGTGATAGAACACCCAGCTCCAAGATGTGGTCAGTTTCAAAGAAGAGAAAATTCATTATGGTTTAGAGGTCAGGTCAAGGACAAAGGCAAGACCAGAAGGAAACCATGAAGAAATGGCATAAGGAAAAATAAGCAGAAAGCCATCAGGGAAAGTGGTGCCAATGGACAAAGAAAATGAGAGGCAAGAGGAACCAAGTGTGGTGCTGGGGAGAAGGAGAAACGGGATGCTGAAGCAAGGAGCAGTAAGAGCTGCTGAATGAGCAAGAGATTGAAAAAAACAGATGCTCACTGGCATCTGCAGGCAGCACAAACCTCACCCTGTGCCGGAGAAACATTTAATTGTTCCAGAACAGAGAATTTCTTCTGGTACCTGATATGATTTCCTCCCTTTCTGAATACAGAATAAGTGCACTTTTAAATGGGATTTAAACCTACCAGTAGCAAGTGTTAATATTTATATAACTAATGGCCTTAAGCCAATGGAAAAACTATACACCGAAAAATGTGTGATTATCTGATATTTGATAAAGGTATTAGAGGTCACCAAGTTTTTAAAATTATTTCATGTCATTAAGTAATGATTCTTTCAAAAGCAATGAAGAGCAGGCATTAGCTGAGGGCAATAATTAGCATGGCCATCTTTGAAGTATAAAAAAATTCCTGTGGTCCACCTTCCAGAACTGGTTGTGGGTACTTCCAGACTAACCTGCTCACAGGCAGCAGTTCCAGTGGCAATTGGCAAGCACACAGCAAAACCCAGCCAGGTTCATTGGAAGGTGGACAAGTAGCAAGTCTGCTGTTAGTTCTCATAAGACACTGCATTTCCCGAAATGCCTGTATTGTCCAAGAACTTTGGAGACCAAGATCTAGAGCAAATTCCTACAGCAGCAATATGAGCGTGCAAGTCTAAGGGAACAAGAGGAAAAATATCCATCTTCCTTAGCTTCTAGGAAAATAAAATAAAAAGCTAAATTTCAGCAAAGGGAAAGAAAGACTGAGGATACAGATAGAATATGTGACAAAAATCTTGCCATAAAAACTTTTTTGTTTTGCTAGTAAGTTTTTTTCTTTTTTTAAAATTTCTTAATAATAGATATGATTTAGATGAAAAGGCTGTCAACTTGCCTTTGGATATTCCTCTTTTCTACTGAGTAAACTCAAGCCCATCCATGCATACGCTCCCAAAGATGTTTTGCAGGAGGAGAAGTGTGAAGTGCTTTGCCTGGAGGGACTGGGGCTCCATCTCCAAGCCAGAACCCCTGGCTGTGGCGTTGTGTTTCCCTGTCACAGCGCTCTGCTCTGCTAGCAGCTGAGTATAATGCACTAAAATCCTAATCTCTAAAGCACTGTGTGCCAGTGCTTCGGAGATCAGCATTTCAGTCAGTTTTACTTTGCTGCTGCCATTGCACACAAGAGAGTGGCACAGCAGGGGAAAAGCAACACAATGTGCAGCGATGGAGAGGCACGCTCGGCCGGGAGAGGTGGGGGGTAAGACCATGGTAATGCAATAAAAAGGCATAGGGAAAATAAAAGAAAGAAACGGGGGGAAATAAGACTATTGTGCATGAATAGGAACCTTGGGCTCCCTCCTTCCCAGCAGCCCTAACAGCAGGATGTCTCCAGCCTCAATAAATCCGCCTTTTTCTCAGCAAAGCCTTGAGTGACCGGCAGGGGTTTTTTTTGGTTGGTTTTTTTTTTTTTTCCTATTTCTTGCCCTGAAAAGGGAGAGATTAGGAAATCTCTGCTACAACCCATCTGTGCATTCAAGTATCTGTAAATATTTTAGGATTACTCCCTCCTGCCTCTACCGTGGGCTTTAAAATTAAAAATGAAATGATACTGCATGGCCTGGAAGAGCTGAAATCTGATCCTGTACTGTGTGAGTGGAGGCTACACTGTTGTCTAGACCCAGTCTGGCACAGTGCACATGGGGACAGGAGCACTCAACTGACTGAGCAGAACGCTTCCAACTTCAAGGCACAATGGTCACAGCTAAAGGAAAAAACCCAACATCTCAAAATAATAAACCAAGTGCTATAACCAAACACTAAAATAGCCAGAAGGATCAAAATCAACTGGTCAGTAATTTCAATATTACAGAGTTCATGGCATATTAACTATTGAAAACCACTTGGGGCAAAGCGTTGTTGCTATTGATCAGAAGAGAAGAGCAATTTAAGAAAGTCTTTAAGGCTGTCGACTTTGACAGCACCTTAATGTCTTTGCTAAACCAGCACGGGCAAGCCATGCCACCAAAATCTACTTCACGGTACCTATGTCAGGCTAGAGTACCGTTACATGGGATTAGTGTAACACACTGATAATGCTCTTTGGAATGAAAGCTGATTGAACTTTGTCCCTTAAGAGCGTTTAGACAGTCTAGTGGTCTGCTAACCCACATGGGCTTGCCCATGGTTCTTCCACTACAAACAGGCAGAGAGCATCTCGGTCTTCTGAGCCTCTTCCGCAAACTCCTTCTCATCCTCACTTATCTGTCATGTAGGTAGGAAAATACTCATCATCCTCACCCCAGAAACCGTTTAGTCACTGATCTAAGAGTCGCTGTGTAAATTCTGTATCGGTCGAATTTTGAGCCATGCTGCAGAAGGGGAAGCTTATGTTACCTTTTATGTTGGGATGTTCTGACAGATAGGCTCTTGCAGATTTAGTGTCTGTGGTTTAAAATGTTATTGCTCTGGCCTTCTGCAAAGGTTACTGTTCTCACATCAACAGCAGCCAAATGGGATGTGTGTCTCTGCCCCAGCAACCACAGCAACTGCTGGCAAAGGTGGGTTTGAATTAATGTATCAACTACAGAGCAACAGCACTGAGATACCAGCACAGCAGCTGCTGCAAGAGCAGAAATTATCACAGACATGCATGGTGAGAACATCTGAAAACTTTTGCAGCAAGGTGCATCAAAACCCAGCTGCCAAGTAGAAAGCCATAATTTCTGGGGAAAAGTTGGTTTTTGGAGTTTCTATGTCTCCCCAACCTTTAGTGTGTTGCTCCTATCCTTGCATGCCACTGTGATGTTCCTCAGTTTGACCTGTTCCAACCATCTGTGGGTCATCCTGCAAAGTGGTGAACTGATGCAAGCAGAAAAAAACCCACCACTCATCCCCTCCTCCCTATGCTGAAGGATTATTTTTAGCCCAGACCAGTTGATAATGTGGTTCACGGAATATCTCAAACTACACCATCAGCACAATTGAACAGGTAGCTTGGAAAAGCTGCAGGGAGAATGAATACACAGAAAAAGAGTGAAGCCTTTAAACCACTGCTGCTTGAGACTTTTGGACTGCAAAATCATAGCTTGCCTGATGCCCCTAAACTGCCAAATAACCCATTATCCAATAATAATCTAAACAATCCAATCCACAATTCCAAAGTTTCCTCAACTTCTGGTGCTCTCCATTCCATGTAGATGTTTTTGAGATCAAGACTACAACCAGTGGTGGAGACAGTAAGCCCAGACTGAGATGACTTTATAGGGAAAGAATTAGCCAGCAGTTTAATGCTGCCGGAGATGGATTTACATCTGAAGGCGTCTCACACATAGTATAAAAATGTCACTCCTTCCTTGCTGCCCGGCTTCCTCCCTAAGTCACTGGAAAACAAAAAACCCGCAAAAAATTTGGAGACAGGAAGTTACAAGTGGAACCAAACCAAACCAAAAGTAAATAAAAATGTTTTACCTGGCTCCCCAGGCACAGAACAGCAGGCCTGGCAATAATGGGAGTGAGGAATGAAATTTTAAAATGAATGCAAGAGGGAGAAACTGCAGAGAAAATTGAGACAGAGTTTCACTGTTATTTATCCCAGGCAAAACGTACATGCTCAGCTCTGAGCAATCCATGGAACGGGAACAGCACCAGGATGGAGCTCCGACACAACTAATCTTCCTTTTCTATTCCCTTCTGTGCTTTTGAGGAGGAAAGGCAAGAGAAAGCAATTTAGTGTAGTGATGCAACTTGTTTACTTCTCTGTACCTGCTCGGCTATGTTGGCTGAAATACATTTTGGGAGGTGCAAAGGGAAGGAAAGAGAAAGGGAAGGAAGGAGAGGGGGCATTACAGAAGTAGAAAGAAGACAAAATTGTAGGACAGGCCTCCAAATGTTGTGGCCCATGTAAGCAGCATCCATATGGCCACCAGCATGCCAGCAGAATTACAAGGGTTAGTTATCCAAGACTTGCTGTGCTTGAACTGTTTAAGCTCTGGCTCATTTTAATGCAATGGAAATGCCCAAGCAAGCAGCTGAGATGGCAGATCTAACAGGACACTGTGTGCCTGGCCTGATCTACCACCATGAAAAGCCAGCTCACTCCAATGCTGGGCACCCTGACTCCTCCTGCCAAGGCAGGACACGCTCAGGGCAGTTGGGAAATTCATGTCAGGGCATGGCTGCACACACGGGCATCATCAGACTTTGTGGCAGGGAGGTTTTGGGTCACCCTCTGCTCCCTGCTCAGGTCCTCGTGACTGCAAAGGGGAGAAGGGGATGCAGAAAACCGAAGAGAGGGAAGTTTATTACCAAAAACTGTCTGATTTCTCCTGTCATTCTCTATAGTCTTTTCCTTGTCCCTAATGAAACCTAAATATTATCACAGAGATGGTCTCTTAGGTGAAGAAAACAATAAAACCTACCAAGTCACCAACTTCCGACTGATTTGTAAAGCCCCTCATTAGAGCTGATACTTCAACGTTTACATGACAGAACCCTTTTTATTAGAAGCAAACCATTTTTAAAATACATTAACAACCGTCACCTACATACTCACTGGCTCTTTGTAGTTTGCCTAACACTTCAGAATGTGTTAAAATCACACATAAAAGTTATAGTAGCCTAACGCTCAGGAAATAAGAGTCCTTTAAAGGTTTAATTCAACCACTAATGGATTTTTTCCCAAGTTAAAAAACATTTATATATTGCTGATTTACTGCAGGTGTGGTAACTGAATTTGGCCTTACACATACCAGCTGCAAGCAAATCAAGGAAAAGGCTTCATAAATCAGTGTAAGGCACTGTAGGCTCCATGGTGCTTGGACTGGGACAGAATTTCCCCACACAAGCACACAAAACAAATGGGAGTTTATAATTTTCTCTGTCACAGCTCATAACTTTTAAAGGTTAGAAATCAAAGCACCACCACAGTGGAATTTCATACATCTGAATGGGATGGACATAAGGCATCCCAGAAAATGATTTATATCATCCCCTCTTCACACAACAAAAGAATGAAGAATGCAATGTTTGTGACAAAGGCATTGACTAATTGTGTTACTTGGTAAATACCTCCTCTTGAAATTTCTCTGGATAGACCAACATTTTTTACTTTCTCTTTGTTTTACAGAGACTGTTCTCCAGCAACTATTCTGCCTATTTAAATGAATCTTCCAACGCACACTATATTTTGCAGGTTTTTTTTTCAACCAGTTGCACTGGCTAAGAGTCAGACACTGTAAGACAAAAAGCCACAGTGACTTTATCCAGGAAATATGAGGTGGCAGAGATCCAGTACGCCCAGCACTCAAGGTGAAAGAACAGCATGGAAAAAGATTCACAAATTAATTGTCAATTACGGAAGACTGCCGGAGTGAAAGCTAGATGCATGCATGGGATAATTTACCCAGGCACCTGCACGACTGAGCTGTGGATAATGCCGAAGCAATTACTCTATTTTTAAAAAGAATGAGATATCATCATCAGAAAAGGACATAAAAAGAGAGGAGAAAGTTTAAATGCTTCCATACACATAAAATAAGCGCAGTTAAGCACCAAAGACCCAAATGGAGGATGGTCCTCTGGAAGAAATGGAGGTCAGAGTACCTGACTGAAGGAAGGTGCCTGTAAGAAAGTGAAATTAATTGCTCATACAGTTTTTCAGCTGCATGCAGGCAACCAAAAAGATGCTGTTGTGCCCCCAGCTACTTAATGGGCATCCTGTGGCAGCAGGTGGTACATACTAAGATCTCATTTTCTGTACAGTGTCACAGGAAAGTCACCAGATGGTGAGGACTTCCACCTCCACTGACACAGGTGGCTTTGACAAAGAGCCTGGGTGTGCTCCATAGCCAGCTATCAGTAGTCCCTGGACACACTGCACAAACTCTGGATCCTTCGTGAACAAACATCAGCGAATCACTTCTGGCCTGTGAAACTCAAGGATGACACAGCAAATTCACTTCTGCATCTGTGTTCCCCACGCAGCTCCTTGGTCCTGGCTCCCATTGGCATGCCAAAGGAGTGGGTGAAGAACTAGAGATTAGAGGCAGAATAGCAGCTGCTCCTCCTGGCTCTTTCAATACAGGGAAAACAGCTTTTGCCCACTGCATAGGGAGTGATATCATCAAGTCAGCAAGCCAAGAACAGAAGGACTACATCTGAAAGGAAACAGGAACAAGAATTTCCTCTTACAAAGCAAACAGTCGTGCTTTTTTAGAGCAAAATCTTTGCCTAAAAAGTTCTCACAAAGTACCTCATGGGAAGTTCAGACCATTTTCAAGTGCTAGAAGAAAAACAGTCCTGGGGTTAGAGTGGTAACCTGGATCTGGGGAGGCCCACTTCAGCTCTTTGCTCTGCCAAGCATTCTTGCATGACCTTAGGCAAAAACACTGACGCTGTATTTAGAGGATACCTTGGCTTCAAAGGCAAAGTCAGCCTAAGAAGTTCTTGCCTTCCCCCGCCTGCCATTTGCTGCCTCCACACTTGTGCTGCCCTGAGAGCCCACAGGTACTACCCTGTAAAACAAATTACTGAGCAGAATGATATTAAAAGCAAGTTTTTGTTGTATTTTACAGGGATAAGGGTAATTTTGCATTGGACTGATTAAAGGATCCACAATCAATCAGCTACAGGAGCAAAGGAAGAGGGGAGACTGGAGAAGCCCACAGTGGCACAGAGGTTGGAATAAGCAGGAGGAAGGCAGTAAAGCCAACATGCTGTCTGAGACTGGTGAAACAACCTCCTCAGTGATGCCAGATGCACTTGGACAGCATCAGCTGCTGGTGTTTGTGATGGACATGGCTCCCTCTCCCCGGCCGCCTCTCCAGTGCCCTCGGCAGGGATGGCTGCCCTCCTAGTAGGGGCAGGAATAGGAAGGATATGTCAACACCTCACCTGCTGCTGTTTGGAGGAAGAAACAGCCAGGAATTTGCTGAAACCAGCACCACCACTGAATGCAAAGCGCTGTTAAAGCTCCTCCCTAAACCCTGGATTCCCAGGCATTCATCCCCTAGCCAGGAATGGCAGCACCCCTCAATGTTCCCAGGCTGCTGCAAGGATAAATAGAGTCAAGGTGCTGAGACACCCCATGTAGATGGGGGCCATGGGGAGACCGACAATGGAAAACAGCAGCCAGGCTCAGTTTGGTAAGCTCCCATTTTAAAAGCTGACATGCAAATCTCTACTTACCCTACATAATATGAACATTCTCCTACAAACCCAGCTCCTGATTAACTCAGTACATCACTTGCCAGTGCTCTCTGAATGAGCCTGTGAGCCCAATTAGCAGCAGATGCAGCACTAACACTCCTCACCTGCTGTGCTTACCAGTCTTCAGATCAGGAAGGGAAGGGAATATATCAAAGACTTGCGGAGGGAAGGAAGCTTAGAAGAGGCTCAGAAAGGATGAGGGAAATAGATGTCTGCAACTGTTCCTCAGGCAAGGAAGCAGAGCACTATACAAAAGGGAAAACATATGGGCCTAGGGAAAACATTCTACAGATCATGAAAAACATCCAAAGGGCTGCTTGAGCACCCCAGGAGCGTGTGCAGGGTGTAGCCAGGAGTGCTGCTGGGGCTCAGGGGACCTCTTCGCCTTGCCTGAACCCTGGGGAGCTCTGCCACATGCAGAGCTTCTCTCCACATGCTTTGGTACATCAGCACAGGCACCTGAGTCATCTCACCTTCTCCAAGAGTTCTCCTTGACCTATAATTTTTCTTTAGTGCCCCAAAGAATAAGGAAACAGCCTCTCAAGCCTTTGGCAGCAATACTAATACAACATGTTTAGGAGCCACTCAGCTAAGGTTTTCTGAACTCCCAAGCTCCATAGCTGCATCCCAGTTTTATCTCTAAACCTCTATATCAGTGAACTGATTGCTCTTACCCACCAAACCACCTGTTGGCTTCTGCACCTCAACTGTTGGCGCTGGCTTTGTAACAAGACGAAAAAAGAACATCACATGCCAGTTTGGATTTTTGGTCTTCGGGAGGAGGTCCTAAAAATAAGGGTTAGGAGTAGATGGGTCTGAATGCCTGAAGCTTTGTGATGTCGGGGGAGATGGATTTAATGCTGTATTTAATGCTATAATTTTCTATCAACTAGTGGAAGGCAGCCATATACTCACTGCAAGAAGCCTGAATCTCTCTAACGTACTGGGCAAAGAGAGACTGGGCACGACGCATAAACCAGTGGGAAATTTAGCAGCAACTTCTACATGTCCATCTTTTCTAAACTTCAGCTGCCCCAGAAGTAAAAGGATAATGGAGTTCTTTTTTTTTTGAATAGTAAACATGTATCTTTTACATACACAGCAGTCACCTGTTCGATGAACCCTTCTTATTGCTATCTATCTTCAGGACAGTCATTGTGGCTGTAGGATACAGATGTAACAGAAATACTTTGAAAGAAGTCTTTCTGAAGGTATAGTCAAACAGACCATCTAGGATCCCACTGCTGTACATTTTTACTGTTGTCTAGACGTTAAATTAACGGCCTCCACTGACTGCTGACCAGCCCCTAAGTGCCAACCACATGTCACCCACTGGCTTGACAGCAGTCTCAGAGTCTCTCATCACCCACTTTGAGCCAACTGGATTGCACAACATAGAAAAGCTTCCTGCAGTTACTGACAGCAGTTTACACAGAAAGTCTTTCGGTCTCCAAAATATGTCACAAATGGCCAAAGTTTCCAAACAATGCTCCCAACAGAAGCACAGTTAAAGAGATGGTTTTGTTTTCTACGGGTGCATTCTCTTATCTTTGAAACGGGAATGATGGTGCATTTTCAGAGAGAGGAAATTAATGTCTCTCTCACTGGGCTTTACAACTGTATTTGCTTTTCAGACATTTATTCCCTGTCTGCAGCATGAGAAACTACTGGTACAGGTTGACAAAGAGAGCTGTCAGCGGTGACCATGCCATCAGGGTGAGACACCCTAAACCACATCTGAATTCCACCCTGGCAGGTCAGATACACGTATCAGAGGCAGAAACACAGATGTAAAAGACACAACGCAAATAAACAGTGGAAGAGATTCTTTTAGCCAATACAACAAAGTTTCTAAATTACATTTCTAATCTAGCCTTTCAAAGCAGAAGAAAGAATGAAATCATGCAAGAATTCTAATTTAAACTGTAAAGTGAAGGAAAAATCTGTCCTTAATACTGAAAATAAAGGAGAAGAGCTGAGGTAGCACCCTGTGCTTCAATTCTCTAGAAGACAAGTAACAGTGTACAGCAGGTACAGCCCCAGGTTTACCATGGGATCTCTGGTCAGCTCCTGGCTGTTCCAGGAGCCTCAAGACCTGGCATGGCCATGAGGGCTTCTCCTCTTTCCCGGGGCATGGTGTGCTTTGGTTTAAAGTCTTCATGTTCTTCCAGATTATTGGGATAAATTTAGGAGCTAGTAGCATGGAGCAAGGGACAGAGAGTGGACATCTGTGGGCATCCCTGGACTGCATGTTTAAGACAGCTGCTGCCTGACCTTACACAGAACTCAATCTACATGGCAGTTTGTGACCTTACATTTCTTGGCGTTACCTGTCATGTACCTGAGGAGCCTGACATTATTAAAATCCTACCCACCACGTACCACTTCATTGTTATGGCATTACAAGATGCACAAGCACCTGTGAAGTTAATTCCACCCAGCTGAGCAGCTAGCATCATTGTGCCTTGTCTCCATCCTATAGACCATTAGCTATAGCTGAGAAAGGAGAAGCTGCAATTTCAAAAGACATAAGTAGGCTAGTCATCCTTGGTAAGAGCCCAAACCAACCTGGTCCTCTTACTCTTGGACATCCTGGTACATTTTTCTTGACCCAGCATCATGATCACATTATTCAGTACAATTTGTGTTACTACCAGGCACATGTGAGTATAAGGAACAAATACTGGAAGAATGGATTTCAAAGATCTGATATTCAAATTGTGCCAAATATGCTCCCACATGCACATTCTATAAGACAGTGAACATTCAGATTAAGTTTCATAAAAATCTCTCATTTTAAGACAAGCAATCGCAATGTCTAAAACTTATAGTATGATGAAGCATTCTGGGTTAAAAGGAATTTGGGTCATGCAACCCTGAGGAGGAAAATTTTCTTTCACAGGGCCTACCCTCTGCTGCTTTTGATTCAAAAGCAGAGGAGTGCTTTTGGTGTGTTCCCAAAATGTTCTTTTCAAAAGGGATCCTCCCCTTCCCTCCCCTGCTTTTGCAGAGGGTAAAGGTGTTGCCCTCATGGCTGTCCAGCACACAACCCTACCAAGGTTAGCTCCAGTCTAGTCAAACAGATGTATCCTAATCTCCCCAGTACAGATGTGGCCTTAACAGATGAAAAACACAGAACAACCCCCTTTTGTTGAGTAACCTCATCCCTTGTATTACAGGGATTGTAACATGCAGGTCTTACTCATAACTAAAACAATCTCTCCTGGACAACAGTGGGCACCTCTCACTGAGTCAACATCTCAAATTTATAAGGATTTACCACTTCCTTGGGTCTAGATGGTATGGACATGGATTAATTCTACTGGAAGGTGTCCCTGGCCATGGCAGGGGGTTGGAACTAGATAATCTTTAAGGTTCCTTTCAATCCAAACCATCCTGTGACTCTACGACTGAGGCAGCCAGCAGAAACACCACAACTGCAAGCCTTGGCCAGCACCACCAGTACACAAAATGCATAGCACAGCAGTGAGGCTCACCTATCATCAAAGTAAACCCTGCACGTGGTGGATCACACTTGCCTGATCTTGATTGTTGGGACTGCCAGGAGAATTGGGCTGTTGACTGCTCTGAAAGCATAAAGTGTGACATTATTTGACAAAATCAAAAGATGTAAGTATTATATACAAATTCTTCTATCCTTACAAAAAAAGTTAATATAATATAAACTGTAAATAAATAATAAAGACACGAAGCCAACTGCACCCAAAAATATACAGCTGAATATATCTGAGCTGAGACTTTGCAGCTGCAACTTGGGATTTTATACATAATTTGGGTTTTTCTGTTCTTCATTCCTCATGTGGGAAATAAAATAAGAGGAATGAGCTCTAAAGAGGACTGCCAGAACATAGAAAAAAATTAACTGTATGATCCATTTGCACTTGGCTTGTTGTTTGTTGTTTTTTTAATCAGAGAGGAAAAAAGACCCAATTACTGTTCTGAAATGAAAGATTCACTCCAGATAGTCATTGACACTTGTCAGACTGCACTTTATAGCTCTTCTTCATGACCACCAGCACAATAAGCACCCGGTGTTTGACTTTTAGTGCTAACATTTCAAAACATCAAGTACATGAAAACAGTCTGCACAAAGTATCTTTGTGATAGTCTCTAAATGTCCTCCAATGTTATTCAAAGAATGAGAAAAATATTTGTTCCAAGATATGTAAAAAAATGGAAAATTTGATGTGATGCTACTTCAGATTAAAACCAAGCAATTTCATTTTATGCTTTATATGCTCTCCAATCCCACTAAGTATAATTATAGACTTCTGTCTACTTACAAATCTCTCTGTACAATGGAAAAAGCAATAAACACAGGTTCTGCCAGCAATCAGATAACACTTATCGTAAACAATAGCTTTTACAATTTATTTGAAACAGGTTCAGCTGCTACAACTTAAGATTTGGTTATTTTTGTTTTCGTGTTGGATTTGCAGCAGGTGGTAAGGACATGATAGAAGTGTTTAACCACAAGAGATTTCAAAAAGGGACTAGTATTACCCTGCATATGAAATATGACAGAGATTTATTTTACAAAATCAGTTTTCCATCTCCCAGGGACCTCCAACTACTTTGTAGAAGCTACTTCTGAAACTTTCTTCTTCTTGGTTCTCAGCTCTCCCAGAACCACATATAGCTTGATGCCACACCAAAGGTGACCCACATTCAGAAGTGACTCCAAACCTCATCAGTTCTGTGTGCCAGTTTCTTATGCAAGTGGGAAATTGTACAGTGCACTGAAGTAAATGTTGACTGCTGACAGGAGCCCAGCAAAGATGGACCGAGTTTCCTGCAATGCTATTCAGAGAAGTGTGATTTACTGTAGCTCTGGAAAGCAGGGAAAGAACCCTGAGAAGTTGCAATGTTCTGCTGTGAGTGAGCAATGCACCATGAAAATGCCACATCGTAGCTGAGAGTATTGTACGAGAACAGTGATCCCAGCAGGTAATCAGTCTGCAAGACAGTGACGTATCTGCATTGAGGATACAGACTTAAAAAGAACCTTAAAGGCTGGGTGGAACAGGCTAGTCCACTCCATGGATCCTACCTCTGAAGAGATGCAATGGTTCCACATTGCTCCCCACAGAGCAACACATTTCCTCACATCCCCAAAGGCTGAGTTCAACCATGTTGGACAAAAAAAAATGCTTCACATGCTCTCCAAATGAAAAACTGTTTTCTGTCCCATTTTCCCAGTCTCGGGAAGAAAAGAACCAATAGGTTCATTGGCAATTTCCATGAAGACAAGGAGTGTTAACATCAACATCAGTGGTCAAGGATTCAACACCAACGAAGCCACAAAAAATTACTGCAATCTAACGTTATCTCTCTCCCTCCAGGTATATATCACTTTGAGTTGCAAGATACTTAGGTTTGTACTTTGTTTATTTTCCTAAAGCAGATTAGCAAGAAAATGGAAGGCTAACAGAACATTAAGGTTGAGAAGTTAAATGAACTAGTTAAGAAAAACAAGGCTGTAATTCTTATAACCACTCTATGTCAACCATCTTGCACATATTGAGAAATCAGTGTTGTTGTAGAGGCTGGGAAATTTATGTTGCAGTATACCTTTAATATGAGTGAGTCTCATTTATTGCAGGAACTTTTAATTTCCTAACTCGTACATTAAATTCTCAATATAGCTTCACAATAACTGTCTTTTGGTGGTGGTGGGATTTTTTAAACACTTATTCCCCATGTTTTTAAAATAAACAAATGAAACAGTGTTTGAATACTGAAATAAACACAGATAACTTTTGCCAATTTTTACATACAATTTACAGACTAAATATATCACTCAATCTCACATCTATACCTTTCAAATCAATTACTGAAGTAACCAGAGTTAGTGTGCAGAATCCAAAGGCACAAGTAATTGGAGCCTCACACATTAACATTTAGAGAAACCTTATGGATGTGTGTGACTAGAGCCTCAACAACCTCCAGAAAAACTTCAAACAGCTCAAAAAGACACAATGTAGTTAAGGTTCAGGGTGGTAGAAGGGGACTTGGAAATTTGGAAATCCTAAGAACTCCACCCAGACGGAAGTGGTTGACGGGTTAGCCCTTCTCTCCACCCTTCCCCAAACCCCTTCTCAGAACCATGGCTAATACAATTCCATCTGACAAATTTTTTCTGTAACTGAGTTAATAAATCTGTGGGCCAAGAACACAGCAGCAGCTGTCCCAGCCAAGATGCCACCTACGCTTGTTTGAGAAGCACTTGGTGCCTTTAGTTATCATAGCTTTGACTTGGGTTTTTCTCACCCAACTTGAGCAGAACCCCTTTTTGCATGATGCACTTAGTAAGCAACTTCTACCCTGATAAAAAGTTCTTGAGCCTCCTGCAAATGGCCAGCAAAATTCAGTTAAAAACGCTCCTTTTCTACCAACTCAGTGAACAGGCTCTTTTCAGTAACACATCAGGTGCAATTATCTAGCACAAACTACTTTCACCCTGACTGGCACCAGCAAGGGGAGAGAAACCCCCAGTGTTCCCCCCATCCAAAGCTGCCTTCAGGTTAGCATCCCTGCCAGTATAGCCCCAGCTGGCACTCTTACACACTTGTTTCGTAAGTTCATCTTTGTTTCAGGGAGGAAAAGATGCATTAAAAGAGGAATCCAGGACAAACACAAGACTTCATAGCTGACATAACCCAGCAAATATCTTCAAAGCCGTGTCCTTCCAAAACTGGGACTAAGGTACAAAACTATTTAAAACTATTCGTCTGCCCAAATTTGCAAGCTAGTCCAAATAGAAAGAGAATCATGACCCTCTCACCTCTTGCAAGAACATATTTCAAAAATGGAGTTTAACAAGTGACAGACATTTTTGTTTTGCAGCCTTGAGATGCAGAGCAGATCCCAAATGCTACATTGCTACATTCGTTTGTAGTTCACCCCAGTTTCAACAGAGGCTCTACCTTTGAAATGACTGCTACAGCTCATCCTACTTTCCCACACCAAGGTTTAAAAATCCCAAAATAGCTGTAGCAAATGTGCTTGGTACGGACGTGAGGAAGGGCAATCTGGGCCGTCTTCTCCTCACAGAATGATGCTGAAGTCTGGCCAGACTCCAGGAATGCATATTTCCCTGCAGATGGCTACAGCAGCATTTAACAGTAGGAACCATAAACGACTTCCATTTCTAATTATGTATATTATGATTTTTAACATTTTTTTAGGAGGGTGGGCTTCTCCCCTTGACCACTTTTTTTTTTTTGTTAAGTTCTATTTAAAGGTAGTCACCATGTGCTTAGATCTCCCCCTCCAGCATTTATTTAGCTTTAAGCTACCTCAGGCCAAACATATTTTATCTGTTCAATATATTGCAGTCCAGTACACTTCAGAGCAGACAGAATTACTGCCACAGTACTACGTAAACCAAACCCACATGTTAAAGAAAACAGTAATGTGATGCAGTGAGTGCCTGTCCACAGTCATTCAGCTATAGCTGTCACTCCTACATTTACCATATGAATAGATGAAGGTTCCCTCAAAGCAACAGAATCTTAATTCTCTCCCCAGATTCAAATGTATGCATTCAGGAAACACTTCAAACATCAATATCTTTTCCTCCTAAGGCACACTTCTTGTCTGTAATTAGTTTCCATTGGTCAAGTGGGTTTACTTCTATATACCAGGCTATAGGAGTGTTTTAAGTGATGCTTTATGATTCATCCTACACTGTCTAATATGACTTTTTTTCCCTGTTAACCCAGAATAAGAACGAATAAAGAGGAAAAGGAGAGAAGGGGGTGGGGGGGAAGATTGCCTGCAATCATATTGTTACACTGTGCACAGTTTATGGTTGGCACACATCCAGTTTGTGGCTGCGATAAGAAATGTGTAATCCTATTATACGGAGAGGAGTCAGAATGTACAAATAGGTCCTGGAAAGAGGAACTTCTCCTGTAAGATTATTCTTCTCACCATAATAGTTCTGCAAGTAGGTCTAGACGGGGGCTCTTCGCTGTTCTCCCCCCACTGCTAACGGAAAGCCGACTGTCAAAACAACTCACGGCACAGGATTTGGGATGTTTGCAGGAGACAAAAATGAAGTGGTGCTGTAGGTTTGTGTACAACAGCAGCGTTAATTAGAACAAGGGCTGAGAGCCCTCGCAGGCTGGTACGCCGGGAGTGTATCGCACAACATCAAGAGAGCCCGGCTCACTCCAACGCCGCCACACTCCGTGAGGTTGCCAAATCCTGCACACTCAGCAGTTTTTAAGAAACATTAACTGCTTATCAGGGACAAAAGCTGGTTCTCATGGCACTTTGCATCGCTGCTTCCTTAAAAAGACACACAGAAACCATTTCCCAGGCACAGGGTTTTTGGGCTGCTAAAACCACGTTCTTGCACTGAATGTAGAAAACCAAATACCACCTACCCTGTAAGTCAGCATCCCCCTGGAGTTAAATTCCTGAATAATTCCAACATGATTATCTATTTTTCTCATTTCCTTTGCATGACAATACTACATTAACTGTGGTTATGATTCAAAAAAGCGGCTATGCGCTCCCCAGCTTGCCCCACAGGCACAAGTGCTTTTGACGTGAGATAAGTTAAAATACAGGACAGTGCTCTCTTGAAAGACAAGTAATTTCTTCACAAAGATCTCTGCATTGGGGAAGTGGTGAGATCATTGCCAGAAACAGCTGTGCCCCCCAGTGAACCAGGCTGGTACTTAACCTGACTCCTGTCTGACCAAAGAGTAAGTTTCTTTTGAAGGGCAAAATATTAAGAAAAAAGAGCTTTTTCCTATGAAAAAGAATAAATAAAACAACCCACCTACAATATCATGCAGGAGTAAAGGACAAGGGATAGAACAAGAGGAAACAGCTGCAAGTTGCACTAGGGGAGGTTTAGATTGAATATTAAGAAAAAATTCTTCACTGAAAGGGTGGTCAAGCACTGGAACAGGCTGCCCAGGGTAGTGAGGAAATCACCATCCCTGGAAGTGTTTAATAAACATCTAGATGTGGCATTTAGGGATATGGTTTAGTGGTGAACCTGGTAGCATTAGGTTAATGGTTGGACTTTTCAAACCTTAATGATTCTACAACATGGTCATATGGTTGCAAGGCAAATACAAGCATCATAAATCAGCTGAGGCGGCAGCAGGGTACGCCAGCTAATTATGAACCCCATAAAACTGTGGGTAGAGTGATACAAGCTTGTGAACAAGCTAGTTTGGTTTATTTGAAGATACCAAGCTGGACTGGGTGTATTTGCATGACACTGCAATTCCCTCTGTGACTCAACATAAACAGTAAATACCAACAAAACGCCTTTAGCATCCTGTTTTCCAACTTGATGCAACAGCAGAGCTCACAGATAGGAAATGTAAATCTCTTCTAGGTAAAAAATGGAGTCTGAGATGGAAAAGAAAATACACAACTCCATGTAAACCAAGATGTTCTACAGTTACAGGCATAAAGGAGAATGACTAAATTGTGTCCTAGATCAGGGGAGCACACATACATTTCCATTAAGGATGCAGGAGAGTATGTGTGTAAAACAGAATTTAAACATATTAAATAACAAAAGAGTGTATTTGTTTTTAACCTTGAGTAGTACTCTCCCAGTAAGATCAACAAATTCCAGATTTTCTCAGCCACTCTATGATCCAAGCATCAGGCCATGCAGAGACTGAGGGCAGCCTCAGGTTGGACTGGATACAAGGTGCCTGCCAACCTCAGTGGTTCCCTGAGTCTCTGATAATTAAATAATATTTATTTCTTGGAGAAAAGGTAGAATGTCACAAATTCTAAGTCTAAAATAATCAGATTAAAATGATTCTGTTAAGTTAAAGTGAGCAATAACACATGTGCTGCAACCCAATTAGCAAAGAAGCTCACCCAGATGTTGTTTAAGTGCCTTTTGCAAAGTACCTTCACTTGACCTGACAAACGCCAAATTACCTGAAGTAGCTGGACTCTGTTGCAGATTAATTAAAAGAAAACAGTAGAAGAAAAAGATTGAAGGGAACTGTACAAAAACTGAATAATTCTCCTATTAATATGAAGCTGGGGTACTAATTGAACCGAGCAGTTTGCAAAATCCTTCAGTAAAAGGGAAGTGATGAGTAATTCAAAGTAGCAAAAGACAACAAAAAAATGAGAAATCATCCCCTTATAGAAAAAAATCATGAGGCATTAAAAATAAAATATGGATTCTTTATTTCTTCTGTGATTTTTAGGGGGTTGTTTGGGTTTTTTCCCAGCTTCTCACTACAGTTAGTGCTGGCACTGCAGAAAGCACCAGCAGACACTGATGCATGTTCATGCAGACACAAATCCCCAGCTATTATTCCACAAACAAAAGCAAGGACGTAGCTGCCCTGTGAGGCAGGGCAGGCCATTTAATCAAAACAGCCTTTAAAAAAAGAATAAATCGTAATCATCTCCTGAGGGTCACTCAAGGTTTCCTGCAAGAAACACATGACTATTTGTTAATCCAAGTGCCACTTTGGAGACAGTTCAGGAAGACCAAGAGGGCGATTGGCAGGTCTGGGAAGGCCCGACCAGCTGACTCGCATGGTTGGGATCCAGCGGGATGGCAGCACGGTGACACTGCCCTTCTTGCTGTTCAGCACTGGGCACCTGCTCAGTGGGTGACACACAGCCCACAGCTTGGGAGTGAAGCAATGACACAGCAGCCTGAAAAAGTCTTCACCACCACCCTCAAATGTCATGTTTTAGACTCGAGCTGTCCTCTCCATATCCTTACAACACCATCTCCAGTGCACAACCCTGGCATTGCCGTGCACCTAGCACTAAATAAAGCTGTGCTGTTCACATCTAAGCTGCATTCCCTGACTCTCTTGTACTTTCTCCTTTCCATGAATGACTTCCTGGAGACCATCATGTAGAATCAAGAGGTGCTGTCAAGACGATAGAGAACAAGTTGTCACCTGGGAGGTATGTACAGTAGCATTTTTGGATGGAAATCACCGTACTTCGCTGACATATTTTTTTTAAAACACTTGTATCCTTGCTCGGGATGTGCAAGGATGATTAGGAGTCATCCTCTGACTTCTGGTTTCTGTGCTGAAAATACATTGCTGTTTTTTGATACCTGAGTGAAGCGTGAGTAACTGACGCCGTTACCAAGACAGAGCTATAGAGAAAATGGAATCCACTCTTCTGCAAAATCCTTCAGCAAGGATAGATCCTACTGTCTCTGTGTTCTATGTTTTACACATCAAAATGCACATGGACAGAAGCAAAACAGCAGCTGGGGCTCTAGCACAGTCCACTCACAAGGAAAAATCCTTCCACATCTTCTCCATCATTCCTGACAAATAAGCATGCAGCCTACAGGAAAATTTTGTCTGCACATATCTTGATGACTTGGAAGGGGTTCCTGATACCTGCAACACTGCTTGGTATGTACAGGAACAAATACTCCCCTTGCATAAGTGTGGCTGATAAGACCACAATACACCTTTTCCACATGTTTTGGAAAGACCATTTACTTAACTTTTAGTCCATACAGAAGGCTAGAAAAAACAAAGATGCTTGCATAACAGGCCGTTCAACAAGTCATGTTATGTCAGGAAGGCCAAAAGAAAGGCAAAAATGAATTTCATACTTTGACAGTATGTGTCACTTTTCCTTCTTCTGCCATTTGTTCCCTGTTTTATCTTACATGTTCTAAGCAGGTATGTCGATCCTTGTTTTAGCTGTATAGAAAGGAAAAAGGAAGGAAGGGCAAAAAAGTATGAAATAAGTAAAAAGTGCTGGGTGCTGCACAAAATGTGAGGATAAAGAGGTAGTTAGTGGTGGGGAGAAAAGACAAACATCATACTGATCTATGAAAATGAAACTCCACAACAAAACCATTCATGAACTAAGAAAAAATAAAAATTACCAAAAAGAAGTCACTAATTAACAGCAGTTTTCCCACTGACTAGTTATGATCTGAGGAACTGGCAGTAACAACCAACTTCATTTATTCATTTAACAAATAGAAATACAGGAAAAATCTTCAGATGAAAGCACTTTTTTCCAAGGTATCTTTCCTCTGAGAAACGGTATAAACAGTGGTAGCCTATTAAAAAGCATATTCCTGTTCAAATTGCCAATTTAAAGGCTTCAGTCCAGGAAAATTGAAGTATGAAGAAATGCCTCCATCTCTCAAGCCCAGCGACTCCCCTCCCCATCAGGCTCCAAACCAAACACAACTCTCTACAAGGCTACCCAAAAGAACGCAGCAGTTGCACTGAAGTCCCAATGCAGTTTTCATACGGTTCATTGTTTGAGCTAATTTAATTAAAAGAGGGTCCAGATGATGATTATCCTGGCAAACGGAAATTGTATAGACAATACAATGGCAGACTGCCATGATCATTGTATCTTAGCTCTTAACAGAAAACAGAACTAAAGGAAGAGGATAAAACAAGCCCACCTTGCTAACCATCAAAAAGCTGGCATCTTCCAACCCTTTCCACAGGCTGGTACGAGACTCAGGTGTCGTCCAGTCTGCCAACTTCTGGCACTCACTTTGGTGCTGTGAACAGGACCATGATCAGTTCAAGCAGGAAAATTTGTGTGATACAATGACAACTTAGTCACACCCCCGCCCCTCCAGGCAATGAAGGTGGCATTATTTATGGTCCAAAGTGAGAGTTTCAGGTGGTCTGGGCTCCACTCTCAACACCATCACACAATTTCCTAGGGGAATGTAGTGCTCGTCTCCATCTATAAGACCAAGGTCATATCACATTTAGAACTCCTGTATAAATATTTAAATATAATAAAATTGTAAAATTTTAAGGAATATATAAACAGCTCAGGGCTTGAAGTTCAGCTGTCTACAGAGCTCCACTCAAACCAGAAGCAGCAATCCTTTTATGGAAACCCTTCTGAAAACCATTCTTAGATTAGGAATATTTCTTAGAACTCTGTAGGGACATAAATCAGTGCTGCTGATCTGCACACTCTTACAGTTCAAAGTCTAGTAATGCTAAGCTGAATTTCATTGGCTGAGAATAACTATTTCCATGAGGAGACATTTCTAAATTAGGGATGCTTTTGGTTTTTTTAATGACTGGAAGATATTTTTGCATGCAATTTTGATTCTCATCTACACATTCCTGACTGAAAGTTTTTCCTGCTCATATTGTACAAGAATATAAAAAGAAAATGAATAAACAATGAATAAACAAACAAATTCAGCCTCTGCCCAGCAGATGTATGCTTTTTAATAGAAAAGCAAAACTGTAAGAAAAAAGGTCAAATTATTTGATCAAGGTCAAAAAAACAAGCTAGTGGGAAAGCTGGGAGTAAAGTTGAGAACATGATTTCAACTGTAGATTTCAGAGTTTGAGGCCAGCAGCTCACCTGATAGACCTCATCTTGATCTTGGGTATCTAAATGCATACTCCAACCTTAGAAATAAACAAATCTTCCTAAACCAAAGTGAAGATGCTTTGAATAATGCCCCAAAGATGTTTCAGTGACTAAGAAACTAGCTGCTACAGTGAGAGGAGTTTCAAAATTATTCCTTCTGCAACAGCCTTTGGGATACCACAAAAATGACAGGAAGTTTGGTAACCGAAGAGATTTCAGTAAAGCAGCAGCTGATCTGTCTTTGTCTCGGTTATATGTCTGAAACAGAGAAAAGAGCCCACTGTTCCCTGATTAGGTTTTACAGGAGATGCATTGAGCAACTCCACCATGATTATTTTGGAGGACAACTACTCTAAACACTGACAGAACCTAAAATACCACTGCATGACACGGTAGAAGGAACGCATTTTAAAACTATAATAGGAAGAGAGTCCTTTCAGATTGGTGTACTCATCCTCTCTGCTCATGTCCAGTTTAGAAGAACAAGTGGGAAAGAGACTGACTGTAAGGCAACAGGAGCAGCCATCATCATCTTCATCTCCAGCTGTTCCTCCCTCCCAGTTTCAAGTGCTTTCTGCACTAACACACATGCACAGCACAGAGAGCTGCTGTACCTGCTACACCACCACTAAGTGATTCTGAGTAATGGGAAGAGAGCCTCCTGCAGATATGCTCTTCCCTGAGCACACCTTTCAATACAGAAGTTCGAGAGTTTCTCAGCTCAGACAATTCTTCAACGCAGCATAATAAAACCCATCCACATAGCCAAGGATCTGCCCTCAGCCAGCAGTAATTAAAATTAATCACTCACAATTATTTTCATGGGCATGTTCAAAAAAAAGACACCGCCAGCTCGCTGAATCCTCAAAGCCGACAGACCTTGAAATAGGCTGTGGTCAGGTACAGCGCCTTCCTGGGTTCCAAGCAGTTAAAAACATGCTTTGCATATCGATTCACCATCCCTCTTGCAGGACCCGCAGTGCTGACAGCCAGTGCACCTTGGTCCTGCAGCCCAACACCTGAGCTGGCATCAACAAGGGGGACTGGTAAGGAAAGAGATTTTTGAGGTTAGTATTGCTATGCCTGTAATTATTGCTGCCCTGCCGGAATTCAGGGCTGTTATGAGTGTTAGAACTTCTTATTCTTGAACCTCAGTGTCTTCTGAAACTCAAGATTCTCCCTATTTTCCGCACGTTTGTATTAAGTTTTTAATCACTATCTTCTTCTCTTTCAGCTTCACTGGTCAGTGCTTATGCTATTCTGAAGCAGAGAGGTTTCTAAGGTACAGGGTAGCCTGAAGGTTATCAGTTTCCGAGCCTCAAAAACTACTGAAGAAATCACATTTACAGAGGTAAAAGAAGAAATAAAATTCAATGTAAGGCATTAGAACTGTCACTTTCTGGAACACTATTTACTTATACAAGCAATTTTTATGGGATTGAACATTTACTATTCATGATAGCAGCCTTGATCAATTCTGCTCCTTTGAAACTTACCATAAAACATAAAAGCATCTGTCTTATGTATATAAACCCAAAATTTGTAGGCAGTAAGACCAAGACTGTAACCACTGCAGAGAGAAAGCAATCTCACACCTAACAGACTGCAGATCCCTGGGTATCAACCTGCATAGTGCTCCTTCCTTCCTAGCAACTGGAATATTGATTTTTACAATACCTACCGGGAAAAAAGGTTTTCACCAATAGAGTGAAGGAGGATCAGGGTAATGGGATCGTCTGCTTCCCACCACGTGTGTTCTATAGTTGGAGCTCAAAACTGAACTAAAAGCAAGAGATGATGGAACATTCCACTTCTTACATTAATCACCTCTTGGCATGGCTTCCAGTCAGAAGACTTGAAAGGAAAAGATACTTTCTCTCTGCTGAAATAGAGAAATGCCTGATAAATACAGTTTCCTTTTATCTAGAGTGATTTTTCTATGTAGGTATGATGTTTTGCAGGAAATAGGAGCACCATCTGGAGAGGGAAGAGTTACACAAGTAGGGCTCAGGAAATCTCTCTCTTTAGGAAATTCAGCTGGAGAAGAGGTAAACAGAGTAAAACAAGTGCAGCACTCAAGCACAAAAGTCCCCGTGGCCATCATCAACACTACAGCAAGTCTGAAAATGTCACCCCTAACTTCTTCATGTTTTATTTTTTTCCTACACTGTTTATTTATCCCACACTTCTCTTGTATTGTTCACCCCATTTTTTAATCATCACAGTCTCCTAAATCACATTAGATCTTCATTGAGCCACTTTCCCACTGAAGATGGCAGTAAAGCATTAGGACCCTAAAATTTAGGGCTCTCCCCTCAACCTCTCCTTTGTGCACCATGAGCCCTGCGTTTGCAGTGAGGCCTCCCAAGATGTAACTTTAGACCTGAGACGAATATTGCTCCCAGATCAGCTCTCACTTCATCCCCTCCTTCCACAGCCATGAGCATTTGCAGCTCAGAAGAGCAGTAGGGATCAGTGTCTCCTGCCAGGCTGCCAGGGAGAGCCCAGCCAGCATCACAGCTTCCCCCTTAGACTACAAAGCCTAACTGTGACTTGTGCACTTTATATGTTTTTTGCCCCACCCTGCAAAATTTTAAACTCATCTGGAAGAAGGAACTCAAAAGGTGTTAAGAAGAGAAATAATTAAAAAGGGTGGCAGCCTGATATATCCTCATATATTAGAGGTTCTTATCCATTTGGAAAGTTAAGACTAAATTAATCACAGCTAAAATATTTTACAAGCTTGTACAAACTGAACAGGGACCTTGACTGAACTCCAGCATGTGGGGAAAAAGAAAAAAGAGGAGAGGTGGAGAGAGGACTGTTAGAAGAGGCATGAGGAGCCCCAAAAAACAACCTTGGAAAACCAAAAGTAGAATCATAGGATGGTTTGGGTTGGAAGAGTCTTTAAAGACCATCTAGTTCCCAACCTCACTCCCATGAGCAGGAACACTTTTCACTAGATAGGTTGTTCAGAACCCCAACCAACCTGGCCTTGAAACACTCCCAGAGATGGCACAGCCACAGCTTCTCTTCAGGAAATAGCCAGAGCAGAGAGAGCAGTTGGGTAGGCACATGTGTGCATGGAGGGGGATCACAGAATCATATTGACAGTGGAACAGTAAGAGAACAGTTGCAAACAGTTTAATGTGAATTGTGAAAGGTTTATTTTACCAGGTTCTTGTAGCTGCTGACCAACCTTTCAGTGATAAAGTTCTGTTTAGCAAAACCTGATGTTTCTGACCTCTGAAGTAAAGCAAAACCTTTCACAAATTCATAGAATCATAGAATCAGCTGGGTTGGAAAAGACCTCCAAGATCATCAAGTCCAACCCTTGATCCAACACTGCTGTGGTTACTAGACCATGGCACTAACTGCCACATCCAGTCTCATCTTAAAAACCTCCAGGGACGGTAAATCCACCACTTCCCTGGGCAGCCCATTCCAACGCCTGATTACTCTCTCTGTAAAAAATTTCTTCCTAATATCCAACCTAAACCTCCCCTGGTACAGCTTAATACCATGCCCTCTTGTCCTACTGCTGTTGTCTGGGAGAAGAGACCAACCCCCACCTGGCTACATCCTCCTTTCAGGGAGTTGTAGAGAGTGATGAGGTCTCCCCTGAGCCTCCTCTTCTACAGGCTGAACAGCCCCAGCTCCCTCAGCCTCTCCTCATAGGACTTGTGCTCGAGTCCCTCCACCAGCCTCGTTGCTCTTCTCTGGACCTGCTCCAGCCCCTCAATATCCTTCCTGACCTGAGGGGCTCAGAACTGGACACAGCACTCCAGGTGTGGCCTCACCAGCACTGAGTACAGGGGCAGAATCACTTCCCTGGTCCTGTTGGCCACACTGTTCCTGATACAGGATCCAGCTCCCTGAAATTTCCCGGCTGTTCAACATTAAAAAAAAGACATCCCAGATGTGCAGGCATTGACTTGTTCTCCTGAGTAGACGTGTGGAGCAGCTCTGTCTGAGCAGAATGAAAGCCCTGTATCCTCTTCCAACAGCGAGACCATCTTGCCAGTAATGGATTAAAGTGGTTTAAGTAACTATACATTTAATAAGGTCAAAAGGGCAATGACACAGTTACATTTTGATTGTTCTGAACTACAGATTGCTCTGCATTTTTGTTCCTGTTTTAAATACACAAGTAGCACTTTTTGCCAGAGATGACATGGTGTAAGGATATAAGCAAAGCAAAGAACACAGGGAAAAGTACCATCTTTATTAGAGAATACAGGTGAGCTTCCAGACACCAGGACCTGCAGACATGAGATCTTCACAAAGCAAGGACTGTTGCTCTTTAAATATGTAAACACAAATAGACATGTTTATATACACATATATACAAAAACTTCCTACCTTGCTTTAAAATCCAAAATATTTTCTCAGTGCTGTCAGTAACAAATAAAGCTCAAAGTTCTTTGGTTGGAGAAAGAAAACCATAGTTCAGAGAAACAGACCATGGAAGATCTCAGTAGCAAAAGATACCATTAGCTATTACCTACTGTGATTATGGAAAAATGCTATTTTTTTTATTCTGCACCTCCCCTCTCCTTGCCATTCTTTTCATCCACCTTAAAAATGATTCTATGATTTAAGCAAATAGGGTCATTTGGGGGTTGTGTGTTCCTGGTTAAACCTCCCTGGCCCCTCCCCTGGGGAAAAAATAAAAAAATCAAAAGAGAAGTTTACAGTTTACTAGTGTTCCCTTTCCTAATGCAAATTCAGAGCAGTTCCTGTAAAGACTGTAAACACCCACACAACTTTCCAGGTGGGGAAAAGAAAAAAAACACACACCAGTAAATCTAAAACAGTAATTTCTTTACCCTTTCTTTGCAAAGTGACTGGATATAAAATCTCTTGCTGCCTCACGCACAAAGCCTTTGGCAGAAGGGCAAGATGTTTCAGGGCACTGTGAGGATTTTATGATTGTCTTAGCTTTCCTTGCACCCTGAACAGTCTGCATAACCTAATAGCATTAGCTTACTAACAGATATATTAATAGGTGTGGGGGAAGGGAAAGGAAGAGGGAAAAAAGCCACTGAAACACATTCCACCTACACAAATCACTACTAATCATAAACTCAGGTAGAAAGCAAATTGCTTCTCCAGGACCAGGAGAAGAAGAAAAGAACAAAAAAAAAATTACTGAGGAGGGAAAAGCACCTATTTTTATCTTTTTCTGGAAATACATTAATCGCTGTGTTTATCAATCCATGACAAGGAACGAGAAAGCAAAAAAAAAAACCAACTGAAGAACTGCCACAACATCTTACAGTTGGTAATTTCAGAGTGATAAATATAACACTGGCCTCAGACTGCTAGAAGGATTAGATATAGCTGTAAAACAAGTAGTGAAGGTAACAGTTGCTGTTGGGTCTGGTGTTAGGATTAGAAAGCACTGCTAATCACAAGAAATGTAAAAAGATTAAGAGGTGACGGTTGCCAGTAAGGCTTTAAAAGCATGTAAATGATGGAATTTATTTTGGGATTAAAATTCCTCAAGGAAAAAAAAATAAAATAAAAAATAAAATAAAATAAAGAAGAAGGATAGATCATAAACAGCAGCCAGTTTCACCTACACTGCCCACAACCCACTCCCAAAGATTAGGAGAGTTAGAAAGTGTGGAAAAGTGAAACATATGCCATGGCTTACACTTAAAGGTTCTGGGAGAGCTTTAGTAAGGAGAAGCAAATATTTGTATTCTGGCACCTATAAATTAACTACAGCAACCTAAAACCTATTTGGGTTTGATTTTGCTTACCAAACACCTGCCTGAACGCAGTGAGTCACAACTCTGAGAGGCACTGTAACGGAAATGATGATGCCATCTCATATCTGCATCCTTGCAGCAGGAAGAATAAGACATCTTATGATCTCCTAGTTTGTTTCCAGATGGTTTAGATTCACCTCTGTGATCTGTTTATCTGTTAGCTATCAAGGATAAGCAAAGCTCCCCATATAAAAGAATCTGGAGCGTGCAAAAGAAACCTCCCCGGGAGGGGGAAAGAAAAGAAAAAAAAAAAAGAAAAAAGAAAAAAAATCAGCTTACAAAGACCTCAAAATAAACACTATCTTTTGAAACCCAAATTTTAATTTTGGATTAAAAATTTTACTGAGAAGGCATTTTAACCACAGCATCATGGTCAGATTGCCTAGATCCCTTATGACAAAGTGCCCTCCATCAGCATCAACTGCAAAGTTCATTGCTGTCACCTTGGGTCACCAGCATCCCAAACCAGTCCATAGTACAACATCCTGAGGAGAACACAGACCTCTGCAAAGCCCACCAGTTACCCCCCAGGCCTGATGGGACAGTCAAAAGTTGGTTAATGGTGAGGCCACCTAAAACTTGTCTCTCTCCCACTGTGTCCCAAATGTATCCAAGGATTTAGAGTAAAAATCAAGTGCCACCAAGTGATTTCATGAGCAGTGGCTCTGCTCGGCTGCATTTCCTCCTGGGCATCCAAGAAGCTAATTCAGACCAACCGCTCTTCACTCATTAATTTACCTTCCGTAAATCTGGACCTTGCTACTCCAGAGGTTGGGTAGTGGTGTGGAATAAGACTACTTCATCATTTTCTCCACACCTTTTACTCTAGCATTCCTGGTGCATCTGTCTGGATTTTCAGACTGTAAGACTGCTTTTCCCTTCTGTTCACTCAAACCGAACATTTTTTCCCAGATGCCTGTAGCAGAAGCAGAAATAACCATCTTCCAAGAGTTATAAAACAGTTGTATTAAATAATAGAGGTGAAAGCACTGTGTATGATTTCTGCAGAAGTCTTTTCAGTAGAACAGATAAATTTATTCACTGCATTATGGAACAGTTTGAGAAAACAAGATCATACAATGTACACTGCCTCTATTTAAATTGTTTCATTTCTATTCATGAGAGCTCTGATTAGATACACTGAAAATATCATCAGCAAGAAATAAATAATTCTGCCAAATTAATAGCTGTTGATTTCTTTTACCTGAAAACGTAAGTAGCATCTCATTCACACTAGACAAAACTGCTATAATTTGGATATATCGATCTTGTTGGTTCAAGTCTACATAGCACACTGAGACAGGTGTGCATCTACATTTTCTTAATATCAAACACCTTCTATAAAATTGAAAGTTCTTTCATAAGCTGAGATGGGCTAGTATATGCTTTGCTTGGAGAGGCTTAGTAGACAACTAGTTTGGTTTTTTTCCCTGTAGCTGTTTTCCCCAAATAGCAGATTGAGAGAAATAAATTGCTTTAAATGCAGAAAATTGTTTAGAAATGGTATTTTAGGGAATACAGGTAAATTTTCTGTATCACACAGAATTAAGCCAAGCTCAGCAAATGCTCTTTAATTAGAAACACGTTTAGAGAGGAGGCAGCTAGAAATAACCATCAGTAGCATCTTTACATGATGGGAACTACTAACCAACCCCAAACCAGGGGCTCTCCAGTATCTCCCTCCCTGTAAAGTATTTTGTGGAGAAGTTTGAAAATGGGTGCAAATTTGTGCAAATGGAACAGAAGGTATTATTTAGCAGAAAGATCTGACTAATATTTTCTTTGAGAAAAAAACAGACTGAAAACATAGAGTTAATATACTGGTTTAGACATCGCAGAATGATGAATGCTGAATGTCTGCTCAGCTTATGAACAACTGATAAAAAACGCTCTACATTTTGAAAAATTCATCCAAGAGCTGACAATGAATTCTTCTTCTAAAAATCAAATATAATTGCTGTAACATTTAAAAAAAAATCTAAATGCATGGCTGAGTACCTTAAGAGCAGCCTGTTTGCACAGCAGCCAAGTGATACACCTCTGAGAGCTACTGTTAGCTACTGCAGGGAAGATAAATCAAGAAAATGCTGAGTTGAGGTGCAATTTGACAGTTATTAGCAGAACAGGAGTAATTTGATGAAGGAAAAAAATCTGACAAAATATCAGTTCACAGCAACAGATTTTGGAAGCCTATTTGCACATAAATTGGAAAAAATAATTCTTGCATTAGAAACTGATGAAGATGAAACAATATACCCTAAATCCTAACATATTTGAAATTATTTTCTTTGATTCAAAGCTGATAATCCTGTAACAGGCAGTAACTAAACAAGGGCTTTACCAGACTTGCTCTGCATGTTGAAGAGACTGCACAGCCTGATCCTGATCTGGGGCCATTCAGCTATCGGAATAACGGGATTTACTGCTATTCGCACCTTTGTTTTTGCCATTTGAAAGCATCCACAGTGCGCAGAACACTGGGCTGTGTTTTAAGCATTAGCGGCATAAATATCCCCTCGTGTACTGTATACTTCACCACTTCTGGCTTCCCGTAAATCAAGCATACAACCAATCATCTTTTTTATGTTGGACGCTAATGGCAACTCTATTATTCAAATTCAGGCTCCGCAGAGTCGCCTCTCGCAGGGATGTAAAGCAGCTCAGGAGCAGGCTTATGACTGAGCAAGGGAAGATTCAAATCTGGCCATGATTTTCCCACTACAACCCCACCACCTCTTTTCAATTTATCTGCATCTTTCAATTTATCTCTTCTGTGCAAAAGGCTTTTTTAAAAAAAAACAAACAACTCCTATAAGCAGGAAAATGAATTAGAAAGTCTTTTCTGCTCTTCAAGGACCACCTCTTTGTGTCCCCATAAATGTTCAGCGTAAATGTTTTTGCTCACATACTCCTAAGCAGAGAAGCTGTTCTTTACTGCCTTACAATTAGATGCATAGATTAAGAGATATCTTTCATGTCATTATATCAAACTCTTCTACAAACATACAAAGGGATTTTATAGACTGTTATCCTTTCTGCTTACCACTGAATTCTCACACTCAGCACAAGATGCAGTAAAAGGGAACGATACCTTCCCTGTGTTTACTGTGCCCACCAAGAATCATTAAAAAAAAACAAATAAAATAACTTAGACATAATTTCAGCAGCACAAACTGTTCTCCCATGGGGTTTCTCTTTTTTTTCTCCCCCTCCTCTCATCTTTCAGTTCATGAAGACAGAGAACATGAAAACTAAATGGATTTATGTGTAAATAATTCATGTTTTCAGGCACATCAAACTAATACCTAAGTTCATCCAAGGAGCTGGCCAGATTTAGCTGATTCCAGCGGTATTTTAAACAGCATTCTGGAGAGTTAGTCACAAAAGGTTGCGAGGAAATGCTGAACAGCTGTGTTGATAGAGTTGTTTTGAAACAACACGTGTTGAAACTCTACCTATCCTTACTGAACACAGCTGACAGGGAGACATTACCAGCTGTCCTGAACTGCCACTGCATTTTGGAGACTCATGCCTGCACAAGAGATGCTTTGTGAGCGGGGTGAGCTCTGGCACATCTTGGGAAGACGAAGAGAATTACAAAGGCTGAGCATCGTTTTCCTGCCAAGTGGTAGGAAAACATGTGGCAACATAAAGCATCTTCAGGAGCACAAGTCCCACAGGGCAGACATCCGCACAAGCTGAGTTGAACCTACGAGCCAAGTTGCCTTAAACCAACGTCCCGTGGGGACTGGGAAGCAAAGGGATGGTAGTAACTCTGCTCCTCTTTAAGCCATGATGGAAAATAGAGAGTATTTTGTGTATTTTTAAGCATCCTAAGTACAAACATTGGATTTACTCTTGCAGGGAGTCTAACAATTAACCTTTACTACACTTGCACTTGCCGTCATGTTTCTTGTGCTAAATAAACTATACCAAACTTGGTCAGCTAAAGAGGATGAAAAGAAAATCTAGGGACTTGAGTTTTGTTTTGGTTTTGACTCTTTTAAAAGCCAGAATCTAAACCTTTCCATTCTTCTTGATTTAATAACACAAGTGGTCTCTCTCCTGCACATGGCTATCAATGTGTCAGGAGTCTGCAAAAGGGGACCAGGGAAATAGGTCTTTCACACAACTGAGGTCCGTTCCTCTGATTTACAACAACTTTTCATTGTACAAACTGCATTAGAAAAAGCAGCAAAGAAATACAATCAAATTTCAGGATATAACAACCATTTTAGTATCACTGCTTTGCCTGCATAGGAAATGGTTGCTTAAAGTGAAGAAATCATTTTGCCTTGTGGAAACCTTGAGCAGGTTAGTAAACCACTACTGTACTAGAGATTAATTTCTGCAGTCAGGTTTGTATCTTCAAATTCACTGAAGTGGAGATTTATTGCAACAAAACCAGAGAAAACCACTGGAGGGATATGGTGGAAGTGGAGCAGGACAAAAGGAAAACAAACACAGAAAATACAATATTCTTGGCTTTGCAGTGCAACCCTCATTGATTTATTCCAAAAGGGTTTGTGTTTTCAGTCTAAATTAACATGGTTCATACTCATAACCTAAATCACACAGAGATAAGATCTGGTGAAGAGTTAAGTTTTGCAGAATGATGCAAAACACTCATCCAAGTGTTTTGGATGAGTTTCATTAGAAATACATCAAAATACCTTTAAGAATTATGATCTTAATGAAACGCTTACTCTCGAGGGGAAATTTTGAGCCCTTCAGTAGAAAGCAACCTCACTGCAAGCAGGACTTCAATGGCTCTGAGGTACTGTTTATGCAGTGGGAGCCCTCTTTAAATCAAACATGTTTAAAAGTGTCCTTGTTCTAAAGTTGCCTGTACTGGGCATCCCATCGCAAATTTAGCCTTTATGCTTTGCAGAGTAATAATTCTCACACACCCACATAAGATGTCTGTGAGCAACACAGACACTTCCATCTCGCTAATCTTCCCACATTACATGGAAAAATGAAGTGCCTCATAGTCCTTGTGTGGGGAAGCCACTCTAAAACTAAATGTGCAACATTTTCTGTCTATTAGATATGCAAAAACATAGGTGTGATGGTGTAAAAACAAGTGTGATGAGAAAATGTGCATTAATTGATTCTGACAAAGAACCACCACAAAGCAGTCCATCATCATAACGAAATAGGCAGTAATGCCTATCAAATTATAGTTCTGACCTTTGGTGATGTGGAAAACAGTATTTATTTCCTTCGTTCGAAAAGCAAAAAAACTTGCTGGAATCTCTCGCTTGAAAGTTCAAAATTGAAACTGTTCTCCCTCTAGCCTAGCTGACAACATTAGTTGTGGAGAAGCTCGCTTCCAAAGGAAGTGGAATGTAAAAACAAAGTTGCTGTGACCTTAACAATAATCCTGTTTGCATATTACAATACATTTTCCTACTATAACAAGGCAAAGTCCCTTGTGTTCCGGTCAGAAAAAGTCATCTTCCAGTAAAAGCATACTGTGATCAATAACATTTTCTTAATATATTATATTATCTCTCGCTGAAACACTTTTTCACTTGGCATTTCAGGCTGCCGACTAGGGGAAATTCATGACAAAACTAAGATAGTAAATGAGATACTGCAAATTAATTCCATCCAAGAGCAATCTTTTTGTTTGTGAACAATTTGACAAGCCCATGTTGTCTGACTTCAGCAGAAGCTTTCTCAGCTTCAAATATACATGAAACAGAAGAATCTGCTCCACTACCATACCCATCTTCACTTTACCCTGCATAATTTTGTGTTGAAGTACATTATATTTTCAACAACCATCCCTGAGACCTAAATTGGTGGGGCATACTTTAAATATTAGTTTAGAAAATAGACTGAGAAGTCTGCCATATCAATTGTGAAATTCTGTTTGCAAGTTACAGCCCAGAGCACGGCAGAGTGCAGCAATTCTGTGCTTCTGAAGAGGTTTTGCCACCAACTCGACTGCAACCTGATGCTGACAAGGCCCAAGTGATGGAAGCGACACCCAAAGGATCTCAGTTTGGTACATGCAAAGTTCAAGGAGAGCTTTGTCACAATGGGCATTACGGTGCAGTACATCTCTATCTGCATGTCTGAGCTCACTTTTGCTATGATGAGCAGTAGCTTTATTCCCCCCTTGGAGTTCATGTCCTGCAGGCTGAGAGGGTGACCCGATGGCACACAGCCTCCCGTGTGAGAGTCCACCATCATTTTAGTAACAGCAGTCCTGGATTTACTGCGAGCAACTGGTCTTCTGCACAGTCCAGAAAGGCATGATCCTGCAAAAAGCCTTGGGTGCATGCAGGATATTGTCAGCAGGATTACTTACATGCACCTGATCTCGGCACGATTAGGTGAAGAATCACTGCCGTATTAATATTTCAGCATAAGGATTAAGGGGTAGGCAGCTGTTGAATATTCATGCTATAGCAGTGCTCTCTGTATGAATTCTCTAGCAGGAACATGTGAAGGCTTCACCATTACCCCAAAGAGTTTACCATCCAAAACCCCAATTAAAGAGATACTTTAGTATGAACCCTGTTTTAAGCTCACAGGGCAGGCTCATTGACTAATTGTATTCTTACAGTGAAGGACGTGCTCAATTTTTTTACTGTATCAAGACTCATGTTGAAAACAACATAAAAGGAGTGGGAGAAAACGGATGAAAATTTAATTTACATCTGCAAATCCCAACACCTCATGAGATCAGAAACATGTAAAGGGCCAAACAACTCATCTACCCAAGAAGTCATTCATAAAAGATAAACATCCTTTTTAAAAGTGGAGGAAATTCATGCAGGGAAGATGCACAGTACTCAACTATGAAATAAATCCAAAAAGCATCAGATACATTTGTGAGAAAGAGGAGGCAAACATAAAATTGGTCCCACTGATAAGCAGAAGCACAGATGACATTATAAGCAAACTGAATGGGAAGGACAAAAGGACAAAATAATCAAGGATTTGAAGGACAGGACAAAGTTTGTGGGGGTTCTTGGTTGTGGATTTTTTTTTAAACAAAATAAATTAGGCAGCAAATCTTCATGTAAATGAGCACTTATAAAACAGCCTTTCTAGGTGAATCATTTCTTTTACGATTAATAAAATCTGCAATCTGAGTAACAACGTTCTGATGACTTTTTGCCATTTGCAATTATCGCTCATCCCAGAACCAAAAAACTCATTATTATTAAAGCTGACAAAAAGAATACTTAACTACTTGTATGAAAGGACTTAATTTTTAAAAGAATCTCAAATTTCTAAGCTTTGTTTCTACTTCGAAATCTTGAATGTGAAAAATGAGGCCATCCTAGCAACCCTTGTGCATGTCACCTTCGATTTCCAACAAGTAATTTGGATAAAAGCATCTAATTTGTACAGTAACACAACGCATTACAGAATAACACTTTGATTTAAAAGCAGCCTACAAAGACTGTGGAGTTAACATAAAACCCGTGCACCTACAAACATACAGTTTATACCATAAAAATACATATTTTAACCTTTGTTATAGCAGTTTTCTCCCAAGTTACTAAAAGCATTTAACAATTTGTGTAGGACTCATAGCACTCTCGTGAATAAAAGTATATAATTTCTATTTTAATGGCATGGAAGCTGAGGCACAACTATTACTATGACAGCTGTGGTAGAGATAGGAACAGGAACCATACCTAGTTCCAAGCTCAGTGACTCAATTCAGGTCTGTTTGACATGTATTATCTATAGGCAGAAAGGAACACAGGTATTTTGGTTTTGGCACCTACTGAGATATTAGTGTGAGTGTTGTCTGTGCCTCACTCCATCTCGGCTCCCTGACATAACAGCACAGTAAAATTAGAGCCCTGCTTAAGAAAAACCCAAAACCCCAACTAAGGTGCTGTTAAATGGAGTTAAACATAAAAAATACTGCCTGACACAAAAGTGCCTGGCAAACATTGATTATAAACACAGATCTCCAGCCTGTCATGATTGGCATAGTTAAAGACCTGGAGTAGATGGTAAGCCAGAATCTTCCTGGGGCATGCAGTAAGAGAAGCAGCAGGCACAAGACACATCAAGGGAAAATCTGGTAAGATTTAAGGAAGAAAAATTCAGAGTGGGTGCTCAACCAACAGAAGGCTGCCTGGGGAGGGTGCAGAGCCCTCGACCTCAGGGGTACTAAAGGACTTGCTTGAACAAGGACACAGCCCTGAACAACCTGCCCTGCCTCTGCAGTTGGCCTCTGCAGATGACCCCTCTTAGGTCTTTCCCAAAGTAAATTGTTCTTTGAATACCATACCAAAGACAAGTGAGGTGTTATTTGGTTTCTTTGCTGCATCCCAAAACTTATCACAAATTCACACAGGAAGTGTGACCTTGATTTCTGTGACTAATTTTTCCTACTTCATTCATCTTGCTCCTTCTCCTGAAAAGGGTGAAACGAAACAAATCCAAATCTTTGCTTTCACCTATGCGAAAAGTACAAAAAATGAAAAGCAAAATGCAATCATTCTGTTCAAGTTCCTAAACGCACACTGTCATGTGAGGTCTTGCTTTGAGTTTACACACCTTCCTGACCCTCTCTCCTCATAAGAAATACTCCAAAAACCAATCAGTCTGCTGTGCAGGAAGACCCACGGTTATTAAAATAACTTCATCACCGAAACAGCTCTCAACTTCTTCATTTCAAATTCCTCCCTACCACCCGCACTTTCATAAGAGGCGCTGCATATGGTGAAAACTAATTCAGTCTGAACCAGAAAAAACTGGGGTTAAGTACCTCTTCAGCTGGAATACAAAAATTGCAACCACACGTGATTGTCAGGATATACAGGGCTACAGTCAACATGCAGAAATACTTTTTATATCCTTCAGAAAACTAAGTGAGTTAAAAAGCCTTTTAAGGGGAACAGCTGAGTTAGGAATATCCAAAAATGGGTAAGACAGACAAGTGTGTAAATCCTACATGCAGCACATTCCCAGAAGGAGACAAAATCCATCCGGGAACTCAAGTCCTTTTCAAACAACTTCTCATACATAACAGAAGCCTTCAGGAGGAAAACTGGACACAACTGGCTTCTCATTTCCAAATTACTATTTTTTTAATTCTTTTGTTATAACCAGATCACAGCCACCATGGCAGAAGCACCCAGGGGCACAGACAGCCTAACAGAACCACAGCATCACAGAATGTGCTGAGCTGGAAGGGACCTACAAGGATCATCAAGTCCAACTCTTAGCCCGGCACAGGACCATCTCCAAGAGTATAAACACACTGGGACTCTCCTTTCACAGATGTGAAACTAGAGGAAAATCAGCCACTTGAACAGTGGCTGATATTTGGGTGCCTGAGTCACTCTGCAGTAATTGGATATTCAGCCTAAGCCTACCCGAGGCATTTCATGCTGATGTGACTAGGCGATGTGGCAACTTATCACAAGCTAGATTTGCTAGACAATCCCCACCACAGAAAGTGAATTAAACTGTCACTCATCACTGTATGAATTGCACCAGTGTAGCTATTTTTTCATGAGTTGGACAACACTTCTTTGAATTAAAAACAAAACATTTTGTCACAAGTTAAAGTCTTCATCCTCCTTTCTGTACATTTTCTTTTCCTTTTCACTTCTCTTACTTACTTTGTGCTCAACTGTTTTTTTCCCTAATTTAGTATGTTTAACACTCTCTGCACCACTTACTTGCCTCCTCAATGCCTTCTTTTGTTCCCCTCCTTGGTAGATATTAACAGGGAATTTGCACATGAGCTCCAGCCACCCTGGCTGAACTAGTAATTATGATCTCAGCACTGAACTACTGATGCCCTCTTGGTCCTTCCCCTAAGGCACCAGTCAGCTAAGCTTGCAAGAGCACAGGAGTATGTCTCCTTTCCCCAAGGAACATCTGATCAGCATGTAAAGCAAAGGCTGAGATTGTATTTCTGAGTGTCTGTTCTCTGGCATATCTCCCAATATACGTGGTCTATTAAAATATAGGAAAAGCAGATACATTACTCATCATGAGGGCCCTGAAAAAAGAATAAAAATGTGGAGAACGTTTGATTTAACTACAATTACAGTTGTTGGCATCTGCAATTTGCAGCATCACACACACATGCAGGGCGAAATATAAAAAAGGAATATAAAATACAAGCCTTGTTTAAGACTCAATTTCCAGCAACAATTTCATGTATGTATTATTATAATATACACTACTTATGGCTGTGTACAGGCAGCACAGAAAAAAAGGATTAAATACACTCTCCCATGCACACTTGAACACACCCAAGCATACACACAATTTCCTGTTCTATTGTGAATACACTAATGACAGGAATTGAGAAAGGTTTTTAAATTATCAAAGCTACATGGAAAGCTTTATGCTAGCTGCTCATGGAAATAAACCCACTTCCAAGAGTGTTTCACTATTTCCAAAGTGTAGCTCATACACATTTACGGCAAGAGGTTGCCAGGAACATTACGATGAAGATGCACTGGGGATACTGAGGTGTTCAATAAGGAATCCTGTGAAGAAAGAGTAAATACTGGAAGTAAGGAATGCATGTCACTGTATGAGAAAGATTAGAAAGACTGAAAATATGCAAAATAAAACAATACAGGACTTGCTGGTCTCGGCAGGCAGCAGGGACAATTTGAGCTGGCAACATGCCCTTGAAACAAAGGCCAAGTGAGTCCATCCTGGGCTGCGTTAGCAAGAGCACAACCAGCAGGTCCAGAGAAACAATACTTCCCCTTCAGGCAGGACTTGTGAGCCCGCCAGAACAAGGTGGCTTTGACAGACTAGAACAAGTCCAGTGGAGGATATTGGTGGCTACATCTCCCACAGATCTCACTGTTTCCCAATTTCCCAAAGGGAAGGTGAAAAAGAGACAAAGTGAGCTTACTCGCGAAAGGGCAGAGGTATGACAAGAAAAAAGAAGCTGCAACAATGAAAATTCAGATTATAAATGAAGAAAATACCCCTCATGAGGTGGTGAAACATGGCAACAGGGATCTTAATATACAAGTTTTGGAGTCTGCACCCCCAGAGATATTCAAAACCCAAATGGATGTGGCCCTGGGCAACCTGCTTTAAGGGACCTTGCTCTGAGTAGGAGGTTGGACTAGACAACTGCACAGGTCTTTTCCAGCCTGAATTATCCCCAAAATTTAAGTATATGGATGGGAAAAGCCAGAAAGCCAGTCACAGGAGGCCAGGAGGACAAGAAACAGCATAAAGGAACAGGATTAGCTCCATGACAAAAAACCAGAGAGGAATGCAAAAAAAAAAAAAAGCTAGAAAAGGGGCTAAGCAAGAAAAATAGGAGGTTGAAAAAGAAGGTGAAAACTAAGGATTAAGACTGGGAAAGGGGTAAAGAAAAGAAAAATCAAATCTCTGTTCACTAAATAGCACTTTTCTCCCGGAGGTGGGAGGTAAAAAATTCCACAAGAGTCATTCAACAATGAAGTCAAGTATTTAAGTTTCTACTCTAATGTGCAGAGTAGAATTGGATAAAAGAAGGAATCAGTTCTTCCTTTCCCCTCACCATGCCCCCAAGAAACCAAGTAACCTTTAATCTCGCTTTTCCAAATATTTAAACTTGATCTTGCAAACTTCACAGATATTTTAACTATGTACACTATGAAGAATGTTTCATTTGTAATATAAAAATACTTGCACATTTACCAGCTTAAACGTCAAAGTTCACTAGACCCAAACAAGCCTCTTAAAGCTTGTTACAATTTTATAAGATATAGCCCCATGAATCTAGGCCTATATACACAAAAAACTTTGCTCCCTCTTGGAGCTACACCACCAAATTCAAACACTCCTGATCAGGTTTACAGCATTAGCATTTATCACACAACAATATTTTTCTATTGTAACACAGATGCTCAGCTGCACGTGCTACAATAGGGACTTGCTGCTGTCACTGAAAGGGAAAGCACAGCCCAAATTGTGTTTGTGTAAGAAAACAAGACACCACAAAAGAAAAACACAAAGAGATATCTGCACACTTACCCTGCGATATCCACAATCTGTATCAAAATCAGCCTCAGGTGTAACAGTCAGTAAACAGGACAGCAAACCCTTGCATTTAGCAGAAGATTTCTGGGAAGCCAGATTACCTAGAAAGAGTTGAAAAGAGTGATTTTAATACACGAAGATGGAATCACCCATGCTTAATGAGAATAGGCTTCACGATGAGTCACAGCACCAGAAAAAAAGCAACTGTACAATGGGAGACCACCATGATTGGCATGAAGAATTTAAACTCCAGAAGGTGCCAGAAATTTGTTATGAAGCACGGAGAGTTAGAGGCTGGTAGACACCAAGGGTTTAGCAAAGAACAACTAATACCCAAGATAACATGGTGTTAACCCTCTAATAAAGGATGTGGAGGAGACCAGAAAGAGCACGATATTTCGCTTAATTAGTTGCTATCAAAGAGAGGAAGAGTTCAAGTACTTGCAAAAACAAGGCAATCTAAGACTATTTAAAAGTGTAATAGCATTCTAGAGTCTTTGGTAATACAGGGTTTGCCCATGAAATCAAAATAAACCCTGGAGATAAATTTAAAGGAATATATCTCATTTTAATGCCCAGAGTAAAATGACTATTCATTAAAGCAAAGCAGTTTTATCCCTACATTCTCTATCTCAGATGCAATACATATTGAAGTAATCTTTATGACAGGAAGTGGCATGTAATCCTGCAAGAATGAACTGCTGTCGTTATCTGCAAATCAATACAATTTTTTTTAAGTGGATATAACAGTACCTATTGATTTCATGTTTTTAGCACCAGAGTTTCAGTTTCTACCAAGAAGATTCTTACAATGACAAGATTGCAGCATACGTGTAATTGAGTTGATACAAACTAATCTGAAGTTTACAGTGCACTTCTCTCTGGAATGCAATCAGTGCTTCCCTACCATTGCCTCAGCTTACATCTTTTTTTAATTTTATATAAACTTGATGTTTTGTGTAATTATAATGATTTCGAAGTGGTAGAGAAGCACTTCACTAATCCTACCTGCAAGCTGTAGAAAGTTTACCATGCCAAACATCCCCTTGGAAGGTATCTCCCTATCCTGCTAGCATGTTATTTCAGAATATTTGAGTGACTTTTGCTATGTTTAAATAGCCTGATCAAATAATTTCCCTTGTGAAAGCCTAAAACTGGCTCAGTGTTGAACAGCTACAGCTCAAAGAGGTGTGGTGGGGGTGAGGATGGTAAAGAAGCAGCACACAGTAAATTGCTTATCCAAGGTCACTTTGTGGATCCATCAGGCAACGAGCTCCATTAAGAGCTTAATGAAACTGCTAAATGTCTACTGTATTTCTGCAAATGAAGCATACAGCAACTTTGGCTTGAGCAGTTGACCAATGGCTCACGCTACAATGAACAGCCTGTAACTGGCTGAAAGGCACAACACACCATCACACCGAGGAAGAAAGAAAATAAAGATCAGAAGATCAGACCACTAAAAAAATAGTTTAAAGGGATGGGATTAGGGCCAGGTGAATGACATCCCAAATCAGGTTAGAAAAGCAAAAGCCCTGACAGAATTAAATCTGTCCAGGAACATCGAGGGCAACCACAAATGCTTCTATAGGTACGTTTGTGACAACAGGGAAGACTAAGGGAAGTCTTGGCCCTTTCCATGAGGAAATAGGAGACCTAGTTACCCAGGATATGGAGAATGCTGAGGCACTCAATGACTTTTTTACCTCAGTCTTCAGCAACAGGTACTCCTAAGCCTGTTTTCTTTACAGGTCTAGACTCATTTTCATGAGGATTTTCAAATAGCCGATCTACTTATTTACCTATTTAACACTTCTTGAACACATTGCTGAGACATTTTAACTGAGTATTTCTGACTTTCACAAGACAACTAAAGAATATAGCATGGACTGCCTAAAAAATGCTCAAACAAAAATAGAATCTATTTTTTGTTTTGCTTCTTGTTTTTTTGAAAAGAGCACCGTTCTCATGCAGCAGTTCATGGAAGGGAAAGAAAAAACTCAAGGGAGTAATTTCTGTTTTGCATAGTGACTCATCATATCATAGTTACCCCACCATCTCCCAAGGCAACACAAGACCAGAGCTGCTCTGGAAGATCTCCTTAGGGAAATATCCACTTTTCAAAGCCATCTCAGGACTCTTGTTCCAGGACTTCACAGGACAGAAAAAAAGTCTTTGACAGTAATAAAAAATAAAATGGGTTTCAGTAGGGAAGAAGCCTGAGAAGCCAATGACAGTTTTACATGAAGGAAACCTTTTTCTTTCCCACCACAATAAGGAAAGACATGAAGAATATTTACAAAGTGTATTGCACACTCTAGATGGCAGCGTGATGTGGAAAGGCAAAACAGAACTCACAGCTGGATATGGGACATCTGAAGAAAGAAGAATCAGAAGGAAAAAAAGGAGCAAAAAAAGCAACAATCTGTCCATGAAAACGGCACATAAAGACAGGGCCAAAGTTCAAAATCTGTTTGCTTAGTCCTGGACACACAGTTAAAAAGAAGTATAAAAATTATTACATGGGGAAATACAAAGACAGAATTAATGGTCTTTAACATGCTGCAATTTACATTATTTACTAGCATTTGGGTGAGGTTTGCTTTTCTTCCTTTAGAAAATCTCAGCTATTTGTAGGAAAGTATTTTAACTGTACCAAAACATTACTGCAGTTGCCATTGAGGGGGAGCAAAGACAGGAACAACTGCCAGGCAGTTCTGAACCACTGGAATAAAATATTGAAATTGGAAAAGGCAGAAAGGAGCTTTCAACAGCAAACCCAAAGCCCTCGTTCCCTGTATCAAGTTGAAGGTACGTTACAGAAGCCAATGGTAACGTTCTCTCTCCCTTGTGACCCTAACTACCACAATATGGACAGGTCAAATATCATGTCCTGTGCCTAAATTAAGTGACTTGAAGCAACCTGATGGAAACCAGACATCTATTTCAGATACCACATCATTGTAGTAGCAAGCTTCATGAAGGAGAGAGCTCATTCTTCAGGGTAAAAATAGCTGCAGGCCATGATGTAAGAAGCTGGTGTCAGCTCACCTACCTCATCAACATGTGAATGTTCATGAAGGGATGGAATAATGAGAAGTGTATTTGGCTCAAAAGACCTGGTCAGTGAGAAGCAGGTCTAGATCTTTTGGAGAGAATAGCTATATCAACTGGACTCCCCTGAACTCCAACAGCTCTGGGTTGGGCAAAAAAGCATTCAGCTCCACCAGCGAAAAATGAGATATGGTGACAGCACAAGCATCTAACAGAAAGCTCAGCTTTAAGTAGTAAATTAGAAAAGAGGCTTCCAAAAGGCAAGAGAGGATGAGGGAGACAAGTAAGGTTAAGGAGCAGGCAGCAATATCTGGCAACTAAGTACTGCAATGAGGGACTATTGCAGAGCTCCCCTAAAGTAGAGATCACTCAACAGCCTACAGCAGAGGAGCACAACATGGACCTCAGTGAGGATGCAATGCACCATGCAGTGCCCTCGCACGTCTCATTGGTAGTTGAAAAAAGTATTTGGAAAAGAAGAAGGATAAAGCCAAGGAAGTGTAGACAGTTATTGTAGGCTAATTAATCAGAAAAAGTTTAACACAAAAATATTCTGTGAAACCCTGTCTGTGTAGACAAGCTATAAATCAACTCTGAAGCATAAAGTGCTTTAAAAATACCCTTTACAAGTTGTGCTGCCCCGCAAACAACCTCCCTCATGTCCAGTACCACAGCTTGGGGCAGGGGCTGAAGAATAGGAACAAAATACTGGACAGAGGCATGACAGGAGCACACTCTCTTTGTAAATAAACAAGGCAAAGAAAAGCAAACCAGAGGGGAAAAAAATACTCCAATATAAGGTATAGACACTTATTAGGAGGCTAAGTAGAAGTTTCATATGTAGCAGAAGGGTGCTTATAAGCAACCTATCCGCCAAATCACAATCAGTCACGGCAAACACAAGCACAAGCCAAGCTCAGCACATCTGGGAAGTCATACAGGCAAGGGAGTCATACAGACTGACACACCCAAAGCTGTGAGTGCTGGGCAGGTTAGGGACAGCTGTGTGCTGTCCCAGTTATCTTCAGCTTGTTTAGACTGGGGCTATTCCAGTTGTACAAAGTAAAGCTCTAAAATGCCTGGTGTGACCTGTTGTCCTAATATTGCCAGAAACTGAGCAAGTGGTCTGAGAAGAGAGTAATTACAGATCCCATGAGAAGCCATGCAGGCTCTGAAGCTGGGCAAAGCTGCAGCCAAGAGCTGCAGGCTGGGATAGAATAAATAAAATGCGGGGCTGGAACTGAAGGATGAATCCATTTTCACAGTCCCACCTGACTTTATGGGAAGGAGTGACTGCTCTACACCACGATGTCTGCAGAACACTATTGTTATGTTTACCCTAATATATTATTTATTACAGAATTTACAGATCTCTCTTTTCCCCAACTGACAACCAGCCAACTACTAATTTGCAAGCTAAAATGCTGTAAGGTCTGCAGATCCCAGAGCATTTGCAAACCATAAGGATTCTGAAATGCTTCAGGAGAGCCTGGCAATGCTGCCAGTCCTCACTGAGCTCCAAAGAATTTAAGCCACAGCCACCAAAACTAAGGAACTACCTGAGAAATATGACCAGAGAAGGATATCAGCACATACATAAAGTTCAAAATATTAATACAGAACTTTTTAACAGCAACAAATGAGAGCATCACTGTACTGTCTATCAGTTCTGGGTTTGAAATGATAGTTGCTGGATACCTAAGAATACTTGGTATATTTTAGTTAGTGTTTCTCACAATCACACTCATCTCCCTGAGAGAAGGCTGGGAACTATGAACATTTCTTCATTGAAGATTTAGATAGACTGCAACCCTGAGGTTACTCTGTGTAATATTTACGTCCCTCAAACTCAAATGCTGACCTGTGCTTCAAGGGGTTAAGCTGTAGAAAGGGAACCGGAGAATAATATTAGTTCAGCACCCCCCTGTTCCATTACATTTACAAATTAACTCCTCCTATGACATCACATAACTTTGGAGAAAACATTTGTGGTTAAGAACTGGCTGTTCAGTTTGTATTCCTGCCTGGATAATCACTTCTTTAAAAGGAAGTATACATCAATAATATTCATGGGGAGCTTTATAAGAACTTGGCAAACAGTTCTGACAAAACAAAAACCTCAAACAGAAGGATTACTCATAAAATGCTACATCAACAACTCCTCTGACAGACATCTGGATTATGCCGCTCTTTAAAAGGGAAAAACAAAGATGTCACTTCGAAGTTTAAATGGAAACAGTGAAATATGCCATTAAAAATACCAAATCATAAACAAAGCTATTTTTGCAAACTCAAACGCAATGAGCAATTATGACAAAGTTTGCCAAGATAATTTACAGACAGTCATTTTTATTTAAAAAATGCTTTCAAAACACTAAAAGATGTACAGAAATTACAGGTTAGTAATGAGTTTATAGACCTAGAAGATCAGATATACAGCATTAATAGTCTGTCAAGTCTAATTTTTTTCTTTGAATGGCCTTTACTTGATGCTGTAAATGAAGTTAAAGCATACACACCTACCCAACTGAACAAATCTTCAGAAAGAAATGCAGATAGAAAATTTAGGAGCCCATCCTCAGAGCATGTAATTCATTATCCCCCCCAACCATATTAACCCATTGCACTATCCAGATGACACTAATTTCTGTGGTATTCTGTAGTAAGACTCAAACCCAGATCACTATGATGATGCAAATTGGAATTTTTAACTCATTCCAAGTTTAGTTTTTAATTCCCATTAAAAACTCAAGGAAAGCTGTCAAAATGTCTGGGGTTCAAAACAGATGTGTAAAATACATGCAAAAAGAAATCACTGAAAAGACTGTTTATTCAAAAATTGCAGAATTTTAATGGATCATAAATGTTCAGTTAAAAATTCTTCACCTGAACAGTGAGGTTTCTTTCAAGACAAAGACATACAGCCTAATAAAAGGGGTAGATTTCCTAAAAGTAGAGTCAACTTCACAATTCACAGAAGTCCACTGGATTTGCTGAAGATTGAAGGAAGGTCACAGAACCACAGAATGGTTTGAGTAGAAGAAACCTTAAAGATCATTTCATTCCAACTACCTGCCATGGGCAGGGACACTTTCCACTAGACCAGGTTGCTCAAAGCCCCATACAACCTGGCCTTGAACATTTCCAAGGATGTGGCATCCACAGCTTCTCTGGGCAACCTGTGCCAGGGCCTCACCACTCAGTAAAGAATTTTTTCCTAATACCTAATCCAAATCTACTCTCTTTCAGTTTAAAGCCATTCCCCCTTGTCCTATTACTGCATGCCCCTGCAAAAAGTCCTTCTCCACCTTTCATAATGCAGCCTTCCATTACCTAAAGGGGGCCTTATAAGGTCTCCCAGGAACCTTCTTTTTTCCAGACTGAACAGCCCCAACTCTCTCATTCTGTCTTCATAGGAGAGGTGCTCCAGCCCTCTGATCATCTTCATGGCCCTAAGAAGAAGATCCTTAGTGGCTTTCTGGGCTGCAAGTGCACATTGCCAGGTCACGTCCAGCCTCTTATCCACAAGCACCCCCAAATCCTTCTCCTCAGGGCTGCTCTCAATCTTTTCTCCACCCAGCTTGGTGGTATTCCCCAACCCAGGTGCAGGACCATGTACTTGGCCTTGTTGAGCTTCATGAGCTTCCCATAGTCCCATCTCTCAAGCCCGTCAGGGTCCCCCTATATGGCATCACTTCCCTCTAGTGTGTAACTGTACACACAGCTCAGTGTCATTGGCAAGATTCCTGAGGCTGCACTCAATCCCACTCTCCATGTTGTCAACAAAAATGTTAAAAAGGGTTGGTCCCAAAACCACCCCCTGAGGAATGCCACTCATCACTGCTCTCCACTTGGACATTGAACTGACCCATTAACGACAACTTGCAGTGTGACCATCCAGCCAATTTTTTTACCCACTGAGTGTTCCAGCCATCAATCCATGCTCCTCAGGTTAAAGACAAAAATGTCATCTTGCACAGCATCAGTTGCACTTCCCTTATCCACCAATGCTCCCCATCACAGAAGGCCCCCAGATCCTCAACACATTCTTGGAACCTCCTAGATTGCTTACACCATGCTGCATTGTCCCTCCAATAGATATTGGGGTACTTGAAGTCCCGCATGAGGATCAGGGCTTGTGAACATGAGGCTGCTCTTATCTATCTATAGAGGGCCTCATCCACTCAGTCTTCTTGGTGGGGCAGCCTGCAGCAGGTCCACACTATAAAAATCGCCTGTCCCTAACCTCCCTTTAATCCTGTCCCATAAACTCTGTCAGTCTCTCATCAATCCCCAGGAAGAGCTCCATGCACTCCAGACGACCACTCACACCTCCTCCTCATCTCCATTTCCCGTCCTTCCTAAGGAGCCTCCATCCTTCCATTCCAACACTCCAGTCACAGGAACTATCCCACCATGTCTACATGATGGCAGCTAAGATCACAGCCCTGCAGGAGTGTGCATGTCTCTTACTCCTCTTGTTTATTCCCTATGCCACGTGGATTTGCACAGAGGTATTTAAGCTGGGCCCCTGATGAAGTTGACTTACTGGTTGGAATTCCTTTATGTTGCTCTTCAGGTGCTCTCCTGCTGACCTGCAATCCCCTCTCTGGGCTCTGGGCGTCTCTTGCTGGCACTGCCATCCAATTGATGGGAGTGGGATGGATTGAGGTTCCCCTCCACTGGAAATTTTAGTTTAAAGCCCCCTAAACTTTTAGTTTAAAGGTAGAAGGCAAGTAAGTACCTGTGCTGAAATGTCTTTTATTTCTTTATTGAAGCAAACACCAGCAAAGATACCTTCTGAAATAGCTTGAAGGCACTGAGATTAAAAGACTGAAAGTTTTAGGACAGCTTGACTAATGTATCTTCCCAATGTCACTGCTTCACTGAAGCAGCTGGAGAGACTAGCATTCAAAGCACTGAAGCATTTGAGACTGAGAAGTTCTCAACTTCTTTAACACCATGAACCGGCTTTCTGCAGTTCAATGTCTTTTCCAGATATTCGTCAAAAGTCAATAGAAGCAGAACAAAACCTGTTGGTTTGCCATTTTCTGATGGCTTTTAATAGAAAGTCCTAGTCTTTTAGTAAGACTCTTACAGACTGCTGGGGAGTCAGGTAACATAACCAACTACAACTGATGTGAAGGCAGCCAGATCCTGCCTTTTGCAGTATGGGAGGAATGCTGTTAGGCAGCTGGAGAGCAGCAGGATAGGATCAGGCTGCTGCAAAAAAAGTCAAGGTGGTGGCAAAGCAAGTACCTGGCTCTTAGGAGTCTTCTGTGTCCCTGCTTGTCCTACATGAAGCCCTGCACAATGCAAAGAAACTGAGCAGAGAACAGGAACTGCACTTGGTTCACATGTAGCAGAGACATCAGGGACGACAGGGAAAAACCTAAAACCTCATTCTGCTGGGTCTGATGCTGTGAAAGAAGGATGGGAGAGCACAGTACCATTAGCTTGGAAACAACAGCCTGTGCTCAAAAGGGCAAAACCAACCGTTTCTCTTATGATCTGAACTAACACTGCCATATGTCAAGGTAAGGTAACAGCCTTATACAATATTTAGGTACAAAGTAGTCTGATCTAGTAAAAATACAGCCAAGGTGATAACAGTGCTACAATGTAGTAAACCAGCAACATGCTGCATCTCAAAAAGGTTTTCAAAGCTATGAGTGTCTACCTAGAGGATTTACACTTTTGATACAGAGGGACTAACAAAAATCACCTCTGATTTCCCAAATACAGGTTCTATTTTCTCTCAGACTTATTTTGGACTGACAACTTGACCAGAATAGGGAAAATTGTATCCTCTTCACAGGGCCATCATACTATTTACTGACTACATAACTCTAACAGTCCTTTTTTGACTTTAGTCTGATTCTCTTGAATACTATAAGGCACAGGACTTAATCTCTTGCCTTTTTCAGGAACAAAAAAAAAAAAACCTGTCGCATTTACCAAATTTCTAGTGATGCCTTCTGGGTGCTGGCAAAAGATTTTACTGATTAATTATTCCTGCTGTCAAAACCGATTTGGGGGTTTTATTATTTATTATGAATTTTCTTGGCTTTCATTTCTAGACAACAAATCTTGTTATATTTTTGTTCAACAGACTGAACACTTTCCTTTCTCAAAGTTTCCCACATAGAAAAGTTAATCAATTATTTTTTTCTCCCAGATGAGGGTAATGTATGATTGCAACAAATTCCAGTGGCTGAAGGGTGTGTTTTTCCACCTTTAGCCACCATCATCACTCTTCCACCATCTCTCACAATCTCATCGACCTCCTAGAAATGCAGACAGACTTGAACACAACGTTCTGGAAGTATCTGCAGTATGGTCAGACCCAGATTTAGCACAGCCTCCCTGAAATTCTTCTATGGATGTACACAGAGGTTTTTGACACGGGCAGCAGCTTTGTCCTACAAGGTCAGGTTCCCCTGCTGCCAACTTGTGGGTGGAGCAATGGCCCTCTCTCCTCCTCTCCAATGACTTCAGAAGAAGCCCAGAACAACTAGCTTAGAATAGGACACCAAATTGTAAATTGCTGAAGTTGGGCAAGCTCAGTTCTCGTCCCTCACACATTCCAAATCAAATTATATCTGTGTTTCTATATTGTTCTAGTTTCTTAATCAAAATGGTGTCACCAAGTCAAATACCTTGTAGAAGCCATAAATATCAAACTAGCAATCACATTAAAAACACTTAAAAGATATCAGCTTAGCTTGACAGGATCTATTTTCTATAAGCTTGAGCTGATTGGCATTAATTATATTTCTCTTACTCAATCCTTTACCAGCTGTCCCATTTATTACACCCCAATTCACTATTAAAATGACAAAACTCAAACTCTCACACCTTTGAGGCCCAAATCTTGGCCACTTTTCCAAAGGAATGAACCAAACTTCCAAAGTTGACTGCCAGCAGCATACCCGCATAATGGAGCTCTAATTCTCCTCTCTCCACCTCCCAACTGCAACAATAAAAAAAGATCTGTAGCTTAATTTGTCATCCCCAAAGAAACAGCAGAATAAACAGATCAGCTACAAAAGATCCCCTTTGGAGGAAAGAGAAGAAAGCAAGCAAAACATAAGAGGAAGTGTGGGAGGTGCGCAGGTTTCAGTCAATCAAACTTTGGATTCCATAAGAATAATTAGAAAAAGAAGCAATTCCTTCACAGCAAGAATTTGTTCTCCTGATGTAAATTGTTGAATTTAGCACATATGACCATCACAGAATTCATTCAATTGCATGTGGAGATCATGCTGTTAAAATTGAGCTACTAGATTTAATTTAAGAATTAAGTTATATAAAAACATAGGGTTTAGGCTTTTTACATATGGTGCCAAGAAACTTCCAGCAGTGGGTAGTCTGAGCACTAACCTTCCCCAAGGAGATTCAGCACCACCTGCAGTTGCCCAGATGCTTGCATACAAGATAAGCGGAGGAAAAGCATTTTCCCAGAGGATTTATATTATCCTGGCCATCACATATTTTCAGTTGCATGCTTGGTGGGTGACACATCAGCGCTACCTCCAGCACATCACAACTAGCAAGCTTCCTCAATAAGCCTGGAGGACAGCCTCCAAACAACTACTTTGAATTGAGGCATTGCAGCATGTCATTTTACATCACTAAATTACTACCATCTTCATCATGCTTTGACCATATCTGCAAAGATAAATACTCGAGGTGAAGAACTGTAGTGCCTCCCTTGATGCTCTTGTTTACAGTTCTGACTAAAACACATGCAAATTCAGCAGCTACACAAAGAGCAGAGAGCTTGCTCCTGTCTTAACAAACCACCACCAGTGTAGGCAGGAAGGTACTCATTTTTCAGAAGTCAGATAGCACCCACGGAGAAGACTATTGTTATTTGTCTTACAGCCTCAGGCAGTGTCCTGCACCCTGTCATCAAAGGCTTTGAATAAGACTACCACACACCCATTTATTGACATAGAGAATATGCTGATTACAGAGAGTGTGTACAATGATCTCCAGCACCAGGGATGCTGCTGTTTACGGCCTCATTTTTTAACTCATGGCCTAACAGCAATGTCAGGATTAGTACAAAAGCCTTCCCCCCAGCACCAGCTCTCTGGTGATGTACTTTACAAGAGCAAGCTCCCCATCTCATCTATCACCTTCATCCAAATGCTCCTCCCTCAGTGCCCTCTCTTATGGTCCTCATTTGTCATATGCATAATTCAGAGGCTCTCAAAACACTGACTGCCTTCACATGATTAGTCCAGACAACTGTCTGGTCCTGGACCACTTCTACAAGCTACACAACCTAAATACCACACTATAGGAACACACTGGTGAGGAGTGAGTCTATCAAAACCATTTTGCTGAGCTGCATGGCTTCTGCAATAACTCAGCTTCAGAGATGTGCAGAATAGAGAATTTTCTAACAGTGTATGGAGCAGTCTATGCTCCAAAGAACTTCAAATATATTGGTCTCTCATGACGCATCAAATGGGGAAATCCAGTTACCAATATAAGAAAAAATGCTTCTTGTCTCATGTTTAACCAATTCTCCCCTCCTTCACATCAAATCCCACTATGTGTGTCAATCCATCAGTTACTAACTTCTGACTACATTACTGCAATTCTCACAGAAACACGGGCATGACCTACCACCTAATGGGAAAAAATAAATTTATCTCTGATATCCAAGCACGGAGGTTGCAGTTTGACATCAGGCCCTCACTGAGATCCAGGTAGTGTGAGCAAGCACCCATCACCTTCAGAGAAAAACAGTATTGTTCCAAATTCCAGAACTGTGACTGAAAAAATAGCCATTTTAATCAAAGTGTCAGGGACAGTGTAGGATCTTAATCTATAGCTCAGTCTATATGGATCTCTGTTCATACAACTCACCTGTTTCTTTGGACTCTTTCTGCAAACTGCAGTAGACAGCCCCAGAATTAATCTCTGTGATTGCAAGGGTAACTTCTTACCATGAGAACAGTGTGGCCATGGGTTATTAATGAGAGTCCTGATCAAGTGCACATTCAGTCCAAATCATTTGCTAAAAAGTTATCCTCCTATAGGCTATATAAATACATAATACATCTACATTAACCTGGGTGACACCAGAGCAGCCTTTCCAGCAATCTGGCCTACTTTATCTCCAAAGTAGACTCTTATACCTCATTTGAGTGAGTGAGCACACATTTTAAATAATGACGAGAGACTCCAATTTTCACATTTTCATGGATGCAGTGTCAAATCTATTTGTAATAAGATCATCTATTATCTGTCAGCACTGAGCAAACTAGGTGAGAAAATAATGGTTAGTAGTATATTATCCAGAATCCTGATGAAAATTAGCACAAATTAAGTGAAATTGTTGAAAACCAAAGTGTTACTTGTTGATTGTTTAATGGAGCCTGACTTGACTTAAACTATTTCTAACACAGGATCAGAAGTTGTTGGGGTTTTTTTTATTCAGCAGAAGTTAATTTCCTCTGCCCATTCAATTTTAAACATGGAATATTTCATCCACTGAAGCACTCTTGTTCTTTACACAGTAGGTCTGCTTCAAGAAAACTTACACCAGTGCCAGAGAGGAAGAGGAAAAAATGTTACCAACTCATGAGAGAAGTACTGAAGCTGTGACCTTCACCCATTTGATCCCAACTTTATGGCTTCCATGTGGACAGATCTACTACTCTTTAGACTCCCCATATGTTACAGAAAGAGATGGAAGGCTGGCATATCTCCTTGTTCATTTTCTCATCTCCATCCTATAAAACCAAAGTGAACACAACCCAGTTTTAGACTTACTGCCCCAAGGTTTTCCTACCCTTCTAAAGCAAAGCTTCCCTTCTTGGAGGTGAAAAAAAAAACTAGCACATATTTGTGAGTCTGTCTGGGGATTAGCAAACCACAAGATTACAGACCACTACAGTGCTCAGTGTAGCATCAGCCTCTTCTGAAACCAGATGAAAGAAGTACCTGGTGTAAGGACACCAACTCTTCACAGCTCACTTGGTCTCTTACCCCTTCTTCATTTCCATAAACTGTATTCAGGTGAGTTTCAAATCACTTCTGTGGCAAGAGGACCCACTATCAACTCCTGTCACTTCCCGCCAAGCCTGTCCTGATACCACAGCACAAGGCTTCAGCAGTAGTTGCTTTCAGGGTTGCTGCTAAAAGAAGCACTGGAAAAGCTGCTTTGTGCCAACACGAACTTCCCTAGATCCACTCACAGCTTGTGTTGGCCAATGGAAAGAGGGTGAGGAATCAACACTGAGGGGGAGGACAGATCTTCTGCTGAAGTTACATGTTAGGACAGCGGAAAGAGTATCAGAATACACCCACATAGTCTTTGGTTTGCTCACAACATAGTCAAGAGTGGGGAAAAAAAGTAACCAAAGAAACCAAACTAGATAGCAAACGGAAACATCGTGCTTTGGAGTTGATACGAAATTTTAATGGATTTTTTTTTTGTCAGTCCCATTAAAACAATCCTTGGAGTTATGGAAGAATACTTTTATTTTTAGTGACTATAAATTAAATAGTTTTATATGTCCACTAAATAGAAATACTCTTACAAGAGATTAAAATGATTTTTTCCCTTAAGAAAGCATAATGAAATTCATACTAAGTTATATTAAAATAAATATTTCTCAGTCACATGAGAATGTAATAATTTCAAATTTAATTTAAAAACCAAAGTATTAAAACTTTGGTTTAATATAAGGGCTTAAACAGACTATTGTTTAAAGAAAATTTTACATGATATATTAGATGATCTTTAAAGTCCCTTTTGATCCAAACCATTCTGTGATTCTATATCAGTGAATTCTCTTCAGGATATGAGTAAATGAATAATAACTTGGAATTATACAAAAACTATCCATGGAAAATTTCCTTGCCATCTGAGGTAAATTCAGGCATGTTTGTGTATTTAAATGTAAAGCTCAAGTATATAGTTATATTATTACTTTTATAACTGCTTAAGTGCTAATATACCCATCTTTCCCTTTGGTAATCTTTCTCAAGAAGTCTGATTTTCAGGCTTGGCTGTCCAGAAATTCATTTTTATTTTGTTTATTTCAACACAGCCAGCTGTTACTCAGAAGGCATTTTCTTTACTGGGACCGATTCACTGAATTTAAGACCAAGAAAAGTTAATTTCTCGGTCATGGGTAAAAAAAGAGAACCAAGTGGGAGAAAAGATATTACAGCCTAATATTATAGCCTTATAGGCATGAAGCCATAAAACCACCAGTTTAGGTCCCTAGAAGTTTGTGCAAGCATTTTTGGAAAATCTCATTACAGCATTTAAGTGCATGGACACCAGAAGTTTGTGTATATGTAATTCTCTTTGAAATCAATAAAACTGAAAAACTCTAAAGCCTAGATACACACAGGTTATGGGGTAGGTTGTGAGCCAAGGAGGACACTAGTATCCAATACACACTTTTGGCAAGTTTTATGAGCTTATAACCACGGTGACTACAGTTCTCATCCTTCATAGACGTATTCCAGAAGCAGAGACAAACCTTGGCTTGTGGTCTGGTGCCATAACCATCAGGTCCTAAGAGTCATAAACACCAGTTCTACTTTTTCTGCATCTCTCCCATCTCTGCTCAGAGGTTCAGTGATTGTAGGTGTACAGAAAAAAATATGGCTTGCCATGAATTAATTAATCTGTTAAAAATTTAATAAAGGTACATTATTTGCTACTTTGAGAATATAAAGCTTTAAAGTCTAATAGTGTGCAGAGATAAAAGCCTATTATTATGATTAGCAAGGAGGAGTATAAATTTAAGGTATTTAATTGCAACTCATAACATTTCAATTACTACCAACTGGAGTATATTATGAAAATAAGTTAGATGCAACACAGAACAAAAATAAATCAATTACTTATCTGAGTATTCCTTGGTTTAAACCCTAAATAATTTAAATCCTAAAGACAGTAGTCATTTTGATTTAGAGCATTTCACCCTGACATCCACTTGGCGTAAAAACAGAAACATGTAGTAAATCATCTCTAAAATAACTGAGTATATCAGGACACAGAGAGAATGGAGCTATGCTAGAGATGAAAAACACTTCAAGAAACCATCAAAGCAAAGAAGAAAAAGTTGGACAGGACATCAATAAGCAAAAGCTTCATGCTAAGGAGCACCTTAATCAATGGAGCAAGAGCAGGAAGGAAAGATGTCTCTGGATGAGCTGCACTGGAGCCCATGTGGCCTGTGTCAAATTCTTGGGGTCCATCACCCTCTTAATGACCCATCAGAGAGGAACAAAACCTGCTTCTGCTGAGGGCACACAACAACTGACAGGTGAAAGGAGGTATGCAGCTCTATTTGGAATGTTTATGTGAACGCTTAATGGGTCGGAAAAGAAGCCATTTGTGGAGTTTTGCATTATTCAGTAATTTCTCTAATTATAAAGTGACTTCAAGCACTGCTATTGTTGCAGCCAGTCCTTTCCTATTAGGGCCCATTGTTTAAGAAGCTGTGTGTGAGCACTGAGAAGCCCCATACGCCCAAGTGAGCATCTCCTACATGTCACTACCACCCAACCATCACTCCTCCAGCAGGTAATACGCACGTTATCTACCCTGACCTCTCCTTAAATTATAATACCACTATGTCATAAAACAATTATCAGCATTTGACACGAGCAGCAATTGCTAGTCTGAAAAGCAATTAAAATTTAGGAGCTGTCTCCTGCAACAAAAAAGCATTCACAGAAGTAGCGCTTCAGAAAAAGTTGCGGCACACGAGCCATCAGTCTGATTCTGCCTCTATCAATCACACAAGGTCTCACTAAACAGCGATGCACGGCAAAGCAAACAGCAAATGTTTACGAGGTGCAGCTGGTGGTACTTACGTTAACAGCAAAAGCAGCATCAGTTAAATTAACATTCTTCATTCTTTCATTGCTCATTATGGTTTGACAGACATACCCGCAGTCCACATAAATGACTTAGAGCAAGAGAGCTGTCTAGCATCCTGCCATGAAACAAGACCACCTAATGGGAGCAGCCACTGTAATTAAAACTCTGAAAACCAAGATTTATACCAGTTTAAGGATGCGGTGGTGGTTAATATGACCTACTTTAAGTTTATTAAAGGAATTGTGAAAGCCTGAGCTGTTACTCAAGTGAAAAGTTAAGAGCCTACCATTTATGATATTTGTCCGATAAAAGGGACTCGAGTATCCTTTTGATCTAGGAATCATTTGTGTTGTTTCAGGTCTGGAGATGCTTGGGGAGAGGAAAGAAAAAGATATTACTGAAGTATTAACGAATCAGCTTCCCCAGGAGAACGCTCTCCCTAAGTCTTATTCGTTCAAGTCCAAAAGATTTTCTTTGATGGGGAATTTCAGCAACTGGTTCTGCTTAAAAATTTACAGTCACATTTAATCTCCTGGATCAAGAATGTTTAAAAAAATAAAAATCACATGGATCTGTAGTTATACACCACCTTTAAAACACTGTGCGAATGAGACTTAATACTCTTAGTTATTAAGCACAGATTAGATCACAAAAGATGATTCAGTGTTTGCAGAAGGTGAGAACCACTGATGAACATGCCTTGTGGCACCACAGAGCTCTGCTCTCTGCCAGGCATGTGGCACTGTGAGGCACAGCAGGGCAGGACCTGCAGAAGATGGGATGCTAGGTGGGCAGGAGACTAGAGTAAGCCCAGGAAGTGCTATGGAGAGGAATCAGTCATGAAATCTGGCCCTCTGCAGGTAAGTAAAACCCTCACTTCAGCCCGCCAGGAGTGATCTCCCTACCAGAGTTTGCTCTTTGTTTCATCTCCCTTCCCCTCTGCCGAAAGCAATAAAAAGGGAGGTTTTTGCCTTTTCCCCCTAAGCAGTTAGAAAGCATGGTTTCCCTTCCCTTTAACGGCTCAGTAGTTAAAGCACTTGCCTTAAACACAGACATCTGTGCTTCAAACCTCTCCACTGCCTGAGACCTGAAATCCCACACAAAATTTGAAATCAGCCCCAGGAGGCAGCTATAACCACCGGGCTATCAAAGCATGGTATGGGATGTGAGCATGCATGTAGAACCCTCTCCCAACTCTCCCAGAAAGGAGGAAAGCAAGCCTGCTTCCCACCAGTGCACTCCCACATGGGGCAGAAATGGCTCTGCTATCTCACACCACACACATGGATGAACATACACATGCTTGTGAGCCTCAGCTATTCAAAAAAAAACCAAAACAGAAGATCAAAAAGGTTCTTCACCTTAATAAATATATCACATCAGTAAAATGCATTTAGCAGGTCAGTGTCAATTCTCTGGTACAGTGTGGCTCCCATCTATATGCCCAAACTCCCCTCCAGGATGCATTTCTGTCCTGCCTGGCTCCACAGACATGCCCACATCTGGGCATGGTTTAGGGAAAGCCTTTATCCAAAACCCTGCCCAAGAGCACGAAAACATCACCCAAATGCACAATTACACTTGAGCCTGTGTCCTGGCTCTATTTAGTTTACTAGTACAGATACAGCCATACAGAATCAAGCCAAAATTAAAATTTCAGCATTTAAAGTAACGTCAGGAATACAGAGCCTAAAGAGGGCTGCAGTGGCAAGCACCTGGATGGCCTGTCACAGTGAAGGCTTCAGCCCACGCTGCTTTAACTGCAACTCAGAATCATTAAGTTTGGAAAAGACCTCTAAGATCATCAAGTCCAACCATTAATCCAGCATTGCCAGGTTCACCACAAAACCATGTCCCTAAGCACCATATCTACACACCTTCTTCAACACTTCCAGGGATGGTGATTCCTCCACTTCCCTGGGCAGCCTGTTCCAACCCCTCACCACCCTTTCTGTGAACAGACTTTTCCTAGTAATCAATCTAAACATCCCCTGGTGCAACCTGAGGCTTTTTCCTCTTGTTCTATTGCTTGTTACCTGGGAGAAAAGACTGACCACCTGGCTACAATCTCCTTTCAGGAAATTATAGAGAGTGCTGAGGTCCCCCCTGAGCCTCCTTTCTCCAGGCTCAACAACCCCAGCTCCTCCCCATAAGACTTGTGCTCTAACTTCATGCAGTCAGTATTGGGCGAGGAACAAAACCCCTTAAACTGTCAAACCCCGCAACTGTTGTGATCAGCTGCTCTATTTCGCATTGCTGTGAAATATTCCCACTTCTTGCAAGACATACTAGCCAGAGAAGGGAGTTAATTAGCTAAGGACATATCTATGTTTAAGAGTTCTTCTGTGAGGACTCCGTTGCTCTTTCCTTCTGTCAGCTTTGGAGGTGCAGGTTCCCTGCTGTTGAGTCTGTTGGGTTGGGGACTGAGGCCTGGTAAGGCCTTGCCAACCTTGGGAGGCGGAGGTTGCCGGCGGTCCTTCCAGCGTGACTTTCTGTTGTCCCAAGGAGAGTAGTAAGATATTCTTTTGCTAATTCTTTTAGTTGCTAGATCCTGGGCTATTGATCGTGTATATTTTATTTTGGGTTTGTTCTTTTTTTTTTCCTTTCCCCTTCCCTTTCCCTTTTCCCTTTGAAATTGTATATATATTTCAATTGTATATAACTGTAATATAAGTGTAAATATATTTATATATATTGCTTTAGCTGTCTCTCTCTCTCGTTTCGGTTCTCTCGGTTTTTTTTTCCTCTTCTCCCTGAGGTTTGGGGGGAGGGGGACTTCTTGTGGTAAGGTTTGGAGACTTAGCAGGGAGCCAGCTTCAAACCATATCACTTTATCTGCTTCTCACCCTGAAGACTGGTTTACAACAACCAGCCTCCTCACACAGAGGGGCTGAGCAAAAGCCCCCTTGGGAACTAGTTAGCACCAATCTCATTTTCTTCCTTGGTATCTCCAAACTGCTGGGCAAAGGTTCTGGTTGCTCCAAGGCAGCACACACAGCACCTCCCCAGCAGCCAGGGTGACAGTCTCTAATGTTCAGGTGGGACTCCCAGCTGACCTCCACATGAAAAATACACAACTTAATTCACAAAAAAAAGCCTTCCTTTTTTTTTTTCCCCAGGAAGTTTAGTAAGTGCTAGGAAGTTTCTTACAATATTTGCCTGAGGGCTGCAGAGAATGGATCCAGAGTGACTTGCTCCCACTCATTTCACTGAAGTCCCATCATCAAGCGCTTTGCAGCACTGGGGTATAGTTTTGCTTTACCACGATGAAATTACATGAATATCTATAAAAGAATGCCATTTGGGACAAACACGGGGAGAATGGCTGGAAAACACAGAAGTTTGTGTTAGTTTTGCAATATAGCTCATCCATAATTTAATACAGGTAATTCTGTTGGAAGAATGCTGCCTGTCACAGAAAGATATGAAGAAACAGTGCTCTCCATCTGTTTTATTACTTTGTTGTGGTTTGTTTTTTTCCCCCTTGAGACAGTTAAGTACAACTTAACCCCAACAACCGACACAGTACAACTCCTCTTATATATTCTTCAGCCAGAACAGATATACTCTGCTTCCTAAAAACATGTTTACTTGGAACAGTGCTGCAACACGGACATGATACTTTTTTGTCGACTGAAGACTAAGCACAGAATTAGATGTGTAAACTCTGCAGATTTAAGTTTTCTGTAGATGACGTCAAAATTTCAGGAGTCATGTGTTAGAAAGCCATTCCATTTTTTTCCCACCCTACATCAGTTGTAATATTAGAGTCCCCTCAAATTCTGCCTTGCTGGGATCTTAGAAGCTCATGTAGCTACTACCAAGAATCCCATATAAAGTCAATATAATTTCTATCAGTAAAATTAATAATCCAAACTGAGTGGGGTGGGTGGTAGGGAACAAGCAGAACACAACATGCCAAGTTCCTAAATCACCCCATTATTTCTAGCGCTGTAGGACCTGATCTGAAGTTCCCAAATACAAAACACCCATTTCTGTGATTGTAAGGAATGTTGGATTCAGCTTTAAGAGTGCTTTTTTGTCTGCAGAAGAGCTGCCAGGAAGGACCTCAGTTACCGCTCCATGGATATTCAAAGATGATTTATTAACTCAAGTTCTAATCAAACAATAAATTGATTACAGCTACAAGGATCCTCCAGTAAGCAAGCTTTATTTCCTACCAAAAACCCTCACACCTACAGTAGCACCTCAGCTGCTGCCTTCCATTTGCTACAACTGTACATCATTACTGTTTGACAGACATGAAGATCTCTGCATTTGAAACTTCTCCAGGTTACTTAATTTAGTGAACCACAAGCCCAACAAAACACATTACAGCTCCTCACAGAGGCAAAGTCATAGGTACCTCAGCACAGAGCAGGAACCAGCTATTCAAACTGAACCTTATAACCCAAGGGACAAACCAGTACATGCTGCCTTTTTTTTTTATTTAAAGCAGGTGCGAGCTTGTGAAAATTTGTTGTTGTCTTGCTAATAGCAATCACCAAAGGACAACCAGGCTTAGCCTACCTCAGAAAGGGATTCATGAAAAAACAGGTTAAGAAAAGAAAAAGCACTCAGTGTAACAAACAAAAAGAGATTATCCCCTGCAGCAGAATCTCTACCTGTGATCACACGTGTTATCACTAATACGTAACGCTGTCCAACATCCCAAGAAAAGCCGGAGATACACGTTTGCACTTTTTTTTCCACTATAATTCCAAGTCACAAAAATGGAAAAGACATTCATGTAATACTCCTGTTGCATTCAGGAGACATTCTTAATTTTTAATATACATATCTATTATATATATATATATATAGCTTTATACATATTTACAGACATAGGATTAAAGCCAAGAAACCTACACATGGTAGAGGACTGAAGATTACAGATCAGCATGCTATACTACATGACAGCAAGTCAGGACACAAAGCTGGACCTAAAAGAAAATTAATAAATAAATAAAAATTAAGTAGAAAAATTCAATGGTATATTCCTTAGGATCTGCATGTGGACATGGCAGAAGAGACCCAGGAATATCATGGGGACCTTGTGAGTTACACCAAGAGCTGCAACTTTCTCTAGTATAGGCTAAGCCAAGTCAGAGAGGTCAAGAAGAGTAAAGATCACATGAAAAGCAAGTAATTTGCTGTGTTTCAGACCCATCAACTTTCCAGTCACCCTCATGAGTGAGCTGAGACCTGACAAGGCAACAGAGGTACCCAAGCAGGGCGGTTAAGTCAACAAGCCAAATAAGGCTGCCACTACAACAAACCATGCTAAAAGAATATCTCCAAAATTGAGCCTTTAGAGAAATTATCTTGATAGGGAGGCTCTGACAAGTCAGTTGTGCCCATGGACATTCAGGAGCAGCTCAAGGCACTTACTATGCTCTGCCACTCATAATAGTTACCTGTCAAGTAATGGTTTCATCTCTACTGTGCTTTGCAAGGCTCTCCTTGCCTGGGTTAGTCAGATCCCTGTCGATGACTTCTCAGGAGAGGCTGGCTGACAAAACTGGATAATGGAGTGCTCCCATCTCCTCTTTTACTAGCAGCACAGCACCATGCAGCTGGGGAAGGCACAGAGGAGTGGCAGTAACATATTCCAAATGCAACAGCAATTTCCAAAATGAATGGTTCTCTACTCGGCTACAATTATAGTTCTCTGGCATACAAGAAATCAGCAAGGTCAAAAGCTACACAAGTAAGAGAAAACAGATGAGTGTTCTCAAAATCCACAGCTTATGTTGATGTTGAGGAGTGATATAAGAATATAGAAGAATTCATCAGACATGATGAACCAAGAAGGGAAAATGGCTCTTTCTCCCTGCAGAAAGAACAACATTAAATTAGGATTTTTAATGCTGAAATGCTGCTGAAAGACTGGGAGCCAATTAACAGCCAACTTCTGCATTTCACATGTGATACAGGAAAATGACAATTACAGGATGTCACACACCAACAACCGTGCTGCTGAACCCACAGCTTGCTGCAAACTGTGACAGCGTCCTCAGCCATGACATCTGCTTACACTGGAAAGTCCCCACAATAACCAGCATAAAATTCTTAAGCATGCTTGGAAAAAAAAAAAAAAAGGAAAAAAATAATAAAAATAGTCAAGATGGCAAAAGACTGACAGAATCGCTCTGGCATTTCTTGTTGGTAGAATATTCATTCCACTAGTAAGATATCTACCCATAGATCAGATTAAAAACCTGTCTACTGGAATGAAAATGTAGCTCAACTTATCCAGGATATTAAAGTGTGTAGTGCAGCTGACATCTGATCTGATTACTTTTCATGCAAAGCAAGAACAAAACCCAAACTTTAAAAAGGCAAAACACAAAGTATTGAGAGAAATCCACGTTCAAGGATTAAATACGATTACAGTGGCAATTTCAGATCAATATCAATAAAAGATTCTATGGACTGCAATTCAAAATTGACATGTTTTAGGCTGTACACCAATCGCTTTCCACAATGGAAATAAATTTTGAAGATTCAGAAATCAGAGGAAAGAGATATTCTCTGTAGGAAAGATGATACTACACATTCAGCTTCTCACACACAGGTTCAGAGAAATAAGCAGCTGACATTAGGAATAAAATGAAAAGGGAAAGAAACAGTCTGAAAATAAGAATTATGTAGTTAACAATACTCAACTGGTAGTTTTTTAAAGGAGCTAAAAGAAAATGTCTTCTAAGTTCAGGGGCCTGAACCAGAAAGCTGCTATTACCTACAGTCTAAGTAAAAGCCTGCACCGAAAGAATGTAAAGGGAGGATTCCACAAACTTGTGGAGAGGTGCTAAGCAAGCCAACTCTATTGAAAAACACCAGCTTTAACAGAGAAATTAAAAAGTCGTGGTTAAGCTGCTTAACATTTCACACCACAGACAATGGCACGAAAGATACAATAACAGCAGCTTAGAGGAAAGCTGCCAATGGAAACCAACTTGGAGAAAATGTTGAAACTGTGGGATAAAGAGATGACTGATAAAAAAAAATCCCCAAATTCTTCCAGATCTGGAAAAGCATGCAGAGGAAAACCAGGAAAATCACATTATACTCAAAATATCAGCTCAAGATGACTTAAAGAGACATTATGCTCCTTCCAACAGTAAAAAAGTTTCCTCCAGCATCATCTTTACCACTGAAGAAGGCAGCAGCAAACCTGTAGTTAACCCAGAGTCTTCCAGCTTAAAATCTAACTCGAGCCTATCAAATGGAAAATGCTCTTTCTCTTTTCTTTAACCACAGGAGCAGGATAATCCCCTTGTGATGCCCTCACAGAAACCTCCTTTAGTGTAATAACATAGAACAAAAGTAAAACTTCACTATCTGCATGTATCCTGCATGGTTAAACTAAAATCAAATTCCAATTAATGGTTTGAAAACAGTTACTACTGCCAAATCTCAACACATCCATACATACAACCAACCCCAACACCCCCCCTTATCTTACCAGACAGGCATTATTACCACAGACCTCATTCCAAAATGTATGAAAAATAAGCCATTGCTGCACTCAGTAACGCCTTGAGTGGAGCACTGGAACAGGTTGCCCAGAGAAGCTGTGGCTGCCCCATCCCAGGAAGTGTTCGAGGCCAGGCTGGTTCGGGCTTTGAGCTGGCCTGATCTGGTCACTGGAGGAGGGGTAAGAGTAATGACTTGAAAGTTATTTCCAGCTTAACTGTCTGGCAATCAAAGAGAAATTTGAAACTACAGCTGGACATTTGAATATCTTCGAAACAAATCCTCTGGGAAGGATCAAGTATTAAAATACGTGAAGTCAATGAATAAACAAGAGCCATCAAAATTGACGTTTCCAAGGAAAAGGTGAAAGTATTTCAAATCTGTCATAATGTTAAGGCCACAACATGTGCCAATATCTAGATGGGTGGCTAACCCACTGGAGAAAAACACAGAAAGGCTGAAAAAAGTAATCCTGTGGTACCTGAGAAGCAACCATTATTTGGCAAATTGAGACCAGATCACATCGAAGAATGCAGGCCTTGATGGCAGAGGAAAGTAGCAGGCTTAGATAACTCAGAGTGCAAGGCAACAGATTCTCATCAGAAAGATATATAGGGAGCTTTAGGTACGTGATAAGTTTCTGGTACCCTTCTCCATGCTTTTAATTTGCCCGTTCAGGGGAAGGATGGGCTTCAGGAGTTTGAGCATTGTCTAGGACAGCTGGATTCACAATGCTGGCTGTGGTTCCTAACTAGCCTTCTGATATACATCAAATTGCTGGTGTTTTGAAGAAAAAAAAAGCAGTAGACTTCAGTAACTATAGCTCGTGCTTCACAATAAGAGCATATATGTTTGAGACTAACTTATTTTAAGATGTCAACAACAGGGAAAATGAAAAGGGAATTCCTTTGCTTCCAGAAATTTCAGTTTATAATTAGTGAGCAGATACCAGATCAAATTTAATAACTTTCTCCTAAGATTGATGCAACCCTTAGCGTTTTCATGGTTTTCCATTCCTACCAGGAAATCTTTGCCAAAACATTTCTTTGGAATTTTTTTTTCCAGGTTAACGCAAGAATGTCTTTCTTTTTTAAAAAGGTCCTGGGCCATTTCCTAAGTAAATGAAGATGCTGAGGTCAGACAACATCTCTCATCACTGAGCTATATCAAGTGGTGAATGAGAAGGGCAGATTGCTCAGTGAAACTACCAACTGTTGTGTTACAAGAAAGTCAGTTGTGAGAAAGTGTGAGCTCTCGTACCTCCCAGATATTGGGTACGCTTTTTTATTAGGATAAGAGACCAACAGAAAAGCACTTTTTCTGCTTTAACCTAAACCACACACTTCTCCTTTTCACCCTCCATTCTTCCTGCACCATAGTTACAAACTGGAAGATGGGCTGAGCTGCAGGTAGGAACATCCTGAGCCCAGCAGCTCACACACCGCTCCCCGCTCATCAATTGTTATTCAGTAACATCAGTGACAGGACTCCATTTCCAGCCTATGATTATTTGTTACTGTTGAAAATTATTTTCAAAAAAGGACAGGTAAAGAGCAGATCCAAGTGTTGTCTGATAAAATGATTGCTTATAAAAATGAATCAAAAAGTTGAAAAAAAATAGTTATCTGTGACAATGCAGTGGCCCATTTCTACAATTTATATAAGCCCATCCAAAGATTTCCCTCTGAGCATCTCATTAAATCTAGGCTCCAAAGCCAGAATTGAGTGCATTTATATATTTCAGCTGTTGAATGCTGTCAAGATTCAAAGATAAACTACTTTTTCCAGACAATTTAGATTTTATAATATTTGTTGTCTTCACCAAAGATGAAAGACAGTTGTTGTTTTAAATCATTGCTTTGTACAATCTAGTTTGCATACATTTAACAGAGAGCCATTTACAGTCCCATCAACATTTGAGTGTGGCAATAGAAAGGTAAGCTGCAACTGGGTACTTACTCTATCTGAGTTTGATTTTCAGACAGTCTTGTTTTTTCCTGCATTGTTTCCTCAATTTCCTCATTTAAAAGAAAGGAGAATTTTGTTTTAGAGTTCCTCACTCATCTGCTTTAGTGAGGGTACAATTCATCCATTTTCAGTATAAGCTTTTACCTCATAGCACTCTTAGCAGTGTGCTACATACCAAAACACCCCACCACATAAACCCAGAGTTTTATGTGCATCTTCCCCTACAAAACAGCACTTCAGGCCAAAATCAACCCATCAACATACCACTTGCACTCATCTGAATAGCAAGTGACAGGCAAACTTAATTGCTTTTCAAAGGACTTCAAGTCTGCTTCATCTACTCCACACACCCAAATCCACTTCCCAACTACAGAGGTTTTCCAGGGAGCTCTGTGCTGAACCACACATGCCTTGAGTCAGGCAAGATGAAGACAAGCTGTAGGGTACTGTTCTTCCTTCTGCCCCTCCAAAAAAAAAAAAGCAGTGGGAGTGCTGACTTGATACCGCCTCAACAACCCCTCTGTAATGATACTACTGTAAAATGATGATTATATGAAACAAAAGGTGAGGAAGACCCCACTGCTTCCCACCTCTCACATCACACATTACATTTCTCTGAACAGCGACCATCCACAGGGAAACATCACTTCCCAAGCACTCCATCCTCGTTTCTATCTATTGAGTACCACTGCCAGAGACAAATCATAGTGTCAAATTGCAGGACGAAAAGAAATCTTCACTCTGTGTAGGAGTGGCCTGAAAGCTGAGCTGGAGGTCAAATTCCTTGCAACTGTCTGTTTTTCTTCAGGAGCACACTTAGGGCTGGATTCAGGCAAAATTCAAGGAAAACCTCCAGTACACCCTTCCTTTAAGGGACATCTGCCCTGAGTTCTCTGCTCAGCCAGCTCCAAGGCTGCAGAGTGTGCCTGGGTCTCCTCCACGCTGGTGGCCTCAGAGACATTCAGGAGCTCACGCAGCCCCCTTGCTGGGGAAACACGGCCATGCCACTGGCTCTTCTGGCGTGACTTAGCATTCCCTGAGCCAGCACAGTCACAACACCCCAGAGAATGCCTCTCCAGGCCCTTGAAAAGCGATATTAGCAGCTCCCAGTCACTAACGAGCACTTACCCATGAGCCACAGTGTAACATTTGATAGTCTGTGAGAGAGAAGACATTAACTTCTTCATTTGACTAGGTGCCACTGAGGGACTCTATGTACTCAACCAAACCCTCATCTAGGCCAGTTTTTAATGTTACAACTTCAGTGTAAACAACTAAAAAAAACTGTTTACTAATTCTTAATAATTTCTGTCAAGCCATTCTCAGGCTTTAAAAGAAACTCTTTTCAGCTACAGAAAAATATATTACATTCAAGAAGGTTTTTATGTGCACAGGTCTTCAATTTTTATTTATCCTTGCAAATCTCTCAGCACTGTGACAGGGGTATGCCTAGATGGCATCTGCAGCTCTTGAGCCCCAAAGATTTGGCTGTCCACTGAAAACCTATAGGGCCTGTCGTGATGGACAACAGAACTATTATTTTTCCTTTCTAGTTTATTCCATTTAAATAAAAAATATTCTAGCTTTAATCTTCCCACTTTTACTTTCCTTGGATGGTTACTTTTCCTCTTTGATAAAAAATCTTATTGTTCATTCACATGGCCTAATGTGGCACTACACTGCATTTCATATAGTTTTAATTAATAGCTTAACTGAGCTACTTGATGTTTAATATTGCGAGAAGTGACTATTTTCCTTCTTTCATAACTGTTGCTATGATATTTACAGTACATATGAAGGCAATTTCCAACAGCCTTCTTCATATGACCTAAATATTATCCTTTCTCTATAAATTTCTACGAACTGGCTCACTGAAAATAGCTGGAGGAAAAAACAGTTCTCCCATTTCCAAAAGCAAAAAAAACTCCACACATTAAATTACAAAGAGTCTGTCTTTGAAAGAATTATGTCAAAATATCTTAAAAAAAAGAAAATACCTATGACTCTCTTCAGTGCAATACATTCATTTCCATTTGTGCTTCCGGTGAGAAGTTGCTCTCTCCATCACATATATCAATAGAAACATATGTTAAATTAGCATTTTTTGAATCAGAAAGATGAGTAGAATGTTACCAGCCCTAAAACAATGCTCATCTAAAACACTGAGGTTGAAGACTGATAGACTTTAGGAGCTCCAGTGATGTTGGTACAATATTCTTACGCATAAAACCTGATCCTAGAGAAAAAAATCCAAAACATACCCAACAACCAGCCAGGCTTACTGTACATTTCCTACCTATGTTTCTACTCAGACTTCATGTCAGACAGATGGGGTGTTCACAGACCCAGCAGGATCACTCTCAACAGCCACAGCAACAAGAAACCTAAACAACAAGCATCTGGACAAAGTTAAATTATCAAATTAAAGGCAGGATTTCAGGACCTCCACAATGACCTTGCAGATGCGTAGGAGAGGTTGAACTGAGAAGTGGCAAACATCACCTGAGAGGAACTGCCTCCTGTTCTTTTACAGGTATTTAGATTTTAGTTAGCACTCTGCACTTACTATTTTCATATTAAAATAATTTGGGACAAACCACTGTCACAGCTTTATCTGCAATGCACCTGGCACTGCCTGATCTACAAAGCACATCAAAACAGCAGAGATGGTAGTAGGTGAAGAAAAAAGAGGTAGACCCTACAAAAACAAATGGCAATGAGTGTTATGTGGATGACATATCATTTTGTAAATCCCGTTTTATTTTGTCTTGATGTTTTGGAGGCAGAGGAAAAAAAAGGGGGGGGAGGGGAACGACAGAGCAGGAGGGATAAAAGAAGGTCTGAAACCCATGTTAACAAATGAGAGCCAGCAAAGGACACTGTGTGAGAAGACCACAGGAAAGGACTCCAGAGAAGGAGGAAAGGACTCCAGAGAAGGAGGAAAGGACCAGAGGAAAGGACTCCCAGCCCACAGCTTCCAGGCAGTGTGCCTGCCTGCTCCATCAGCTCTTCCTGGGAGAGGCCATCCCCAGGATATTTCTCTATCCACAACCTACACACTTTTCTACTGGACAGTGAACCTCCTGTAGTTCTTGTCCCTCTTCTCTCTTCTAAGACATGGCACTTCCATCTGCTTTGGAAAATAAGGATCTCGCTGCACCATCCTTGGAACAAGTGCTTCCCCTGGCTGGTTCCTTGGGTGGGATTTAATGTCACAGAATCTTTCTAACAGTTTTCTTTGGAAGGGATTATGAACTTACCCATTTCACAGCTTCAAAGGCAGACAGATAGAAAAGTTAATGAATTATTGTAGGCAACGACGGATTAAGACTCAAGAGCTAATGTCTCAGCTGCACTCTTATTCCATTTGAATGCAGAATCTTGTTTAATATTAAAACCAGCCTCAGCCAGATATTTATGGTCAGCACCATATCCAGAGGTGGACTATAGAGGAATACCATGCACTTATTCCCTTTTAATACCTTTATTCCCTCCCAGAGACATTATGCTTGGGGCTTTCATTTGTTGAAATAACATCATACAACTAGAAGAAGTGCAGTATATGTTACTGTAATTCTGTAGAGAAGTTGAGTATCACTCACCTCATTACTAAGACACTGCCTTCACCTTCCACCCCCAACTCCCAAAAATTAGGTCTGGTTGCTTATCAAACCAGTAGCCTAAGGTAGAAATACAAGAAGGTGGCACCTGTAGAGAGCAAGTCATGAGGAACCCTGCCTGTATTCATTTTGGAGAGCGGGAGCATCTCCTTCACAAGCTTCCCAACAAACAAATCCATCACTTCGTAACTGGGTCTCAGGCAGCCAGTTTTGTAAGGACTTTTGCCAAGAAGTCCCATCAATCTCATGTCAACACACCACTTCTCTGCAGCAGTGACCTTCAGAAACACTGTTCTACACAGAATGACTGGGGAGAACACTTCTCACCTCTGAGCATCATTACAAGTCCCACATGGTGGAATCATCAGCAGTTTTTTAAAAACCTTTTAGCAGAACAGGAAGATTGTTAAGAATCTCATGTTCATAGCAACACTTTGACTAGAAACAGCCTCTGTCATGTCTTTGGGTGCTCTTCTGCGGCCCGTAGGATACCATTAGCATAGGTTAAAGTAAAAAACAAAACCAATCGTAATTGCTACAACTGAATATTGGTAATTTAATGAAACAAGTGAGATGATGGAATCTAGCAAAACAGTGGTTTTTAAAAAAATCCACTAATTATTAACAAAACCCAATGTTTTTCTTTACTTTTTAAATACACTTTAGGGCATTAATTGTAAAAGTACTGTAAACATCTATGCACCATCACAGCTTGAGAACATGATCTCTTTTCCATTTGAAATGTGGACTTTTAAAGCCTCTGTTTATGCTTCCATTTTGGCAAGTTCTGTGGGATTACTTTATTTCCCCAGTTGCCACAGCAGTTAAATTATTCCAACTTAAGAAAAAATTTCCTATGCTTTGGCTGAAGAGAAAGTCCTTCAACCTTCCTGTGACATTTTAAATGAAGAACCACAAAATTTCTCAAAAACAACTTTTAAATGGGATGCTACAAACTAAACTTCATGTATTGAGGGGGAGATGAGGTGAGAAAGTGCATTGAGAACAGAGGTAAATGCAACAATAAATACATATTTAAGGCTGTGGTCCCTTTGGTAGCTGTCTGCAGACCCTTAAAATTACAACCTAGGGGCTCAGCTACTTTAGTTACCTGGAAAATCTCAGCTCAGCTCAATGACATTTTTTTCTTGTCCTAAAGTTGTGTCCTACTTAAAAACTACTTGGTTTTGCCCCAGAGACATCTGTATTTCAGTTTTCTGGCTAATGACCACAGGGACTGGGTTGTGTTGTATGACCTCCATTTGTAGCTTGCAAAGAGCTTTGGGCTTGTTTAGAATAGGTGGAAAAACTAAAAAGAGGAAGGGGCTCTGTTTAATTGCTACGCCTAGGTTTTCAAAATTCCAATATTTAATTGGATGGTTGCATTTCTTTTCATTCTTATTTTCTTTGCTTCTTGAGGGAGAAGCCTTTAAGGCACAAAATGGCCTGAATTCACAGAGAACTTGTTCCGCAGCCTTATCGGTTTAAGGCAATTTTCACAAAATGGAACATTCCACATAGAAGGAACTAGAGTTTTAGCTTTTTTTCTTATTCTATTTCCCATACTCCAAGCCAGCAGCTCTCTTATAAGTAGACTGAAAACAAGATTTCCTTTGAGTGGACATGGAGGAGAAGAGGAGGTAAAAAGGACTAAGAGGCTATGTGATATGTCAGATTTACTGTGTTTCCAGGTTTCTAACTCAAGTCTCAGTTTACAAGTAAAAGATGTTCTCTCAACATTCCCACAATACACTCCCTGAGTCATCCTGGACTCTCTTCTCATTGCCCATCAGTCCCAGTAACACTGGGACTGAAGGCCAAGTCCATGCATGGGGACACCTGCACATCCCCACAGTCCCCAAAGGGCTCACACAGCTGTCAGCGATGCAGAATTTGGCAAAGCAGTTGATAATTCCGATTGCTGCATCTGCCAGCCCCCCTCGATCAGCACTGTGCTAGCTCTGCAAAACCAACATGAGCAGCAGCATTCATCAGGAGGAAGGGAGAAAATAAGGAAAACAGAGCCTGAAATACAGGCTAGAAACAGACCTGCTGAGCAAGACGTCACCTTTTTACAGTTACTTTTCTGACAGCAGTTAGGGTAATATTTGTTTTCCACTTTCTAGAAACTAAAGCTACTATTTTTTTAGCTTCTAAACAACTTAAGCATCTGGTTTCTGAGTTATCAGCTAAGCAATTTTACCAAGGGTTTTTATTTTTCATTTTGCAACTTAAACATACGCTTATGCTACATTTTCTGTACATCACTGGGACTTCAAAACATACATATTCACTCTGCTTAGATTTATCTAAGTTGAATAGCATTTCGTGTACAGCAAAACTATCTTAAGAGTCCTTCATAGGTCAGTAGGTAAAATTCTACTTTGATAGAAGTAAACAACAGTACACTTAAAGATTTTTCTTCCTTTAAGGCAGTAACTGAATTATGTATCAGGAAAGAGATAGATCAAAATTACAGATCGAGAATATATTTTGGTATCAACTACATAAATATTGTTTGTTTTGCACAACTGCTCCAACTAAAATATCCAGAAAGGAATAAAAACCCACAACCACCACTAGTTTCACACCACTTACAAAAATAATATTAGCCTTGCAGTACAAACAACTTAATTTCTCCAATCACTCAGATTCTTGATCAAGTCATCCATCACACCATTGCAAGTCACCACGTGTCAGCGAGACAAGTTCCCAGCTGTATCCTCTCAGCTTGCAGTGAATAAGGTAAGTCTTTAAATGCTTCCTTCTGAGCTCAATTCCCTTGAACATGCTGCAAGCAAGAGACTTGCACAGTGAACTGCCACGGGCAAGATGATACTATTACCCGGCCTTGGTAACAGCCTGGATCACCTGAACTTTATCAGGACCAACACTTGTCCATGGTGTCTCAAAGCCATGCTCCTCTACACACTCGAGAAGTTCTTTGTCCTGTTTCCAATCACCTTGGGGGGAAGAGAACTCAGGTTAAGTAGGACTGGGTTCTCACTGCCTCTTTTACCAAGGTCTGTGGGATTTTGGGCCAGGCCACAGTCTCCCTGCTGGCCTCAAATTTAATTAGGACCATAAATACTTCCTTAACACCTCAAAGGATGAGCTGATGTGCTGATATACTTAGAGATGCCAACCTATAAATAAAAGCACCATAAAAGCTCCTATCGTCCAAATATCTCCTAGCATTTCCTTCCCCACAAATGCACATTTTTAAGACAAATCAGATCAAATATTTTTCCAGACGTTACGTTCTATGATGCATTTTAAGAGACGCTGCTTTTTAGACTCTGTGGTAAGGACAGGAAATGGAAATCACTAGTGTATCATCCCCTGAAACCAAAGGACTAGGAGAGACAGGCCCATTAATTGTAGATACCAGCCTGCCAAAATACAAATATTTGCAAGTTGCCGTATTTGGGTTCCCCATTAGCTAAACTGATAGCATTTCCTGCAATAAGGAGAGGGAAAAAGTTGGAAGCAGCAGTCCTATTAGGTTGTCATACTGGCACGTAACAACATAATGTGGTAACATTTTTGTGAAGACAAACATTGATGTTAATTCACACTGCAGACAGAGGCATGAGCCAGAGAAAGTATTTATGTACACTTTCTCAAATTGCATTCAAAACAGAAGCTCTGGAAACTGATATTTTTGTTTAAAACAAAGTGTCAAGCTTTTACCCAGCCCAGAACACCAAGGAGGCACGCTAGAAGCAAGCAGCAGCACAGAGGCAGCCAGAGCCAAAAGTTTAATGCTGAACTTGTACCAAATGCAGCAGGAGCCCTCCCTCCAGTGCAACCACAGACTGACACCAGAGCGGTTTTCTCTAAACAACCTCTTTTTTTTCTCTGAGTCGTAAATTTTTTTTCCTCATGTCCAACCTCAATCTGTCTTCCTTTGCTTTAAAGCCATTACCCCCTGTCCTTGACAAAAAGCCTTTCTCCAGCTTTCTTGTAAGCATCCTTTAAGCACTGAAAGGCTGCAATAGGATATCCTCAGAGCCTTCTCTTCTCCAGGCTGAACACCCTGAAGTATCGCAGCCTGTCCTCACAAGAAAGGTGCTCCAGCCCTCTGACCATTTTCACAGCCCTCCTCTGGACCTGTTCCAACAGCTCTGTGTCTGTCTTGTCTGGGGACCCCAGAGCTGGACACAGCACTCCAGGTGGGGTCTCATGAGAGCAGAGGGGCAGAATCCCCTCCCTCAACCTGCTGGCCATGCTTCTTTTGATGTAAGCTCAGGATACAATGGGCTTTCTGGGCTGCTGAGTCATGTCCAATTTTTCAACTACCCAGGTGCATTACCCAGTCTGCAGTGATACTGGTGACGGCCCCAACCCCCGCACCAGACCTTGCACTTGGCCTTGCTGAACTTCAGGAGGTTAACAATAGGGTCATCAGCACAAACTGGCCAAGAGAGACACTAACCCCAGCTTAAGCTCAGCGCCTGTTGCATTCAGAGGGTGATCTATTTCTTTCTCCTGTCTGTGCAGGCACCCTGGGGCAAGGAGCTTAAACTTAGATGGCTGAAGTAAGGGGAGACGAATCCCACCCTCACTGCCTTGAATGCAAACAGCTTTTATTTTAAGAAAGGTGATCCATGCTAGAATGTGCTTGAGTCACCCCTGCAATCCACCAAGGCCACCTCTCAAATTCTCTTCTGGACCTCCAGTGCTGCTACAGACCTCACTCAGCCTGTCTGCACTTCCTACCACGAGAACTTATTACTGCCCTGTGACCATCACCTGCTTTACCATGGCAAACCTGGTAGCTGGGGCTGAATGCCAGAAAAAGATTACCGATTACCTTTTTTTTAAGTATTTTTATTTCAGAACTGTCAGCTACAAAACTGCAAGCATCATTTATGTACAGTGTTTACCTGAGGCACCAGAGAAAGGGAGAAGGCTCTCACTGACATACAATTTTGAAGCACATTACTTACCACTAGTGATACTTTCATAGTTTCATTTCTTGTAGAACTTTAATTTCTTTTCTCAGTTAGAGAGAAATACGTGCTTTCCCCAGGCAGGACCCTATAATCTGTGTTTGTTGTGCAAACCATAGCCATGTAAAAGACTTCTGCTCCATAATAATATTAGTGAGATCAGTCAGGATGACTAGGTGAGTCTGCAAGACTTCATTCAAGCAGAAATCATCCACTAGTGAGGAATATAGTCCAGGTACCTTTATTTCTCCAGGTATAGTACCCAAGTGATTTGCTCTCAAAAGCCAAGTAGGACATACACAGGTTTGCTCCTACTGCTGTTCAGGTTTAGGTCAGTGTAAGCCAAATAGGAGCTTAGCAGAGAGATGTGCTGGGGTGCAGATGTTATTAAAAAAAAAAAAAAACACAACAAAAAAAAGATCAAAATCTAGTCAAGAGGGCTGGATAGCTGATGGCTCACCCTGCCTGGACATGGTGAGTGCACCTGAACTAACTCTGCAGAGCATCTTGCCCCAGCAGTACCTCCCTCGGGAGCAGCACATCATATTCATATTTATACATTCTACTTACCCTCAACCACAACCAACACATCTGCACTGCTCTGTGCCACTATTTCCCCACACCAGCCAGCAATTTACTGTTGTAATCCTGAATCTTTACAGGTATTTCTGATCATTTCTTTTGGCTTCACACTACTCAGGGGGGTAAGGGAGGAGGAGATGAGGGAATAAATCTGCAACCTAAATTGCGACTGAGTGAAGAGGACACTCTAGTTTGGATTGCTGTTACCACTTAGGAAGCTCCATGGCAGGTGGAGCTGTCATTAATCACACACAGTGACAAGCTGCTACTCTCAATCATGCTTTGTGATCAAATTCTACACTAATCAGGAGCTTCAGAGCAGGCTGGCTGTTCAGCAAGGTTAAAAATTTAGATGATGTTTTCCTTAAGCTTCCTCTAACATTTAGTAACAGAATCACAGAGACAAAAAAAAAATGTTCAAACAACCCCCTGCTGATAAACATCCTACATGAGAAAAGGAACAGCCACACCACATGCTTTCAGCTGGACTGCTTTCTATCATGCACATGAAGTTCTTAAATAGACCAAAATTTGTCATGCAGTTTTAAGGGTGCAATAATCAACAATCCTCTTTCAAGTCTGTATTACAGCTGCACTTATAGAATAAGTTTACTTAAAAATATCTTTTAAAAAAATGCCATGTTCATGCCAATAAAAGTTGCAACAAAAATATTTTTGGTCAAGTCAGTGCAAAGAGACCTTTATGTGTAATTTCAAAGTAATTAGTTATGTCAGGAATCATGCTTAACACAATGCACAAATACACAGTTAGCAAGTTACCTGTGAAAAGGTATTTTTTTGCCTGAGAGGAAGAAGAACATGCTGTTCTCAATGGAAGGCCACATTTTTGTGGATGAGATGCATATACCAGCAGGACCAGCCCTGTTCAGATTTCCCATCAAAAAGTTGGCTTATAGAAACTCAGAGCATACAAGTTTTGATAGTTCAATACCTAAGTTTCAAAAAATCTGGAGTAAAAAGCAAAAAAAAAATCTACATATCTTCGTTTGTGGAAAGGCAACACGTGTTCTCTGACAAAGCCCCTCCAAAGGTGTCTGCTTTGCTGACTATGCCAACCCATTGCCTGCCCATGCCAAAAGACGGGGGTAAGCTGAGCCTTCCAAGAAAACAAAACTTCACTAACTAAATGCAGCAACCAAGGAATCAGAAGGGCAACACGGACATGTGGACACGGATGCCCTGACACCACTGCTGCCAAAGTCATCTCGCAGTTACAGACGACAGTCAATCGTTCAATTCTCTCTGCCACTGATTTTTGGTCCCTCACTGATGCAGAACAGAAGGAGACCAACATTTCTCTACTCATCAATGTAAAGGGCATCCTGCCACTGTTGAGCCTCTGTCACCCACACAATGTGAGCCGGAAGAACAGAAAACTTGCAGCTTAAAGAATTTTTCTGCTCATTCCCTGAGACAGCAAAGCTGAGCCACAGACAAGTTTTAGAACAGACGTTGCCAACTTTTCAACTATTTATTATCTCTAATTTAACTGAAAAGGCAGACATTGAGTGACTTAAGATTCATTAACAGCCTACTTATAAAATTTAATTTTGGCTCCTTACTTCTATATGGGGAACATAGTAACATAATTAAAGCAGATGATTGCGCTGATTGTAAAAGGCTGTCTTCCCAGTTGGGGTTTTTATCAAGTCACACTAACGAGTTGTAGGTTAAAACCCTCTGCCAAGATCTTGAGTGACCACTCGCCGACTCTCCTTTCCAAGTAATTAAATTAAAGCCCTCCTCCAGTGTATCATGTCTTGAGGGGAGAAAAGCAAAACAAAAACACCACAGACAGTAATAGCATGAGATCATTTACCTGATCAGCTAGTTACTGTCAGCTAACACAGCATACAGAGCACTACAGGGGAAACAAAACCCTCCAGCACTGAAACTGCCAGCACTTCTAGACAAGAAAAAAAATCAAAGAGAAAGGACTGCGACTTCATTTAACACAACGCTCACCCCTTTGGTTTGCAAAGCCATTGCTGGTCACATCCTGCTGGTTTTGCTCCTTATTTCCAGCTACCAAACTGCATTTAGACACTTAGTTATCATGCTTGTTGTTTGTGCATCCTCACTAACTACTGACGCACACTGACGGATGGAAGGGGAACAAAACAGGACTGTAAAAGTGAAGACAGTCTACACCACAAGCATGGAAAGAAAAACCACAGAAATGCAGGGTAGGGAGGAAGACACTGAAGGAAAGACCCAGCTGGATGAGGCTCTGAGTAGTCTGGTCTAGTGGAAGGTGTTCCTGCCCATGGCAGGGATGTTGAAACTAGATGATCTTTAAGGTCCCGTCCAACCCAAACCATTCTATGATTCTATGAAAGGAGTAAGCATACAGCAACATGCAAAACCAGGCAGAGGGATGTGAGGAAATAAACACTTTTGGAAATTCGATTCAGCTGCAGTGAGCAGACAGTATTTAATTATATTATTATTCTTTTTTAAAGCAGCTGATCATAGTCTCTGGCCCCACAAACAGAGACCATTTAATTCCTGAGGCCCTGATAGCTTTTCATTCATGCAAGCCTTATGGCACTAAGACTTGGTAGGGCTGTGATCTCCATACTGGAGGAGCTTCAGAATTCTGCTGGAGGTGGAAGGGGAAGCACGGCAGGAGCCAGCCTGGATGTGTCCTCTTGGAGAGATAAACAGACCCATTTGCACACACTGCATACACTGCTAAATTCTACGAGGGATTTACACCTTACAAGTAAGTACTGCTAACTTGCATTTTCAGAAAACCTTAATTCTACTTAAGACATTTAGATTTTCCTTCTTTTTGGGGGGAAGTTTGCTAGAGTTTGTTTTTTTAAGACGAGGAAAAGGGATGAACAATGACAAAATCTATGGTACTACAGCAAGGACATTGCTGAAATGCCCAATGGAGTTCATAAGCCAGTAAGATACCAAGAGATGCCATAACAGATAGAGGAGCAAAATGTCATCTCTGGGATGAAGTTTCCTTAGGCCTCCTATGAACTTCTCTTGGGATCATCTACAATGCAACACCAATTCAAGTTTCTACACGAAGTCTCTGAAATATATGCAGGCTCCCTTCCACTCTGCAGAACTCCAATTAGTGTCTAATCAATAAGTTTATTTGCTTGCCTAAAAGTATGATCCAACTTCTGGTTTACGCAGGAAGCATTTTTAATGAGGCAGGCTGATGCAGGTACTCTTTCTGGAAGGTAAATTGTTCTTGGAAGCTTTCCATTAAGAGACAGCAGAAACTCCACCACTAACTCTTAATTAAGTGCTCTATTGCTTTGGGTTTGTTTTTAATTATTCTTCTTTGTAGATAAGTCATTAATAATTGAGTATCTGCTTGCCTGAGTCATGACACTGTGAATGTACTAAGAGGAAAACCAGTGGCAGTTGTCCATCCGAGCAGCAGTCAGTAGAGCTTTAAAGTGGTCTAGAAGGCTTCTTTTCCTCCAAACTAATTTTAATCAGCTTTCCCCTCCCTACCCCCTAAAATAAGCAGCATAGAGAGGCTTGTGCTTTGAAAACAAACTCACTTTGTCAAGCACTGCACACTGACACAACTGTATGTTTATTTTTGCCTCTATACAACAACAAGCATCCACAAACTGCTGAGATGCTTTGAAGAAAGATGCGCACACAGTGACACCCCCATGTCAGCCATCTGAGAGAGATATAGCCCCAGGAGCATGTGCTACTGCTACATGAACCTTGCTCACACTGCACCACCTTCCTTGCTATTTAGATTTTAAAAAAAGATCTCTAGTTAGGACCTACGCATCTATGCAAGGAAAACATTTCCTCTCTTTAATAACCTACTTCCAAATATTAGTTTACAAAGGACAGTACATCCACAACTTGATCACAAAATTGCTGTGCAACAGAAGCACTAATGCACTCCCTTTGTAAGAGACAAAATGAATTTCGGGTACCACTGCTTTTCAAAGCTAACATTCTTCTACAAGTCTTCTACAGTCTCCCTCTTTAACAGACAGAAAAATATTTTCAGATCCCCTTTTCTGGTCAGCCCTACTAAGCTGTTTACTGTAATAATTTAAATAGCCTCATGGAGGCAGGCCTGCAGGTTTGGGTAGGGTAGAGGGAAGATGTTGCTTCAGTCACTTTATAGTGGCTGTATCATTTGACACACTGTTAGTCAAAATGCTATCTATTCAACACAGTATGCAGCTAATCTAATCTAAAGCAGCACGCAGGCACTGCTGTGCTATGGAAACATTCAACAATGCAAACATGATTAGCCACATAGGTGGAGCTTTACATGCAATTGTTTTGGGAGAGAGATTTAACAGTGCCACAGTGACAACATGGCCTCCCTCTTCACATCTGTCTTACAAACACTCACTTCAGACTAGGCTTTAACCTTGCCAGCTGCAATTTTCTTCCACTTCTTCCTAAGGTGTGGGCTCATCTTGCATCAATTATGGCAATTTAATGAAGAGAAAAATATTAATAAAAGCATTTGCTGTTTGTTACGTTTTTAGCCAGTCAAGTTGCACTAAAAAATGTTTAGATAATATAAGGAAGCTATAAAGTACATAGATGCTAAGAACAAAAAATACTTTTGCCACATAACAACAGACATAAATTGAAAAAAACAAACAGTAACCCACAATTCAAAAACCTCAATTAGGCCTAGAAATTAGGCATGTTAGAAATTAATAAATATGTTAAATAAAACCATCAAGGCTCCGATTCAGGAATAACTGAGAAATATGGGAGAAGTGAAAGATTTCCTATCAAAAAGTCTGACTGTGGTTAAGGCAAAACCCAAGGATTTCCAAAGTCAATGAAAATGAAAAGAACAACAGTGTCCCTTCTGCAACCGTGTTCACCTGCCACCACTTCGAGATGTGCCCATCTCTGTCAGCTCTCAAGTTTCCTCAAATTACTTTTGTAAATAGCACCCGAAGGGTTGGGAGGCATTTAGCTCCTTAGCTCAGCAAAGGCAATAATGTTAGTCAACCCAATACTGTGTGGTGCCAGCAATAAGCCTTCTGGCACACCCACTGGGAATGAGGTATTCCCAGAAGTATGAGCAGCTCTATACAAGGTGAATATGTGTGTATTTAAGGGCTGTTCCTAAGGTACAGGCAACTTCGACCCTGAGGGCTGGCTAGATATGCCACTGTCCAGATCTCAATCATCACAAAACAGGTTGTGCTTGCCTTCCCAAAAGGCAAGTCTCTGCAGTTGCAATCAGCCTTGTGCTCTAAACTGACTTGAAAATATGAAATAAAAAAGATTAAAAGTTCTCAAAGAGGATTTAAATACAGGCAGCAAGTCAGCACTTCACTTCCTACAATCCCTTCCGAGAGAGATTAGGGCACAAGGGCTCAATACCTTGAAAGTAAAATAGCTACAAAGAATGTTGATTTTCTTTCCTAGAACAGTGGCCGCAGAAGATAAGAGGCACAAGTACTTATGTTTTAAAACTGAATATGAGAAGTATTTAAAAGATACTGTCAGTGCAAGTATTAAATTGGCACCATCGACTTCATGCACCTAGATTCTTAAAAAAAAAACTCAAAACTTTAAACTAGAGTTTAGGTCTTTTTTTATTTATTACTAATTTTGTGGGTCTTCAGTAAATATACATATACACCCATATATATCCATAAATACATGTAGGTATATATATAAGCATTCAGATACGTATGTATGTGTACATCCACACATGTGAATTGGTATCAATGATGTCTCTGGAACGTAAAACCAAATCCTGAAGCAGACTGACATCACTGGGGTTGGAGTTTCCATCCAAACAATAAGTCACCTGCCTGACTTTTCTCAACAACAAATTTCAAAGATACCAATACCTACTGCTTTAGCCTCGTTGCTTATGAAAAGAAAAAAATGGGCAGAAATAAAAGGCAGTCTATCCTCTTACAGGATAAACAGGACATATGTCTAAGATAGGAGGCAACTGTAGACCCTGAATGTCCACTGAAAATACTTCAAAATATTTGCAGAGTTCTGCCAACACAGGATTAATACTTAAGCAATGCACTCTTATTACTCCAAATTCTCCCTTGAGACCTCTGCCACTCATATGGCCCCATTCACTATCCTTTTATGCCAACAGACCCACAGGAGGGCAGCTTCAAGAAAAGGGTGACCTAAAACATCTCTCCCCTTTTGTCCCTTTGAACTTCCATGACACCCCAACACCAGCTCCAGTGCCCCCATCCCTCAAACTGTGTCATCAAAACTCCAACCCCCTTTCTCACTCGTGCCACAAATAAAATAAAGCAGGAATTACACGTTCCCTCTGCCATCAGACTAAGCCTGCGGCAAAGAAGTTCTAAGATACCTTAATCCTTTTGGCTGCCTTCCGTCACGCTGTGCCTCCTCGATGCTCACAGCTCTCCCCTATCACTCTATAATAATGCCAGCTGGCCTCTCTTAGCCAGCCTTTTTTAAAAAAAAAATAAAAATAAAAACCTCACAAATTAAAAAAAAGGCAGAAAAACAAACCCTTGAATATAGTATTTCATTCATGGGTTGGTTCTTACCAAGTTATGACTTGTACAGTTAATCATAATTCAAGGCAGCATAGCATACGAACAATTATTTAAACATTTAAAAACAAAGTGGGTTGCTGGCTCTTTACAATGCTGACATATTTAACACCCAAAACAAATCCTTTTACTGCTGTCTTTAAAACAAAGGCACACATTTTTCTGCAAGCGAGATCTCATTCTGCAGCACTCTCCATCCTCCTGCAGGACGGTAGCTATTTTCAGTATTTCACAATTATAAAAGTGGTTTTACTGGGTGGAAAAAATACTTTTATTTGCATACCCAGTTGTTCACAATCCCCTTATGCCATTCAATAAGAATTTCCAAATAATGGGGGGAAGGGGTCTGGGGGGTGTAGAAAATTGATAAATATTTCCTTTACCCATCATGCAACATTAGGAACAGGCAGACTTATTTTTAGCTGATTTTCTTCTACTACCAATAGCTCTTTGAATACATTTCCTAGTGGTTAAACTACCATTGCTCCAGCTTCTTTGCTCACACTGGCAACTATTTATTTAGGCATTCTGTCACCATGGGAAGAGCAGATCTCTATCCTTCTTTGCATCGCAGAGCCTTCTGGAGAGAGTATGTTTATTTTATATCCAATAGGGCACAATCATGTAAAAATAAAAAGTTGTGGGAGGGGGTAGAGGGTAGAAAGGCAAGAACATGCCATGCACCCCTGCTGATAAACTCAAAGCGCACAGCAAGATTTAAATGAGTGTGAAAAAGTCCCAACTTGATATTCCTGGTACAGAAGCTGCAAACATAATTTCAGAAGACTAGCAGCACTATGCTCAATTCTACGGGTCTAATAATTTCCTCAAAATCAGTTTGGTCTCAGTTTTGGCTTTAATTTACACAGAATAAAGTCAGCTTAAAAAAATCCCAGAGACTAGATCAAGATCGGAACTGATATGCCCTTAATGAATGGGTTTAAAGAACCCCAACTCCGATGGCTTTTATTAGAATAATCCTAATATAATATTCTTGCAGTTATGTCCCTCTTCAATCTTTAAGTTTTTTATGACAGGTACAAAAATCAAAGCCCTGCTGAGTCCAAGTGGTGCCAAAAGGCTGATGCTACCCTAGTGTATACCCTAAAGAGTCTCACCTTTACTCTTCCCTTTACCTACTGGACCAAGAGAGGCAGCTTCAGTGTTTTCAAAGCACAGTGAGAGAACTTCTTATTTAACTGCTCCTCTGTCCAGTTTCTCTCAAGGGCCTGAGTTCAGGAATCCTTATGATTAGGAACTGACAGTGATTCTGCCCCTCTACTCCGCTTTCTTGAGACCACGCCAGGAGTGCTGCACCCAGCTCTAGGGTCCTCAGCACAGAAAGGACATCAACCTGCTAGAGCGGGTCCAGAGGAGGCCACAAAGATGATTATAGGGATGGAACACCTCTCCTGTTAGGAGAAGCAGAGAGTTGGGTTGTTCAACTGAGAGAAGGCCCCGGGGAGAACTTATTGTGGCCTTTCAGTACTTGAAGGGGGCCTGTAACAAAGATGGGGACAAACCTTTTAGCAGGGCTGTTGCAATAGGACAAGGGGTAATGACTTTAAGAGAGTTGATTTAGGTTAGATATAAGGAAGATGTTTTTTACAATGAGGGTGGTGAAACACAGGCACAGATTGCCCAGAGAGGTGTCCATCCTTGGAAACATTCAAGGTGAGGTTGCACAGAGCTCTAAGAAACACGATCTAGCTGGAGATGTCCTTGCCCATGGCACGTGGATTGGACTAGATAACCTTTGAAGGTCTCTTCCAACCCAAACTATTCTGATTCTTTGAACTGCATTCAGTATGAAGGTAACCAATTTGAATCTTTGTATTTCAACAGCTGGCCATGCACCTGACAGCTCAGCATTCAAACACTCAGCACTGCATAGCCAAAGATGCTTCACAAGTCTAGCTTAGCCGACCCGGCAATTAGACACACAGTTAAGTGTTGGCCATCAATCACAGCAAAATAAAAATACTTACATGGAAATAATGCAAGAAACCTTCTCTTAGGTAGGAATATTAACCTTAATGCAGCATGTAGCTTTGCTGATAAGCCTTGCTAAATGAACCATGTTTCCAGCATGCCCAAAAAATTCTCAGCCAGAGACGAGAAGGGCCAAGCAAGTTCCAGTCTGGAGTTGACCCAAATGATTCCCCATGACAACAAAGGGAAAAATCCATCTCTGCAGACTTCAGTGATCACAGAGTGGCTTGAGATATGGTATCATCTTGAGTTCAGTTAGACACAGATGACTTCCCTTATGAGTGAGTTATGATAATTCATCTCTATGCTTTAGCTACCTCAAGTTACTAATCAATCTGCTTCCCCACAAGTTCTAAAATTAACTTGCACCTCTTCTAAAACCACTGGAAGTACTTCAGCATTCTAGAGTGAGGTTGTAACACCCTGAAAATGTGGTGTTCAGCATCAAAGATGTAATCTTCCAAACTTGCCAGCAGTATGTCACTAATGGCACACTGGAGACCAAGTGTAACCAACTCCCTCAATCTGCTTTTGCTTATTTCTCTGGATAAAGAAACTTCTTCTTCAAAAAAAACACTATCACTAAATGTACATGCCAATCATATTTCCAGTAGAAGTAAGAGTTCCATGACAAAACTTAAAATAAATTTATTAGAAGCACAATCCAGATGAGATTAATTAAGAGTATACAAGAAAGCACCAATTCTGTGCCAAGCTTATCAGGACAATACAAAGGAATACACCTCTGACAACAGATGCTACAGACGTCTCTGCCAAGCAGGAAACACTGATCAACAAATGCTTCACAAAGAGAGGAGCAAGCTCTTTACCTGCTACCTAGGATGAAGAAATAACATTCAGGTATGAGTAAAAAACGGCGTCTTCCTTAACATTTTGAATGTCAGAAACACTAAGGAGCTTCTGTTATGTCACTTCCTCAGTGTCTTTGCCACTGTGGTCTTTGCTAAAAACACATGAGGCTCTTTGGCTCAGTATCACTGTATTGACCTCCTCACTTGAGTCCTGCCTGGTGAAGCAAGAAGAGACAAGAGTGACACAATTTGTGTTTTACTGTTACCCCCCAAAATATTGCTGAGATAGCTAGGAAGACACTCATGTGGAACCACTAAGTGCTCACATCTGATCAAAACACAGTTCAATGAATTACGCAGTTTCCTTCCTCTACCTTACTCATACAAAATTCAGCGAGCAAGAGAGAAACCTCCTTGATCCACAGGGGGGAAGAACCCCACCCCACACAATCATTCTCTAAGAATCAATGCATTTGCCAAAACATCTCCTCTGCCACCTTCATCATCATCATCATCATGGCTGGGCTTAGTGAACAAAGACCTGGGAAGGGCTCTACCCACATTTGTTGCAAGCGCGCTGGTGGCTAAAAAGGCCAATACAAGATAGACATGTCTGGTTGCAAAAGGCACAGAAGAAAGACTCCTTAGGTGGTATATTCTGCAAGACACGATTCTTTCTGCATTGCCTTTTCTCCTCAAGAGTGATCCTGCGTGCTTTTTCAAAAGCATCAGCATTTGCCAAAACATCTTCTCTGCCACCTTCAAGCACATGCAGAAACCTCCTCTGTTGCAGGGATTCAGCTTGTCCCCCATGTTGGTAGCATGGAAATACTTCAGACACAGCCATTACCTCTCCCAACAGCAACATGAGAATTTCTTCTACAGTCAGTTTTCACTAATGGTATTCACAGACTCACTCAGCAAAGAAGTTGGCAAGACTCACCCCAATTTCACTTTGTACCTTCTGGAAAAGCTATGAGTAACAGGAGAGGCAGCTGCAGCTCCAAAGGGTGGAACACAGAAATGGCCAAGCTGCACCTCTGACCTCCCAGCAGGACAGGGAGAGGCAAAGGCCAGACCATGGCCCAGGTCTGGCAGCACAAGGGGGTCTGAAATACCTCTGACATTCTGAAAAATCAAACCTGAATCACAGAGCAACAGAGCTGTGACTGACAACGCAACAGTAAGTTTGCTGCCATCCTGGTGGGCTGTAGGTTGCTGCCATGAAAGCAAGCTTAAATAATGCCTTTAAATATAGATCAAACCAAAGAGTGCTTAGCAGTGTATTGGTCCCCATCCCAGTAACTCTTGTTTCCTTTTGTTTCCCTTTTCTCAAATTTGCCAATAAATACCACAATAGAATCTAATTAATGTTCACTAATGAGTGGGAGACCAATTGCTAATCCAAAAGAATTTGGTTATATGCAAGTAAGCAAACAAGTTAATGTACCATAAACTGTGTTTTGTTCATTTATTTTGACAAATATGGTTTGCTTTTAATTATGATACTTCCTAGCAGACTACTTTGCCTACTTTGCTGGTTTGCTGAACTCTCATTGCCATTATGCTTTTCCTCAAAGCTATTATTAAAAAAAAACCCAACAAACAGCAAAACAAACTCAATACAATAACAAAAAAATCCCAAACCAACTGATACACCAAACATTGGCTCTCCCTGTCACTAGAAATTATAAAGAAGTAGTAAAAGAACTCAAGAAACTTGCTTGATGGATGCTGCATCTGAACCTCCTAGTGGGGAAGGATCCACCGCTGATACTTGATGGTGCTGGAGAAGTTTTCACTTCAAGCATCTTCTAGCAGGACTAACAGCTTTTTGCAGAACAGATTTGGTATCTACCTGTGTTCCTGATTTTCTTAAGCTAAAGATGCCCACCTGGATTCAAAAGGAGACCCCTTTTTGTAAAGTAGCACATTTCAACATTTTTCTCCGACTTTCGTTAGAGATTTGACCAGTTTAAGTCTTTAAATAGGTTTAAGCAAGCTCTCTATCATTGGGAGTTTCCCTATTTCTGCCCTGCATTCCACCACTGCTTAGAATATTGCTTAACTGCTGAACTTGCCAGAAGTGGCCTAAGCCAGTAACACACAACATTTCTGAAAACATTCAGCACTTTCTTTTTTAAGTGCGCAACAGGCTTTTTTGGACTGTCAAACATTGGTTTAAAGGATACTTTCTTATATTGAACTACTGATTTTAGCTTATTTGGTTTTTTGGGTTTTTTTTTAAAACCAAAAGCAAGTAGTTCCGTCCGTAATTACAAGCTTTTATAGGACAGTGTAAACCCTGAACTTTCTCATGTTGAAAGCACAAACCTTTGTCTCTTAGGTGAGATGTAGGTGAAAGCTTGCACAGACAAACTATCAACATTAGAGACTGGGTGCACTTTTTCAGGATGATTGGCCAGGCAGTAGGTAACTACAGGGAAACTGCCCATCTCCTGGGTTTGGCTCCTATGCTATGAAAAGACTGTGGTCTGGACTCTGGAGCTACCAAACAAGCACATAATTTGGCACATAGCCTTCTTGCTGGTTGGGTGAGGTGTCACTGCCAAATGAAAGAAGTAGGTCACTTCAAGAAAAGCTGCCCTATGACAGCCTCTCAGTCTAGTTTCTCAAGTGCCAGTCAATTACCAAACCCAGCAGACTCCTCATTCCTAGATTAGTGGCTACAAAGAGCTAAAAAGGAAATGGGACCTCATGACCTCTTGATTCTCAGGCCACAGACAGTCCTGCCAGACCATAGCAGAGTTGGCTTGGTTACAGGAAGCAAAAAAAGGTGTCCCATCCAGTTTGTTAGGAAGCAGCATTTTCTCCCGAAAGGGTGAAATACTTTCAATTGTTTTCTGCTATAACCACCATTCAAAGCTTAAAGACTTGTCCTACCACCTGCATAAGTATGTTCCTGACTGATGGGGAGAAACCCCATCAAGGCAAGAAGTAAGGGATAAGGCAGTTAAAGAAAGTAACTAAAAAAGGGAGGTAATTTGCAACACCTTCTCAGGCTGGAAGCAGGGTCAATCTCTATGAGAATGCAACTGGAAGACATCTGGACAGTAATTGCCTTCTTGGATGGTTTTAAAATATGGAAATAAAACAATTTGAATAACTCAAAGGCTTGAGCACCTAACAGATCTCAGAAGCAAGATTAGTTGCTACTTCTTCCTTTCTTGAAGGTTTTCAGAATTGCATAAGCAACACTGCAGCCTATCTTTAACTGGAAGTCACCTATTCCATGCAGAAAGGAAGTATTTTGCTCTAATTGTTCTCCTATTCTACATAAGCCAAGTTATTCCTTCTTCCAAATGGAGGTAGTGTATCCACTTGGCCCATCCATGGCTGCATCCCTCTATCAGCAGCTGCCAGCCACAGGTGCTAGGCAAAGACTGGTGCATCACTAAAGCAGCAGCACTGTAGCTACCTGGCAGCTGTCACAGCAGATTATCCTCTTAATTCTCCTTTAAGTGCAAACAAGAAAAGCTCTATCATCTCCTTCCTGCACATAACCACTTTCCTTTCATGGATGTTTCCCTTCTGGACAGTGCTTCAGATTTCCAACACTCTACTTGCTCCCATGCCTGCTGTTTATATCCCTCATCCCTGCAGCAGTATTACCTTCTGCTCTGAGCCAGGCCTGAGCCCCAGCTCTGTGTTCTAAGGATATCCTCGTGCCAAAGACTTCAATCCTACTCCACAGCCTTTTCTGTGCTATTCAGAGAGAGGTATCTGACAGCTGTTACTGGTGTCTCGGCATTGGACACCCAGAACGGTGGAAAGGGCTTTTCCTACCTCATGACTCATCTGTAGGCAATACAAAAAACCCCACCTGTAGGCAATACAGCAGCAATAGGATAAGGACTACCCATCAAGACAGCTTCTGACAGACCACAGCCCTACACACAAGTCCACCAGCTCCATTCATCACTGTGCCAGGGCACAGACACCCTGCACAGCACTGATGCCAGAGGTATGACTTTGCACTGTACTGCAGATTGGTTATCCACGTTCTTCCAGGTAACCAGAACACTGCTGTCTCCTGCTACCCAACCTTGTAAGAGGGAACTCATTCAAAGAAGGGAGCAGTAAGGAATAGCTGCCCCAATTCAACTATTCATGGCCAGCAAAAATTATCTAAAATAACCCAACCATTTAAGACTTTGTGGCTCTAATCCATGTTAACATCCTATAATCACAAAACCAAAGACCACACATTCCCCTTCAGCATGATAGCTTTTTCACCTTGTCTAAGCCACTCACACCACCTAACAAACCTCAACCTCCAGCCTCCAAGGAGGCTACTGCAAGGTTTTTCTCCAGGGTTTGCTCACATGAACTCTCCTGTGCTGATTCCCAGGTAATTCCAAGGCAACGCTCATCACAGCCTCCTTTGCCAAGCTCAGAAAAACTTGCTTCAGCCTCAGCTTCGAAAACATTGCTTGCTAGGGCTCCATTCCATACATTTTTGCTACTCTTCTGCCTACTGTGTTCACCAGCTCCCTGGCAAGGTCTCTGGGGCTGTCAGGATCAGAGCAAACTGAGGGTATCACTAAAGGAGCCTATCATGTCCTATAGACCAGTTCACAACTGAAATAAAGAACAGGCATTTCACAAAATAACTGCCAAAATTCAAGTGCTGGAAGCCACAGGTAGCATATGACAAAGAAGATTTCTCAAATTTTTTGAGGTGAAGGACCACTTTCCCTTTGGGGAGGAGGGAAATTATAAAATATCACTGTCTTGTCTCCATCTGTTCTACGATGACTAGGATGGACAGGCACACTAGAAGTAAATTCTATCCTTACAAGGCCAGTTGGCAATTGGGCAGATGTGGTTTTATTATTGCCACTACAGCCTGCTCAACTTCACCTCCCCAGTGAAGCCAAAAGCCACCAACCCACTCCTGAGGGCAGGTCACCTTCGAGACTGCCCAGGCACAAATAAACAGTGCTGGCCTACAGGACAGCAGATTACTTGAGCCTGTAGAGCGAAATGTGCTATTCGCAATTTTTGCCACCAGAACTGGGAGTGCATTTGATCTGAGAGCCTCAGGCAAATCCCTTCTCCTCTCTGAATCTCAGCTTCCCCGTCCACGCAGCCTTGCAAAGTCTGACATAAGACACTGCAGAAATGCAGAAAGTCACTGAGCAGAATGGCAAGACGAGGGCCAAAGAGACACGATCGCCTCAGATTTTCTGAAGATGGTTATTTATTCATTCTCATAGTGTTTCAGGAGCACTGAGAAGCCTTAACTGTGATAAAGGTCCTACAGTTGCCAACTGAGTATTTGCTTTAATCACATTTGATGTTGTTCTTAAAGCTGCCTGCCAGCTTCTGGAGTCATTTGATTATATACAAGTATTACTTCAAAGCAAACAAGCAATGGATACATTTTTATTTGTTTGTTTCAGTGTTTATAAGTGATATTTTCTTAGAATTTGCAGCGTGAAGGAAATGCAGAGTACTTATGTTTGGATCTAATTTTCATGAAAATTGAATAAAAACAGAAAAATATCAGCCACCTAAGTCCTTCCTACCCTGCAGTAATTAAGTTCCCATGAAGTGAAAAAAAAAAAAGAAAAAGAAAAAAACCCTTGCTAGTCAGCCAACTTTGTTTAAGATATATTTCATAAATCAGCCGTGTTCAGCTTAAATCAGCACAAACGAACAGAGAAGCAGAAGCCTTGAGGCAACTGTTCAGACACCTAAGAAATGACAGCCAGAAGTCAAAGCCAGGGAACGAGGTTTTTTTTTGAGGTTTTTTTTTTTATTAAGTTTTTTAAAGAAATTCAACTTGACTCATTATAAAGGCAACAAAGAAAACAGGCAGGATGGGAATGAGACATGGAAGCGGAGAAGAGCATTGCTCAGTTGGGGGAATCCAACATACACTGATGTGTAGACCTGGAGGACTCAAACACAAGCCTGTCAGCACTAAAGTCCTTCTGCTCCGGCCTGAGCCGACAGAAACCTCAGGGACTGCACAGCTTGTCAAACAGAGAGAGGGCATGCTGTACACTGAGTCATACTGCTCATTCCTCCCCTCCTCCTCATGATCTATCCTTGAGAGTAAAAACAGAAAGAGACAAAAGTTAGTGTCTATTCCTGAGAACAGTAAGGGAACAGCTAGACTCCAGCAAACCACCACCTCCTGCTGATGCAAGGCTGGGTAAAGAAAGGAAAAACTATGTAAGCAGGACCCTTGATATACACACGAAAAACGAACATCCATCCCCAAATTTCTTGACATTAGCCTAGCTGCAAAGACAGAATAAGATCCAACTGAGATTCCCCAAAATGTCTTAATCTACAAGACCACTCAGAAGAGCCACTGATCTAAGCAAAAGGGAAACACCCATCCTTAAAAAAATCAGTGATAACCTGCATTGAAATAAACAGAGTAGACTGAGTAATTTCATCTCAAGGAGAGCAATCCAGACTTTCAGTGCTTCAGCTAAATTCATATGGGCACCATTCTGGAGATGTCATGGAAACCCCTGAAACAACTGCTCAATGAGACAGGGAAAACAATATTCAGAAACCTTCAGTGTGTTAGCTTGAGCAATAATGCAGTTTTGAAGTGCCACTATCAAATCAATAGTATTGCTTCCTTGCTCTCTGTGCTAGGCACCCAAATCCAAAGGAAATACTGTGAACTCAGAGAAGGCTGAGAGGACTGTAACAACAGTATTTTGGATGTAGAGAAGCTTATTTGAAGGCAGACTGAAGACTGGATAGCAGACTTTAGAGATGAAATAAAAATGTAAAATCATGACTAGCAGAGGGAAGTCATAACTTCAGTTTCTTTCTCCTTGGTCTCATAACAAAGGGGAATTCAATAAAAGCTACAAGTTACAGAACAGATAAAAACAAGATAGTCTCAAAAATGTCTAACCAGACTGCAGAGCTTGAAGCCAGAAGCTGTCAAGGCCAAAAAAGAGCAAGAATTGCCCCAAAGCAAAACACATTTATATGATTAAAAACATCAAGACATTTATTTAACACTAAGTTAAATAAATATTTTTTTAAAAAGGAACATCATACAATCTTAAATTCAAACAAAAATCACATTATCATATTTGCCATCTTCTGTCTTGAGGGCACAACTGGACCAATAAAATCCACAAGATGAACAAGCCCTTCCTTCTTAATGCATGTCAGTAACCATCTTAGCTGCTCAATAGGGTACAGAAACCGTAATATTAAAAATTATGTCCTCAAAACATATCTGATTCTCAAGAAGTAGAACTTACTTGCTGTTCTCTAAAATAATGTTTTATTTTAGCAGTCTTAAACCCTGCCAAATTCCTGTAATGTTTATAATAACAAACAATACATGCAATCAACACCATATAAAATTAGTTACTTTCAGTGCAGAACCTACAAACCAACCTATGTAAGAAATTCTTAGGTTAGGGTTTTCAGGATTTTTTGGTTTCGTTTTCATTTTGTTGCTTGGTGGGTTTTTATATTATTTTGAGGGTTTACTCATTAGCTACACAAAATATTCATCCACACAACCGATTTTCCATTTGCAATTGATCAAATTGATCAAAAAGAAGCTCAGATTGGACATCAGGGAAAGGTTCTTTACTGAGAGGGTGGTTGGGCATTGGAACTGGCTCCCCGGGGAAGCTGTCACAACATCAAACCTGCCAGATTTCAAGGAGCATCTGGACAACACTCAAACCATATGGTTTAGTTTCAGTGTGAGGAGCAGGAGTCGGACTGGATGATGCTTATGGGTCTCTTCAAACTTGAGCAATTCTACGATTCTCCACATTGCACCCTCCAGAACTATAAAACACCTTCCAACAGGGGACTTAGAGCCCACAACCACGGGCAAGGGGAGAGACCACCTGCAGAGGAGGTACTGCAGCTGTGGTCCCTGCTCATGCAGTGAGGCTTTAAAAGTCTTCTCTTCCACAGAACTCTCGAATAATCTCACAAATCAACCTTCACTCCTGTGTTGGGTTTGCATGGCCAGGTTTTTTGGGGGGGAGAGGAGGGGGCTACCAGGGTGGCTTCTGTGAGAAGCTGCTGAAAGGTCCCCCAAGTCCAGCAGAGCCAATGCCAGCAGGCTCCAAGATGGACCTGCTGCTGGGCAAGGCCAAGTCAATCAGGAATGATAGTAATGCCTCTGTCATAACATATTGGAGGACCCCAGGGATGCAGAGACCCACCTGCAACCTGTGGAGGAGCCCTATGCTGGAGCAGGGAAATGACCAAAGGAGGCTGTGACCCCATGGGAAACACATGCTGGGGCAGGCTCCTGGCAGGGACCTGCAGACTCATAGAGAGAGGAGCCCACATTGGAGCAGGTTTCCTGGTAGGATTTCTGACCCTGTAGGAGACCCACGTTGGAACAGGTTGTGCCTGGAGGACTGCACCCTGTGGAAGGGTGAACCACATTGCAGCAGTTCATGGAGAACTGCAGCCCATGGGATGGGCTTATGTTGGAGGAGTTTGTGGAGAACTACCTCCCATAGGAGGAACCCCACACTGGAGCAGGGGAAGGACTCCAACTCCTCTTCCAGAGCAGCAGGAATGACATGTGATAAACCCCCCCTTCCTCATTGCTGTGGGGGAGGAGGTAGAGCTAGAAAGAAGGAAAAGGTGTGGGGGAAGGTGTTTTTAAGATCTGTTTTTACTTCTCATTATTCTGCTCTGATTTTGTTAGTAATCAATTCAATTAATATCCCCAAGTTGAGACTGTTTTGCCCGTGATGGTATTTGGCAAGTGATCTCTCCCTGTCCTTATCTCATGAATCTAGTTGTATTTTCTCTCCCCTGTCCTGTTGCAGAGGGGAGTGATAAAACCGCTTTGGTGGGTGCCTGCCACCCAGCCAGGGTCGACCTATTACAACTCCCAGCAGCAGATGTCTTTTTTCCCCCCTTTCTGCTCCTTGTTAGTTTGCATTTGCCTACAGAGTCCCCTTCTCCACATACCCCCTGCTCTGGGGGAAGCTCACCTTCTGCACCACCAGCAGGGTTCCTAAGGAGAACACTGGTCAGACAAAACACTGGAAACAGCTGTTTTTGTGCTTGCATCAAAATTAAAACCACATGGATTTTCCACCATTCTGTTCAAAGCTGAATGTCCTGAAAGCATCCAAGTTTCTTCCCCAGGCACATGCTGCCAACTCCTCTGAATATTGGTGGACAAGCTGCCTCAAAGCATAAGAACAGCAACAAAACAGCAAAAGAGTGAACTGTTTTTCTTTTTGCTTTATTTCGGAGTTCACAAAATGTAAAGACAGTTGTTCTCTGGTCAAAAATGGTCTTCCAAGCAAGGCGGTCACCTGGCTCCAATGGAACCATTTCTTCCCCCCTCCTCCACAGTTGCCTTAAATCAGTGTTCAACAGCAGATTGAGAGAAGCAGCAAAGTAAGCAAAAGGTGACAAGTAGCTGTTTTTAATATGAAAGGCTTTTGCTGAAGCACATTAAAATACTAATTCAAATGCAGGATAATCAGCATTTTTATAAGATTTCATTCTGGTATGGGCTACTTGTGTCAAAAAGCACTGCTGGCTATGTGGTCCTACTAACAGAGCAAATAACTCAGATGACTTTGCCACAGACCTAATGCCACAATGAAAATATATTGAAATTAAGTATGTTTTTGCATATACTTTGAAAACAAAGGAATAGTTTGTGATACAATGACAATAATGCTAATAAGTTAACACCAAGACACAAACAGCAGTCAGGTCAAATCCTTAAGTCACTCTGTAGGAAACCTAGATATGAGCTTGTTTTAGCTCAGAGTTACACTGAGACCTCATATGGTCCCTGCTAATGAAATGAGAGGAAGCAGTAGTATCTACTCCCAGCGTAACAGCAGGGAAACCAGATTGCAAGGTTCTTCTGCTAATGTGAGTTACTATAGTGTTGCCGAAGCTTTGCACTGTTGCAATAATTGCAGATTTAACAGGCCTTTTCATCCTTCTCACCTTCAAATCCTCTCTCCCTCAGAACAGCTTAGTGCTGCCATCTACTTTTTTTATCCTAACAGGTTTGGTTTTTTTTATCCTATCAAAGTTCTTAATAGACTAACTCACCCTCTATGGCAACACTCCCTCAAGTCTTTACAGTTGGGTCTCCACATTTAAATGTAGTCCAGCTCATCGCCAGGCAAAGCTAAAACCAGAGAAAAGGAAATACAGAATGGTATCCAAAGTCCTTTTAACACTAATTTACACTTAAGCCCTCAAATATTAATAAAACCCCACAACTCCCTCAACTCTTAACCACAAGATATCTTTTACAACCCTTGGAGGTATTAAGCTAGTAAATTCAGAGATGACAAGGTGGCAAAGACATAGGTCTTTATCTAATCATCTGGACAGTTCTGGAAAGCAAATTTATCTAGCTAAGGACGTAATTCAAAGTTTCAGTCCTAGAGAATTAATAAAATTCTTTTATAGGTCATTTATTTGCACAGACACTAATACTGCTGGAAAAAAGAAAATATTTCCTGGCTAAAGGATATATCATTTGAATAAAGAGGCTGAAAAAACACTGAGGCAGTTTACTAGGAGACTTCCTGCTGCTGATCAGGCAGGAGCTAGTCTTGATTAATTCTCCATCTCATTTTTCATTGCAATTATTTTAAGGTCTGAGCAATCATTTCTACACAGTTCCCCAACCACCATTTCTTGAGGTTCTTCACCTTATTTTACACAGAAGGAAGAGTGTTCAGACCACAGCACTGCTCCCACTCTTGTCTTCCCACAAATCTCTTGGAATAAGGGCACGCCAGAGCATCTTCTGCCTTCCCACTGACAGCACACAAGACAGGCAGTGCATCCATCCTCATTGTGAGCATCTGCCCAGAGACTGTGCTCCAAAGAACTACTCTGTAGGCTTGTATCTTTGCCTCCCTTCATCCCAACCTCAACCCCGTTATCAACCTCTGTGGATAAGGGCCAGATTCTCAAAGAAATCACAAAGTCTCTCTGTGCCCTTCATCTGAGCTGGAGGTCTCTGCGTGTTTCACCCTAGTGAGGTGCAGCTTTTTGACCTGAACAATCTGAAGAAGAAAAAAAAGTTCTGTATTTCATCATTATCCATCCTAATGACATCAGCTAGTTTTGGCAAGCAACAGACACACTCTTGAGTAATTGCCATCTTCATCCAGACGGCCACGAACACAACATGAGGCCCTAACCACAGGTCCAAGAGCTGCGCTTACGCTGGGATTCCAAATTTCTACTCAAATCATTCACAGCATTCCCATGCACACGCAGACAGCATCCTGCATAGGGAGGAAGGCTTTTACCCCTGCTCTACCTAAATGTCTCAGCACAGATGTTCAGGTCCCTGCCTACATTTGGAGTTCGGTCTCATGTGACCCCAGGCCTCTGCTGAGGCTGCAAACAAGTCATGGGGGCTCTGGTGGAGTGAATATATTTATCCACAGGAAATTAATCGAAGGGAATTAATCACATCTTATGTGCTGTATCAGGCTGATGAAGGTCACACATCTGACCTGGGACAGCACCGATGTCAAGTTCACAAGGAAGAACCCTGAAAACTGGCAAGAACAGGTATTTTCAGAAGCATATTTTTTTTCCTTCCTGCAGAGCTTTACTTCATAATGGAAGATGGATGAGGAAAAATTAAAAAAAAAAAAAAACAAACAAAAAACCCCCAAAAAACCAAAAGACATAGGTTTTAAAATAAAAATTTATTTCCTAGCTGTCATTCTTGGATTTTGCATATCATGTCATAGCATTAACTGCTGCCAAACACAAGACGTCAGGTCCATCTGGCAGATGTACACTTCCCTGGCTGCCAAGTGCTTCCTTTAGATCCAGGGGCTTCACTATTAAGTATATTCACAAATTCCAGCCTCCTAAATGAGTAGGGCTTCTGAACAGCAGCCTCTGCTTCCAAGTGCCCTGGAAAAGGGGAGCAAGGGTACACTGCAATCATCCAGAGCATCTGCTCTGCTTGTGTGGTAGAGAGGGCAGTTTCCTGGTAACCGATGGTTATACCAGCTGTGGAAGAGCTTTAAGGAATTCCTTTTTCTCCAGATTATCCCTCAGTAAAATTAGAAAGTATTTAGGAAGCAGAGGGGAAACCCAACCATTCAAGCTGACATCATTACTTATTTACATATAAATACAGCCAGGAAATAAGCATATGTATTTATATATAAACAAAAAAGCTATCTGCACAATGTTTCATATAGTGCTTTCCCATCCAATATTTACTACTTTATTCATGACTTAAGAAAAAAAACTTTTTCCCAAGAAACTGGTGATAAAATGCCCTCTGGTGGGCGTGACTGTGGACCTCTACATCAACAACCACCTCCGAAATAGTTCAGAGCCTTCAATATATTCTTGGGATTACTATTTTTAATGGAGTGAGACAAAGCACACACTTGCTTTCCAGAAGAAACAGATACACCCCTGACTAGCAAGCCCATGTTTTACTGCTAAGTATCTCTAGATTAGAATCATCTCAAAGTTTAAAAAAATCCTATTAAAATAATTTTAGGAAACATGACATGTTTTAATGTTCATTTCACCTTTCTAGGATACTTTTTCCTCTTCAAAAATATGTAATTAAGAGAAACAGAAAAGGAAAGAGGCATTAGGTTCTGCTTTGCCTCAGCATAACAGAATCTTTGTCGATTGAAATGGAGAAAGGAGGGTGGAAAAGAGCAGCATTTTCAGAGCTTATGAATCATTTTTGTCCTGTTAAAGCACCAGGCACAACTAGGAAGGCAGCTCTAACTGTACAGGCAAAAAATAACAGCCCTTGTTCCAGAACAGTTTATTGGCTAAACAGAAAAAGCAAAGATGGAAAAAACCCCCCTCAAATATAAACTGAAGTTAACAGGATGTGTTTTATCCTTCATATGCTCAATAATTGTGGGTGGTGCTTTCACTAATCTGAAATGCGATATATCTAAAATAAACAGAGCTGAAGGTCTAAGGTGCAGTGACAGAAGAGAATGCAACAACTTGGGGGCAGAGTACACAAACAGCTACGCTGAGAATATATATATATTTAAACCAGACTGCTTCCAGCCAAACTGGAAGGGAAGAGCCACCAGGCAGATGGGACTATAAAAGCCTGACCCTAACACAGCCAAAAAAAGCTGTAGTTACACACAGAACTCATGATGACCCCACATAGTTTCTAGGGACTTCTTCTTTTTTTTTTTTTTTTTTTTTTTGGTGCAACAGCAAAGCTTCAGAGTTGCAGCTAAATAAAAAGGTAGAGCAGAACACTCATGTCACATGAAGGAAAATAGAAGAACTGCACTGCTTTCCAGAGTTCCTCAGAACATCTTTATGCTTCTGTTTTGTGCAGGATATGGCACTTTTTCTGTTCACCAGGATGGTTAGAAATTTGCTTCCAGCTTCCACAGTACAATTTGCAGTTAACTGCTGCTTTATGCCAAGAATATTTGCAACTTTGATCTATATGTGGAATGTGAAACATTTCTGTCTTTTTATAGATGTTTCTGGGCAACAAAACTTTTCTTGTGAAGTTGTTCCTGGGTATAAACAATTATACAATTTAACATTCATGCCCTCCTTTTCTGCCCTCAGAAAGAAAAACAAAGATGTCAGAAAACACTAATTTATTTGACATGTGCCCTTATCTGAGTCCTGCACCCCTGCTCTGTATAGAGCTCCTTCCCTCTCTAGTGGCAGCCAGGTCACATATCAATGGGTAAGCCTGCTGAGGGCTTGGCTCACAGTTTAAGATTTCTCTTTGCCCACCCAGAGATTCAGAGTTACATTTACAATTTCTTCTGAAGACAGAGGCCAAAGGTTTCACAGAGCAATGCTGTCACTTGGTGTTCTACTGTATAAGCTCTATCACTGGTTCATGATCATCATTCTTGCAGGCATCTCTGGGCATTATGTTGACTGCAGCTACAGTGAAACATATTTCTCTTATTAGAGAGAGCAAGCCAAGATTAAATGGTCTATTTGTAACATGCACAATGCCCATGCTCCTAAATTCATGCCTAAAATTAAAAGTAACAGTTTATCTAGGTAAAATTAGTACTGACATTTCTTGAACCTTATCCTGATGCTTAGTCCTGGGGAGGTTTTTTTTTTCATCTTTCAATTTTCTAATCAAGAAGATAGCTCAAGGTCATACAGTTCTGACTGCTGTTAAATTCACAATTTTTATGTAAAAATAAGATGCTTCTACTCTGTTTTTAGGGTAAAACTATCCTCTTAAGCAATCTTAGAAATGGCTACAGTCAAATTCAAGACATTACTGTTCTACTTAAAACCATGAACTGATAGATTCTAATTTTACAAGATAATATTTATACAGGAAAGACTCATAATCTGCTGTCAGATGTGACATCATCTGAGTAAGTACCTTGAGGAAATTTGAGCCTGTTCATGTTTTTCTAAAGTTGAATAACTGCCTGATAAACAGTATGGCCGGAAAATAGGAAGGAAATAGTTAACCAGGCCTTCTGCTCAGATTACATGTAGCAAAAGTCTCATCAGCCCACTGGCTTCTCCAGATGAGAAGTAGAGAGGTACCCAATGACCTGATTAACCATCACCTCAAGCAGTAGATGCCTGGGCTCAAGCTGCACCCAAATTTCCATCATAAATTAATGTTTAAGCTTCTCAATCTGACTCAACTGGATGTCAGTCTTGATCTTAAACCAGATCACATTAACTGTGACATCAGAGCACTGCAGCTGCATGAAGTTCTTTGAATAAAGGTGCCAGCATGGCACAGGGGGTTGGGTTTTTTGTTTTACTTGTATTATTTCTGAAATACAATATTTCAGTAACTTAGCTGTTGCAACAATAAGATTTGTCTAAGAACAGTTTTTAGAAGGCTTGAAGAATTCTGCTGTGAACTGTTCAAGTGTGATATTGAAACAGTGAATTTAAGGAAAACTTGCTTCAATTTCTTTTTTACAAGAACATACCCTACACACACACAAATGGGCTTTCAGAATTTCTGAGACAGAGAAAAATGAATAAACCAAAATAAACAGTATTATGGTAGCAAGTGAACCACAATTCTCCTCTTCATTTTTGACTGCAGTTCTGTATCCAAGTACAACTTTTAAAGTCAGTCCTGTATTTTAGGGACTTCAGGCAAGCCTTATTGTTTCCTTAGTTCCTATACCATTTCTATGCTCTGCTTTCTCCTCCTATAAATAACAACTCAAATATCAGTCACAACTTCCCACTGCCTTTTAGTTCACAGAGAGATAAGGTTCTGATGTTGCAGAACTCTAACTGCCCAGACGTTTAATCATAAAATTACACACTTTTCTTCCAAAGGAAAAAAAAAAATGTACTAGGACACAGGCTTTACTTTTGGGGATATGATAAACTTAAAAAGAAAAGGTAGAACATTTATCTAATATTTGCAGGATACCAAACATAACTTCATTTAACTGATTTGGGTCAAGGACAAATTTGGCCCATTCTATAAATACAGAACTGTGAGGGCAAAGAAGAAAAGAGTTATTGAAGCACCTGGACTGTACAAACCAGAGACCAGCAAATATTGTCCTCCCCCTCTCTTCCACTTGCTGTCATCTACTGAGATTTGCAGACTTTTTCTTCGACCTCAAGACCTTCACAGTTGAATTTCACAAGTGATTTGTTCCTCAGGGTAGAGAAGCACTGTGCAACATCAGATACATATTGGAACATGTCAGCTCCACAGGTGTTAACTAGATCAGGATTTGGTCCACAGTTCAGTAGCTCTTGTGACAATTCACACATCAAGATCAACTGAGAGGTTCCCCAGGAGGTCCCATGCAGCCACAGCCCACGCTCTTATGTGCCACAGGCAGTTTTTAATCAAATCTCATTACATTTGTTTGCAGTCTTAAGGCTCAGACCTCAGAAAGCAAGGAGGTGGTTTTTACTTTTAGTCTTGTACAAAGATCATAAAGAATAAAATGCTGGCACGGACAACCAAAGCCTCACAAATTCTGAATTTAAGAATGGGCAGAAGTGTAAAAGAGATAAGAGTTAGCACACCAGAGATAAAACCCAACTTTCATTTATGCCTATGTAACATTGATTTCTATTAACTACATATGTGTAACCGGGGGCAACATTTGATCTGAAGCCTAGTACCTTGATGTCCAGCTACTGTACAACAGAAGCAAGAAGGTAACTACAAACATTCGATTGATGTTGCCTGTAAGCAGGGCATTGCAGAAGGCCCTACCAGCAATTCATATTGACAAAGTCAAGATGGGGCATGGCAAACCTTGCCACCAGAAGTAATTGCACAAATATTTGGAGTGTTGCTAAAAGAAAAAAAAAAATTATGACACTGGGGAAAGGCAACACAAATCCACAGACCAAGAAATAAGCTTCTACATGCAAATACATGCAAGCTTCTCCCAAGTTAATTCTCCTCTTAATGGAATATTGATTGGTATGCTCAATGTTTAGAAATGTGAAACAATGTGGGGGAAAGAAGGAACGGAAGACATACTCAGAGCAGTGACTTTTGTTTAAATAATACATACTTTCCTCATATGATCAGCCAAAAATAGCATAATAAAGAGGGCAGTGCAGTATATTTAACATTTTGCCTTGTCTTTTATTAGCAAGTCTGTCAGAGATGGCCTGGAACTGTTAGCCACGCACTTTTTGCGCCCTTCTAGGAGAAGAAAGTACATAATTTCTCATGATCTCTCACCATACGACATCACTGGTACATCTGGTACTTCTCTACTCCAAACAGGATGGACTGCAAAGTGTCTGTGGTAGTATAGAGGCTTTTCAGATGCCATCTATGTCCTGGGATAAAAAGTGACAATCTATCAAGCTGTTTGTGAAGCTGAGGGGAAACCCACTGTTTGGGGGGAAAGCAGAGCAATCCAGAGCCACAAAGAACATCTGGCTAAGCTTTATTGCGTCTACTCCTATTCCGAACTGAGAACGGAGACTGAGAAAGAAACAAGTTACATCTTTGAAGCAGCTATTTAAATGAACATCCCATTTTAAAGAAAACACTTAAAATATAACCAATGTCATAAAATCAAGCAGCCACTTACTCCAATCTTCCAGAAATTTCTATCTACTCCAGTGACTACTGCCACCTGTACAATTTCAGAAGAGTTTCTTCTGTCCTTTTCCTTCTGTTGTTCATCTCCTTCTGAGACATCCCTTATAGCCTCCAACTTGTTTTACTAAAACAAGCCATTCAAGAACAGGGCAAAAGGAAAAAAAAAACCCAAACCAGAAGAACCAACTTCCACTGCCATCAAGAGTTCCTAGCCCTGATAATCCAAGCAACAACCTCATGCTAAACAGTTCTGCTGATCCATCCCATATTAAGGATATACTTAAGAAGAGAGACACCATCAAGAAGCCATTTCATCATGTATAGGTTGATACAGTTGAATTAGTTTATACAATTTACGTACACATATATTTTTGTCCTTTGCTGCTCATACTGAAAACACAGGAAACCTCATATAGAATTAGCAGCTTCTGTCCCCTGCTGCCTTTCCAAACTTTATGAAGGTTTAAGGAATAAGCTCAAAAAGGCATTGCTTAACTTTATTCTGCAGTATTTCATATAGTTTCAAAAGCATTTTCCAGACATTTATATACCCGACAACATTTTGTAATATGAAGTGTTCCAATTTGGCATTGTTCCACCCTTGGCAGGCAAGAGACAATAAAAATCAAGAGTAAGTGAAAAATGAAGTTTTTGAAGTGTACAATATGTTCGGAATCATCTAATGAATTCAGGTGCTCAACAAGCTACAAATCAACCAAACTTTGCAACACATATAGATTTCAAAGCACAGGTAAACACAGCTGCATCCACTTTAAAGTTATTCCATGTCGTGTGATTATTGCGATGAACTTCCTGAACTCCTTCACCTCTCCTTTTGATCTGGGGTTTACCTGTGGCTGGAAAAACTAACGGCATTTAAATTCTTCTCCCTCTAATTAAGGGAAACAGCATGGTTAAGCCTCAGACTGAGAAAAGAAACTTTTCTTTGAGTAGCTACGGCATGCTGCGATCTGCAAATCCACCAGCATTGCTTTTGCAGACCAAAAACAAAATCCTACAACAAGGTCTGACAGAGCATATCTTAGAGCAGAATTATCCGATTTAAATATTAATTACTCATCAGCATGGACTTTAGGAAGTGTCTGAAGCAAAAGCCTCTAAATCACACACTCTAAATCCAGGATTTCTAATGTCTGCATTGTCATGCGGATCATGGTTGTGGGGTGGGATTTTGGGAAGGGAGGGCTTTTTAAAAAAAAAAAAAAAAAAGTGTGAAGACTGATAATGAGCCTCTTTCCAAGGTTCAAAAATACCAAGAGACGTATCAATAGAGTCCAGCTCAACAAATTAGGCACATCTTGAGTTCGTGTGCTGTACAGGACACTGTTATTGGCTCAGATACCTCTGTATCAACTTGAGGGATTCTTCACAGTATCTCTCAACTACACTGACAGTCCGAACACCATGACACACCTAACAGTTTTTAGTCAACAGCAATGTTGCAGAGGAATTTTATCAGTGGCAGATTTTCTTGCAAATTGTTGCACTGAAGGAGTTCCAATGCACGCCTTGAGATATAATCTGGTTCTCAGTCAAATTGCATACTACCTGTATTTATGTAGTCCTAAAACTGGAGGTTAACCCAAGAAAAAACAAACCTGAACAGAAACCCAGGCATTTAACATCATACATCACATAGCATATCATAACGGACAGCAGGGAATTAAGCAAAAACACAAATCAAAGAACACTACAAAAGCAACACTGAATTTATTTTAAAATAAGTCTTTGTCTACAGCTTCAGCAGATCGTTTCACAGAATCAGTATTATTACTGGAAACCAGCACTATAAATTACCTGAAATTTAGGACCATCAAAAACTAAGTGTTTTTCTGATGTTAATGCCAATTATGGCCAAAATCCAGGTGAAGAATATTTGAAACCTATATCTAAGCATCACAGATAAAATCCCCAAAAAAGCAGGACATAAAAATTAAGCAAAATGGTCCCATGTTCCACATATTCTAATCCACAATATAAAATTATTTATGGAAGAGTGTGACTAGGAATTCAGTTACTGTCATTTATCAGATGGTCAAGACAGCACAGAGGTAACTGGTTGCATAACAACAGCACTAGGAAGGTTTCTTGGGGCACTGCTTGTACCAGGTCTGGTTTCACCGTAACAGGTAAACAATGCATATTCACACCCTGTGAAGCACATTGACTTGTAAAAACCTGACAGAAAGGCGTTCCCGTAAGAGATTTCTCATCTATTTCCCTTTAATGTTTCTCTTTATAACTGAGGAGGAGTTCTTTGTACTTCTGGTAACAAAGGAAACGTAGAAGTGACAGAAGCATGTCAAAGCTGTTTATGTGTCATACAGCCTCACACTCCAAGTTGCTGTTGGCAGTTTACTTCTTGAAAAGACAGTCTTCAGCCTTCACATAGGAGCTCCACCTTCCTACAAGTAACTTTATGGAAGAGTTAACTGCATGAAGGGATGCTGAAATCCTTCCCCACACTGTGTAAGCCAAAACCAAACTAGAAAGGAAATAAAAAAAAAAATGTGACAAAGGGTTAATACAATAATTCGGGTACCCGCAGGTATATTCAAGGCAACAGTATCTAATTCATATGTTTATGGGCTTTAGGATATAGGTTTTACACAATTTCTTCTATGAAGAAGTGAGTACATTAAGAAAGTGATTAGATAGAGAAATCACAGAATCTAATGATACTGTGTCATATTTGAGGTTATTGAATCAGCATACTGCAAGAACAAATACTGCAAAATGGAAGATCTGTGGAGGAAAAAAAAAACCTGAAGGACCAAATAAGTCACAAACCCATGCTGAGATTTTAGCTAGCTAAGCGTCTCACGGCACAAAGAATTAGTGATCTGAAAAAGATGTGGACCTCAGTGTTGCACTACGAAGCTGAGGCTCTGCAAAAAGAGCAGCTTTGGGATCAGGCCTTCAGGTGTCTGGGCTCCCCGGGTTCGTAACCTTCGGCAGCAAATCCAAGTGCACCGATGGAGTTAGTGGACAATCACTACAAGAACTTCAGTGATGCTATGCTTAACCTAAAGAAGGGATGCTAAAAAAGTTAACAAAAATATTAAAGACACCAAAACTTCAAAGTGCAGCAATAAACTCCTAACCATTTTTAAGATTAAAAAATAAATTGCACAAAAGGGCTATGATGTAAGGTATAAGGGTTAAACAAGATGGGACAGCCTGGAATTTCTCCCTCCATTCGTAGATCCAGGGGTACTTTTTCCTCCTAATGCTGTGTGCGAGTTTCCACCACAGCACACAAAGGCTCTACACAGAGAAGCTAAGGAAACATAAGAATTTTTTTTTGCCCCTTAATCTTTTTCATTTCTTTTTGCTGTGCTTCAGAAGAACTGGGTCCATCAGGTTTTGGAACTAAATTAAAAGGTCAGGAAAACAAGTAGGCATGGACAAGACTGAATTGCAGATGAGCAAGGAGGAGCAGAGAAGCAGCATTGGGATAAGTGCCAACAACTGCAAATAGTTACAGTCCCGATTCTGGTGGCTGCTCAGGCAGTGCCGAAGCTGAGCAACTCCCTGTGACACCAGAGATCACAACCTGGGAGAGTGGGACGCGTGGGAGAGAAGCAGCATCACTGGAGAGCCGATAACAGCAAATGTGGGCATAATGAATTCTCCTCACAAACACGCACTAAAAGTGATAGCACCAGATACAGTGCTCAGTAAAGCCCCCCTCTCCAAAAAAAAATAAAAAAAAAATCACATTTAATTCCTAGATCCATGCCTTCCTCTTCCTTCATTGAGAGGATTTCCAGCCAACATACACACTATATACTTTTTATTATTGTTTGAAGAAGAGCAGCAACCCCGGTAGCATGCTAATAAAGAAGCCAAGACAAAACAGAGGTGGGTACTTTCTTCCCTCAAGATTTCTGTTTCAGAAAAAAAAAATGCACAAGGGTTTGTTCCTGCACACCAACACTTTTTGTTTTGTTTCAGCAAGACTTTGACAAAATCTAATTCACTGTGCCATGTATGTAATATATTGGGTACCTGAAGTATGACCATCACTCATTAGAAATGTAATTAAAAAGTGACAAAACTAGATCCCCCCCTCCCCAGCATGCAGATGAAAACCAGTAACCCTGCCTCTATTTGTAACCATGACAACTATAGAATATTTTATTTCGGTAATATAATTCACACTGAACATTTGCTCATAGGTTTTGTTGTTAAGGGAAAGGTTGACACACTGTGCACACATTTTATAAGCTACCAAAGACAACAAATACATGAAACTCAGGCAGTTTGAGACCAAGAGCCCAGTTTGTATTTCAGAGTTCATTTAAGACCCTCTACAGTAAGTGAAATGAACATGAACAAAAATTCATCCAAATAAGGTGTTACAGGTCATTACTTGCAAGCCAACTGCTTGGTATGACGGGATGTTTTTCTGCTTTCAAATAAATCACAATGATACCCTCATATTTTCAAAGAGGTAGTAACTCAAACACCAAACTTTAATTTTCAATTAAAATACCGTAGGAATTATTAGGAAATATCAATGTGAAATATCTGTACAAAACAAGGCAATGAAAAACGTAGTTTACATATCCTGGCTAAGTCTTATTCTGGATGGGTCACTAAATTATTTGCATAGCTCCCATATTTCATCTTAAATTGAAGACAACTTCCATAAATACACACAATGAGAACCGGTTATAAGAACAAAAAAAACCCCCAACCCTCCACATTATTCAAAGAAGATTAAACAACCTCCTGAGCATAACTAAAGTTTGACGCAGATAAATGTCAGAGTAAAATATTGCTGTACTTTATTTTTCTCCACATGGAGAAAAAAAAGAAAGCCATTCGCAGTTTAAGCCAGAATACAACACTACTAGAAAGACACACTGTTGCTTTGGTTTGGAGGCAAACAATAATAAAAAAAAATAAAGCTTGCTGGAATATTATCCCCTTTCTCCCACAGATTATATCTTTCAAGGAGGATTTAAAGTTTCAGCAGATTGCTAATTATAAGAAACAATAATACTGCTATCTGCAGTCACCTTAAAGCTACAGTAGTTTGGGTTTTAAGTACCTCAAAAGAAGAGCCTGATAAATGTGTTTAAATCGGTGCAAGAGACTCACACGTGCCTACACATACACACTTGCTCAGCTGTTTTAAAGACTATCAGGAAACAGGAAGTTTCTTCATTTATCAGAAATATGCTCTATATAACCATCCATTTAAACAAGTAATAAGCCTGCAGCAAACATGCGAGGCTTTTTCCTTCATTGATGGAAAAGTGATTAAATCCCCCTTAATCTAGTTACCAGAACACTCTATTTTTTCTCTGCAGTTTTCTTATACAATAACAAAAGATAAGCAACCAACTACAAGGCCAGGGCTCCGTTATTTTTGGTGGTGGTGAGGAGATAAATCTGTCTCCAGCGTTCTAGGAATATTTTCAGTTTAATAAATGAGACCAGAGGAGAAAAAAATAATCTCAGAGACGATGAGCATACACTGTTTATGAAGTGTATGACAAACACCACCTTCCATCCCCAGAACTCCCTTCCTTCAGACCCTTCACCACCCTCCAGGGAGGCACAGGGACCCAAACCCAAAATCCCGGGGACCACAGATCTGCATCCTCACACGCACGACAAGGACAGCTCGCCACATCCACTCAATGTCAAAAAACAAAGTAGCTTTTCCTTCCCAGCCTAAGCGAGACCTTCCGAAAACCGGTACCCAAGGGATGCGCCTCTGCGCTCCGAACGGCACCAAGGCAGCACTTGGGCTCAGAGATAAGTTAAAGGAAAACAACCCTCAAAAAAAAAAAAAAAAAAGCATCAATGGAAAAGCACAGCAGCAGCCAAACAAACCTCACACCGGTGAGGGCATGTCACCAGCGTGGGAAACGTACGAAGTGCTTTAAAATATATACGTACACATATATATGTGTACGTATATATTTTAACAATACTGCGCCGAGAAGTTCCTCGTATACATCACGCGTGGAGATATGGAGAAATAAGAAAGACGGAACGGGAATGCATTCCAGGCACAGGGAGAGGACGGGGCTGGCTGAGGCGTTTGGGAAGCAGGCAAGGAGGGAAGCAGTCTGCCTGCGGGGTGCGCGCCGATCCATTCCCAGCCAGTTTCGGGGCGGCTCC